>NC_083319.1:59128632-59460408 GCF_963455315.2 Globicephala melas | reverse complement strand
AGGGAGGTGGGCTCCATTGAAAAAAATGAGTGAATATTGTGAGTAGAAGCCTTGATTTTAGTGAAAAGGTATAACTTTATATTGAATAGAAAACTTGAGTTCATTCACTGTAGAACAGGGTATTTCAAGAAAACACAGTAAATTTTATGGGGAACTTTGAACTACATACTGGCAACTGCCCTTGAGTAGAAATCAGGGAAAGAAGAGGTAAAGAGGACAGAGTTTGTCCTTAGAGGAAATTATATATTAATTGTGGGGCTCATTGTGGGGAAATAGATATGAAGAGTGAAGAGAGATTGCAGTTTAAATATTTACATGTTAGTACCACTTCCTCAAGTTCCCATCAAGCTACCAGATTCTATAGCTCTAATACAGGGAAACTGAAGAAACAGCCAGGGATGCAGGATACCCGGAATGTACATATTTGAAAAACATTAATTTATACATTATGGATTTTTCTTGTTATATAGAATCATAGTTTTCTTAATACTATTTAAAGGCTCATTTTTCAACCACAAAACTTTCTCCTTCCACCTCTTCCTTCTTCTATTCATTCAGTTTATTTACTTCATTGAATGGTACCAAAGCTCAGTGTTTATTTAAGTTTGATGTTCTAAGACTCCTACTTCAGAGTAAGAGACAATAAAATGTCTGGTTTCAGCTGTCCCAGCCCCGAATCAAGGCAATGGCCTGAACGATGATTGGTCCTTTCTTGGCAGTGGCAATTTTCAGAGAGCGATTTTAATACGTTTTAAAAATATCTGCCTTCTTAGGTGTGTGAGCATTCTCCTTGAAATCCTGTTTTCATTATTCAACCTTCTCAATATATTTTACTCCTCTAAATAGAGTGCAAAAGTAAATTTTACATTAGCACTTCATATTCCAAACCAAAGTTATCCAAAGAATGAATTTTTAATGTACATGGAAAGAATAGCAAAATTAGATAGCAAATTTGCTACTTTTTTTTAGGACAGATTAAACACGTAGAAAATATGCAAAGCTGTAGTGTTAACAATGTATTAGCAAATTAAGAATTATCTCAAGAAAGAGAAAAGCCAAAGAACAAACATCAATATAATTTCCAAAAGCTACATTAAAAATGATTTCAGTATTGGAAGAAAAAAAATAATTAGATGAAGACAATGATGAAAATGGTTGAAAATGCCTTTTGTTTAGCAACTGTCTTCCCAGAGTTACAGGATAAAAATTCAATTTTGCACCAACCATGTTAAAGTCTTTCAGAGAGTATGTTAATTTACAGCTTTATTTAGCCTTAGCAAATAATAGTTTAACGTTGCATAAACCCAAACTGCAACCTTGCTAAAGCATAGATCCTGAATTTACAATTTTATTAATTGAAACTGAAGCATATTTACCCAGGCTAATGTTATAAAACATGCCCTGGAGCAAGACACTGCCTGTGAAATTTGTTTCCAGTCTTGTCTATCTAAGTAGTTTCTTTAGGATTAAAGGACTTCTAATGATTTTCTTTATTTCTTCTACTGGTGTTAGGTGTCCATTGTTGCTTTGCCTGATCATCAGCTTCTCTGATGATTGATAACACTCAAGAAATCTGAGAGTCCAACACATAAATCATTCTTCTTGAAGAAGTTATTGCAATTCCCCATGTTGCTCAGTTATGATTTAGGAAAAACATAGGATCAAATAAATTGAATAGAATAATATTATGTCACAACCAGATTGTGAATTTGTTGTATCTCCTTTTCCTGAAGTGTGTAGTTCAAGGAGAAACAATACATAGTGCCATTTTTTTTTTTCCTACAGAACTAATCTGTGGGTTTTAGACTTTGAGAGGAATTGGGAAGAAATGAAGGGGAGTGATTGTTGTAAGAAATGCTTGGTACTTGAATGATACAGAGTTGGTTGAAATTGACAAACCATTAGAGCGCCACTGGGATTATTTTGCGAATACAGAAATATAGAGGAAGAAACATAGTTTTATGGACTCTAAACCATAAGGCAGATGAGACAGGAGTCAGTTTTGTTCATTAGGATGCCTAGCACATAATGTGGCATTAAGTAGAGACTTGGTAAAGACTCAATTAAATCCTCCTCTCTAGCTAAACCCTACAGAACTTGATTGTAATCTGTCTTCAGTTCTCACTCACAATGTTGGAGTTCCCTAGGCTCTGGCCTAAGCCTTCTACTCTTTGCTCTGACGCACTCTCTAATTTCCATACCTTAGATGCCATCTCTATGGTTCCCAACGTGCATCTCTAGCCATAACCATCCCGCTGAACTACAGACTTCCACATCCAACTTCCTGCTTGACATTTATACTCACATAACTAAGAAAAACCTCAGCCTACTGTCTGAAATAGAAGCATCACAGCTCATACACACATCCCTAAACCTGTATTCTCCACCAGTCTTGCCTTTCCCAATAAATAGCATAAACACTCAGTTACTAAAATCCCAAACCAGCAATCATCCATTACCTCTTTCTTTTACTCACTATCCAAATCCAATCCGTTGACTCTACCTCCAAAATAGATCCCAGATCTATCCAGTTTTCTCCATCCCTGCGTATACTTTAGTCTAAATCACCACAAGCTCTTGCCTGGCAAGTTTCAAAACTGATCTTTCAGTTTTTACTTATGCCTCTGCTTTCCATGTTTTCAGAGTAGCCCTAGGCATGTGTAAAACAAAATCAGATAATGTCACTCTACTTGCTTAAACCCCTCCAGTGACTTCCCATCGCCCTGAAAATATAATCCAAACCTCTTAGCAATGACCTACCATGCAGTCCATGATCTGGCTCCCACCCACATCTCTAACTTTAGCTTTCACCTCTTTTCTTACTTTTGAGACTGCAGTTATATTGACTTCCTTCCTTTTTCTTGACTATAAGTTCACACAAGGCTTATGTGTTCATTATTCCTTTATATAAATAGTGTATCCTCTTATCTGCTGTCTTGCTCTGTGTTAGTCAGGCCGGACCATCTAATCTAAAGTATTTCTCCTCTGGGGCTTCCCTGGTGGCACAGTGGTTGGGAATCCGCCTGCCAATGCAGGGGACATGGGTTCCAGCCCTGGCCTGGGAAGATCCCACATGCCGCGGAGCAACTAAGCCCGTGTGCCACAACTACTAAGCCTGCGCTTCAGAGCCCGTGCGCCACAACTGCTGAAACCTGTGTGCCTAGTGCCCGTGCTCTGCAACAAGAGAAGCCAACGCAATGAGAAGCCCGTGCACCGCAATGAATAGTAGCCCCTGCTCACTGCAACTAGAGAAAGCCCACGCGCAGCAACGAAGATCCAACACAGCCAAAATTTAAATAAATAATTAAATAATTCCTCCTCTGAACCATATCACTTGTTTCATGTTCTTCATTTTGCTCATTGTCTTAAATGACTTCCCTCTTTTATTTGTCATCTGGCTTCTAGTCTTTCTCCCCCTTGCCTCTCTATGCTGCAAAAATGTACGTAGGGAACATGTCCATGTGGTTACCACCATATCCCTAGTGCCTAGAACAGTGCACAACATACAGTAGATGCTACAAATATTTTTAATAAGTGTTAAAAATATTTCTTGAGTGAATGAGTAAAGAAAAACTTAATGAATAAATTGTTCCTTACTCATTTTAACCCACTATTTTAACATTGGCTTGTTACTACACAATTGTTGACTTACTGGATTTATCACATGGTTGAAGTATTTTTTATAATGTAAAGTATTTAAATAAGGGAACAGGGAGCCACAGGACAGTCTTTATTTTTAATAGGTCTTTATTGGAGTATAGTTACTTCACATAATGGTGTTAGTTTCTGTTGAGTAACCAAGCGAATCAACCATATGCATACACCTGGCCCCATATCCCCTCCGTCTTCAGCCTCCCTCCCATCCTCCCTATCCCACACCTCTAGGTACATCACGAAGCACGGAGCCATTCTCCCTGTGCTATGCTGCTGCTTCCCACCAGCCAACTATTTTACATTCGGTAGTATATGTATGTTGATGCGATGCTACTGTCACTTTGCCCCAGCTTTACCCTCCCACCCCATGTCCTCAAGTCTATTTTTGATGTCTGTCTCTTTATTCCTGCCCTGCAACTAGGTTCATCAGTTCCTTTTTTTTTTTTGATTCCATATATATGTGTTAGCATACAATATTTGTTTTTCTCTTTCTGACTTACTTCACTCTGTATGATAGACTCTAGGTCCATCCACCTCACTACAAATAACTCAATTTTGTATCTTTTTATGGATGAGTAATATTTCACTGTATATATGCGCCACATCTTCTTTATCCATTCACCTGTCGATGGACATTTAGGTTGGTTCCATGTCCTGGCTATTGTAAATAGTGCTGCAATGAACATTGTGGTACATGTCTCGTTTTGAATTATGGTTTTCTTACGGTATATGCCCAGTAGTGGGATTGCTGGATCATATGGTAGTTCTATTTTTAGTTTTTTAAGGAACCTCCATACTGTTCTCCATAGTGGTTGTATTAGTTTGCATTCCCACCAACAGTGTAGGAGGGTTCCCTTTTCACCACACCCTTTCCAGCATTTATTGTTTCTAGATTTTTTTGATAATGGCCATTCTGACTGGCGTGAGGTGATACCTCATTGTAGTTTTGATTTGCATTTCTCTAATAGTTAGTGATGTTGAGCATCTTTTCATGTGCCTCTTGGCCATCTGTATGTCTTCCTTGGTGAAATGTCTATTTAGGTCTTCCACCAATTTTTTAACTGGATTGTTTGTTTCTTTGATATTGAGCTCCATGAGCTGTTTGTATATTTTGGAGATTAAACTTTTGTTGTTTCATTTGCAAATATTTTCTCCCATTCTGAGGGTTGTCTTTTTGTCTTGTTTATGGTTTCCTTTGCTGTGCAAAATATTTAAGTTTAATTAAGTCCCATTTGTTTATTTTTATTTCTGTTTCCCTAGGAGGTGGGTCAAAAAAGATCTTGCTGTGGTTTATGTTAAAGAGTGTTTTTCCTATGTTTTCCTCTAAGAGTTTTATAGTGTCTGGTCTTACATTTAAGTCTTTAATCCATTTTGAGCTTATTTTTGTGTATGGTGTTAGGGAGTGTTCTAATTTCACTCTTTTACATGTAGCTGTCCAGTTTTCCCAGCATCACTTATTGAAGAGGCTGTCTTTTCTCCATTGTATGTTCTTGCCTCTTTTGTCATAAATTAGGTGCCCATATGTGTGTGGGTTTATCTCTGGGCATTCTGTCTTGTACCATTGACCTATATTTCTGTTTTTGTGCCAGAATCGTACTTTCTTGACTACTGTAGCTTTGTGGTATAGTTTGAAGTCGGGGAGCCTGATTCCTCCAACTATGTATTTCTTTCTCAAGATTACTTTGGCTATTTGGGGTCTTTTGTGTTTCCATACAAATTGTAAATTTTTTTGTTCTAATTTTGTGAAGAATGCCACTGGTAGTTTGATAGGGATTGCATTGAATCTGTAGATTGCTTTGGGTAGTATAGTCATTTTCACAATATTGATTCTTCAAATCCAAGAACATGGTATATTTCTCCATCTGTTTATGTCATCTTTAATTTCTTTCATCAGTGTTTTATAGTTTTCTGAGTACAAGTCTTTTGCCTCCTTAGGGAGGTTTATTCCTAGGTATTTTATTCTTTTTGTTGCTATGGTAAATGGGAGTGTTTCCTTAATTTCTCTTTCTGATTTTTCATTGTTGCTGTATAGGAATGCCAGAGATTTCTGTCAATTAATTTTGTATCCTGAAACCTTACCACATTCATTGATTAGTTCTAGTAGTTTTCTAGTGGCATCTTTAGGATTTTCTATGTATAATGTCATGTCATCGGCGAACAGTGACAGTTTTACTTCTTCTTTTCCAATTTGTATTCCTTTTATTTCTTTTTCTTCTCTGATTGCTGTGGCTAGGACTTCCAAAACTATGTTGAATAAGAGTGGCGAGGGCTTCCCTGGTGGCGCAGTGGTTGAGAGTCCGCCTGCCGATGCAGGGGACACGGGTTCGTGCCCCGGTCCGGGAAGATCCCACATGCCGCGGAGCGGCCGGGCCCGTGAGCCATGACCCCTGAGCCTGCGCGTCCGGAGCCTGTGCTCCGCAATGGGAGAGGCCACAACAGTGAGAGACCCGCATACTGAAAAAAAAAAAAAAAAAAAAGAGTGGCGAGAAGGCCAGTCTTTTCATGGAAATGCCTGGAGGTGTGTATAGTGAAAAGGCAGGGGCCTCAAAAGCTGAAAGAAAGGGCAAAAAGAGGGGACCAAAAAGTAAAAATCTATAGTCCTTTATATTCTTTTTTTTTTTTTTTTTTTTGCGGTACGCAGTCCTCTCACTGTTGTGGCCTCTCGCGTTGCGGAGCACAGGCTCCAGATGCGCAGGCTCAGCGGCCACGGCTCATGGGCCTAGCCGCTCCGTGGCATGTGGGATCTTCCTGGAGGGGCACGAACCCATGTCCCCTGCATTGGCAGGTGGACTCTCAACCACTGAGACACCAGGGAAGCCCTAGTCCTTTATATTCTAAGGACATGACACATACCAGAGGCTAGCTAAAAATCTAGAGAAACCAACAATCCTAGTTTACTAGGACTATTATGAAGGGTGGATTCCTTGCATCTCGGACTTGGACTTGAGACTTTCAGTTTTAAAATCAGGACAAGTTGGTCACCCTAGATGAAACTAAGAGCTTTTTCCCTTGCTACTTATACATTTGATAATCTTCCCTTTTATTTCTTTCGTATCTACTTCTAGAAGTAAAAGCCCTTAAAAATTTATAAAATAGCTTTGTTTGTTTGGAAAACATTAGACAGAGGAGAACCTTTGAGACTAATCTGTTCTTTGGTAGAACTGGGAGAAGAGCAAGTAGATACTGCTGGTGGTGACAAGAGGTGATGATGAAGGGTAATACAATCCTGGGAAGGAAGGAAAGGAGAGTAAGAGAATTTCCGTGTTCAACTAGCATTTAAATTCATTTGCATTTCAAGGACACAACCTTGAAATAGTACTGTGCTGTTGAGACCATCTGGACTGTACATGTGACTGAACCCCAGGAAGGCCTCTATATAAACTTAAGATTCTGTAGGGTTGGTGTGGAGATCTACTCATCTTGTGGCCGCCCAAGACAAGCCTGGTATGTAAGTTCCCTTGTGTATTAAAACTGCCACCTGCCACTCTGAAGTGGCCTGTCTCTTTCTTGGTCTGTGCCTGCCCTCTGTGTATGGGGGCCAATGTCAAATTTCACCTGGGAACTCTGAAGGTTGTAAACCAATACATTTATTATGGTTTCTGATATATCTGTATTTATTTATATCATTTTGTTTTGAGTTTTTAATTTACTCAGTTATTTCTATACATAATATTTCTTTTTTTTGGTAGTTTTTGTTTTTTCTTCTTAATAAATTTGGATCTTATACCTTCTAGCTTAAGTTCTTTTTTAGCTTTAAGTTTTATTCTCAGGTACAAGCCTGGGAATAGTTTTTTGTTAAATTCTGTCTGTGGAATTTCTCTGTCTTGTCAATAGTACCATTTCAAACCCCACACCTGTGTGGGAAATTTTCATAAGAGACATTTTAATATCTTGTCCGTGAAATCCCAAGGCTCTTGGCTAAGACTGGTAAATGTCCCAGAGAGCCAAAAGATCAGTAACTCCATATCAGTCATTTCTACCTCTTTCTTTAATTTTGGCCGCTGAAGATCTCCTTAATATATTTTGCTCAGTTATATGATTCAAAGAATATTTGTTATATTTTATCCAGTTTTCTAAAGTTTTTTGTAGTGAGATTGTTGTTGGTTTACAATATCTGATGCATCTTTTTGACCAAAATGGAGCAACTTTAATTTGTATTTTTACCTAGCTCTGTAAGTAAAGATAAATAATTCACAATTAATTATGACCAAAATAAGAGTAATTTGTACTTCAGGAGAAAAAAGTAAAACCTAATGTTTAACCTTTTTTGTTTTTTAATAAAGAAGTGTATTCTGGGCTTTGGATCAGAGGCTGTTTATGAAATATATGTAGTGAGGCTTAGTCATACCAATTCCCTTTCACTCTTGGTTCCTTTCCCTGTTACCATCATCTTCTGTCACTTCTGCTCAAGTCCTGCACTTGCTCATGCATGATATGAAAAATGAGGACTGGAGTTTTGGTATGAAGAAAAGGAAATGCTAAGAGAAAATCTAATGAAATTAGAAAGGAGAATTCCTCTGGCCACCTACGTATATATCTGTATCTATATATGTATATGCGTATGTGTATATGTATGTCAGAGATAGAGATACATATGATATGTATGTATTATATATGCAGGCATGTGTTTCAGTGATGTTATTGGAACTCAGGAATTTCATTGCTAAAATAATTTTCTGTGCCCGGAGTCGGTACCTACTTGCATTTGTTTTCATAATTATTTCTATAATTGGTTCTACAAGTAAATACAGAAATAGCTGGCTTATTCCTACCACCTGCTTATAGAGATATACAGAGAAGGCAGTAATACATATCTAATTTATTCTTCACTTCATTTTCTAACAAATAATATGATCACAATACTGGAATTATATCCAATTTAGTATTCTGTTCCTGCATTCAAACACTGGGATTATTTTTTAGAAAATAGATGCCCTTTATGAGAATTAAATGGTCAGATATAGAGAGGTGGATGGCTAATTTTAGATGCTATTTGAATAAATTTGCATATGAAAAGTCTTCAGAAAACTTCTTTTAAGAAAAAAATACATATAGGTGCATGTGCTACCCATAAACCATTTTATTTGGGATGACTCTATTCTCACACTTGTGCCAGCAACTCCAGAGTCAAAACAAAAGTTCTAAAGTTTTTGATAGGATCTTCTTTCTTCCCCATCAATTATACACTTAGTATACACTTAGTTATCTGTTTTATGTGGAAGGATTTCCATGTTTTGTGGATACCATTCTCAGGACCTGATCAAAATGCAGAAGAAAAAAAGGGAATGGAAAATATATTTGACAAAAAGGAAGAGAGGGAGGAAAGAAAAATAGAAAATATGGATAAACAAAGTTAGTGAATTAGATGAAAATGTTAGAAATTACAGATAATTGAAAATATTTCTGGTATTATTCAATAGAATTAGAGATTTTGGTTGGTCCTGTTCTTTGGCAATTCCACTGAAGTGAAGGAAAATCTTTGTTGACATATCCCTGGAACAGATATCGATGAGAACATTCCCTGCTAAACATTTTCTTCTAATGGGATTTTCTTTGTTAAATTTTGGTTGTCTTTTGAATGAAACAGGAGACTACCATCAGATCATTATTCTCAAGAAGCCATCCATCCCTGAAGTTCCTAGCCCAGCTATATTTGCATTATGTCTGGCACAGAAGAGCAAGGCAACAATAAATTCCAGGGTGCTTACCACTGACATTTTTTTGCTTCCTTATCTACAAGTGCCAGCCTCAACCAACCAGTATGTAAAGTCCACACTCTATTTTTGAAGGAAATCAAAGTCATATAGGTTGCCAGATATTAATAATTATATCTAAACTCAATTAAATACAAATTTGTTTTTATTAGTATTTCTGAAGGTACTTCCATAATGATATCTTACTTACTCATGCTAAAACACTTTGGTAACTTTGACCCTTGTAGGGGAAAGTGTCCACTAATGACCTGGTTGTAGACTCAACGATCAACACATGTTCAATTACTGAGTATTATTTTACTTTAGGAGCTTCCCTGAATCACAATTTAAATATATATATATATTTTTTTTTTTTCTTAATTATGTGTTATACCGTTGTTCTTCCTGTGAAAAGAACTGTAGAGGGTTGGAATAAAGAACACATAATTCTGAAGATGAAATATCACATTCTAGGTTTAGGCACAAAGAATCTAATAAAGTTCTCCCTCTCACCAAATGAAGAAACATTGCTCTTATTTTAAATATCCACATTAAAATGTTTACATCTGTAATTTAAAATTTAATTATTCAGTTCAATGGTACTTTTTCTGGATATTTAATATGTTATATGAAAACAATAAGAAAGTCTTTAATAAAATAGATGGATAGCCAAGTTATAATCATCTAGGGAAAAAAGAAAAGAAACCCAGGGGCTTCCCTGGTGGCACAGTGGTTGAGAGTCCGCCTGCCGATGCAGGGGACACGGGTTCGTGCCCCGGTCCGGGAAGATCCCACATGCCACGGAGCGGTTAGGCCCATGAGCCATGGCCACTGAGCCTGCGCGTCCGGAGCCTGTGCTTCACAATGGGAGAGGCCACAGCAGTGAGAGGCCCGCATACTACAAAAAAAAAAAAAAAAAAAAAAAGAAACCTGATATGAGCAATTGCACAGAATTCTTTGCCAACATTTTGAAGCCCAAAGTGATTGTGGGCCTATAAGGAGAATGAAGGATGAGATATTGTGAATGTGTAATACACCTGCATGCTTCACATAGGCAGTCTGATCTGACATAATTAATTGGCCAGAAGTAAAAAAAAAATTACCAACAAGGCAATGTTATCATTTCATTCTACATAAAGAGATTTTTTTTTTTTTTCCTAAGATTATGCTACTAATGTCAGCCTTGCTGCTGGGGCGACCATGTTCATGGTTGAAGGCAAATGTGTCACTGTTCTTCAAAACACTAATTTCAGACATATGCAGTGCTAATTAGAGGTCTAGTAAGTATTATCACCTTTCCATACAAAATTCAAGCCTGCAAAAAAAAAATGCTTTTTTTAAATATTACAACAAAAGAGAAAATGCATTCCCATATGGTATAAAAAGTATTAAAGAACTTGCCTAAAAAGTCATTTATCAAGAGAGGAAATTTTCTTCAATTCCTTAATTTGTTTTTTCATGAAACTAAAGTGTTTCATTCATAACAGATATTAATAGTCCTGTAAAATTAAAGCTTTATTGGCAGAAACAGGTGCCATGCAACTATTCTTTTAAATGGCAGAAGATGGTTATAAGGTACAACATATGGTGGGAAAACCTAGAAAAAGAAGACGCATTCCTTCTTTGGGCATCAAGACAAGCTTCACTGAGAGACGTTATTTGAGGTGGGCCTAAAGATTGGGTAGAAAGAATATTGAGGCCGGAAAAAAGGGGCAAATTAAAATATTGTTAAAGAAAAGAAAGTACATGTTTAATGTAGGGTGTGAGGACACGGCACAAGGGAAAATAGTGGGAGATCAACCTGAAAAGTAGAAGGAGGGTGTATTGGAGAATTTGGGGAGAGAATCTTAGGGAGAATAGGAGAAGCTGACTAAAGCTGCTGAGCACTGTGATAAATACTATAGCTTTTTTCTGTATAGACAATAGAGATAATTTTTGAGTTCAGTGAACTAATTTATATGGCATTATCAGAGCTGTGTATTTGGATAAGTGTGTCATGATTGCATTCATGTCAGAACCAAGATTGTATTATACAGGAGACTCTGTATTTCTGCCTACCTTTTAAACTTGAACACCAGAAGAAAATGTTCTGAAATATACATATGCCAGTGTGTGTATTCAAAAGATTTTGAAAAACAAGCAGTTATCTAATTTGGACCTAATATAGTGGGGATGAAACACTTTCATCTGAAAAACACTAAATGATTTAGATCAGATAAGATATTTTCATTGCTTACTTAGTTTTGCTTCTGTATATAAATTCACAGTATGTGCTTTAAGACAATTTGAAAAGTTTGGTAGTTTTTATGATTGTAATATCAAAATATGTTTTTGTTGTTTCAGATGATGGTGCCTGTCAATTAACTGAACTACTGTGGTAAGTTGGTTTTTCTCTTTTCAATCTGCATTGAATGTTTTCCGTTCTAAGATTCAAAGGGATTTATGTCACCTTTAAAACCCATAAAAATGTGAGCATTTAAATGGATTGAAAATCAGGCGTGCCCTAGAGTAGACTGAGCTTTTTTTTCAAGGATGTTACCCTTACCTTTTTTCTTCTGATCTGAGCCAAAATTGGAAATCAGAGAGCCTCCTGTACACATATATCAGGAGCCTAGGAACGGCTACTGTTTTCCAAATGTTTTCCATTTCACTTGTCCCATCTGCTTGCCCAGGGTTGACCCTGAGAAAACATACAAGTGTTCACGCTATCAGAGGCAGTAGAATGTCTTTTAAAGAAATAATTTTTGAGTAGTTTTAAATTATCTGGAAGTTTGGTAAGAAGAAGCAGATGTTTCTCTTTTCTCCCCTCATTTCATGGAGGTATTAATGATCATGGCCATGATGGACAGGCTGATTCTCATTTTTCCGGTTTCATACCTGATTAAATCATATTGGAAAGCAGAAGTTGAAAGACAGTTGTCTTTGTTATGAATGTACTGTGGCTCCTTTTGGGGATTTCTGTTGGGTAATATTACATGTGGGAGAATGAAACATGGTACTACATGTTGTGAAAGAGAATAATGATAATAAAATATATGCTGCAATGGTGTGCCCTCAAGAAAGGAAATTTGAAAGAGGTTTTCTCTGGCAATACATTAGATTTTTAAAGATGTTTTGTTTCTTCTCTTCTTTTTCAATTAAAACAAAATTTAGTTTTCAACCACATTATGTCAATGGAGATGTTTTTCACAGATGCTTCACTTATTCACACTCTCAATCAAAATCTCTCAATCAATTATAAAAATAGTATCTTGTTAGTTACTGTTTAAGTATTTAGAAGGAATGTTTTATAGTGTTTATATCGATAGTGAAACACCCAACACTTACTGGCACAGATAATTATTTTTGTTTTTTTGCTATTATTCTTAAAAGAAGTGAAAGTAGAAAAGGAATTTGTATCTTAACTTACATAATTGCCTTGGATTATCATGATTGGTCATTGAAAACTAAGATGAGTGGGTGTGGTTTGTATCAATCTAATTCATCTCTGAAGAAGTTGGTACCCTTTTATCTCTATCTTGGAGGAACAAACTGAACATATTTGTATGTTTTTACAATACTGGGAAACTGGTATTTTCATGGACTCTCTGCATTTTCAGACTTACAAGGAGAAGACTTTGCATCAGGACATTACCCATTTTACTTCTTTGAGAGTTTATTGGTTTAGAGTAGACGGACAAAAAGTTTCACTATTTCCTCTCTTATTCAACTGCAATAAAGAAAAAAATTAATGAAAGTGTGCCTTTGTATATCATCCTGCCGCTGCCTATACGACATGGCCAGAGAGGCAGGCAATTGGGGGAGGGATAACAAGAAATTTGGAGATGAAAGAAAAGTTCATAAAGAGCTTGGATAAAAAAGAGGAACGGGCAAAGGTATGCGAAGCTGTACGGGGTTTGATTTAGGGAAGAACAAATGTTGGAGGAAAAAAAATATGTGAGTCCAATGTATACTATACTAATGTTTCTCAAACTTCCATGTGCCTAGGAAGCACCTGGGCTATCTTGTTAAAATGTAGATTCTAATCCAGTAGGACTACACTAAAGCTCAAGAATATGTATTTCTATAAGTTCTCAAGTAATGCTAAAGCGCTGGTTCAAGAAACGGCAAGATACTATATAAATAATTCTCTTCTTCTACTCCCTATTCAAGGAATTTCAGTTGAGAGGTGACTTTTCAAGCATTTGATTCGGATTTGATCTTTAGTGCTCTTATTTCACTTTGTAAAGATGAATCTTAAGATTAGAGAAAATTGCCGGTTTTAGTTCAGCCACCCACAAAGTGAACTGGATCTTGCTAGCCCCCAAAGTCTAGCTTCCCTCTCATTAACTGTTTAATCCATGGTAAACTGTGAAGGATTAAAGAAAGTCATTTTGTTTGAGTTAAATAATTTTCAAGTGCATGAAGTATAAGATGTTACAAAACAAGATGCATTTTTAAAACATTGCAGTCCATTCAGAGGCCATAATATCATCACCCTGCAACAGTAAAATTATAAAAAGCAATGATGGTCATGGGGGTTGGAGTCCTAACCCTAATATAAGTAAACATTACCAGCATTGCTGTGCTTGAAAGTACTTGACTTTTGCATTGAAAATGCAGTACAGTGTTCTATTGATATTATGAATGTTAGCTAGTCTAATAGTTAAGCTTATTCAGATTCCATGGAGATTATCAAGAAAGCAGGATAGAAATCAGACTAGGCAAGGTGGGTCAGTAGCCCTGAATAATAAGCCAAGAATTCCTTGTCCAGTGGTGTAAGGAAGTCTAAAGGACGTTCTGGAACCTGGATTCTCCTAGGAGCCTGGAGAAGGCCATGGAAGGAGAAGTTCTAAAATCAATCTGAAGTTTTCTGCTCTCTTTCCTCGAAATGAGTGTGTTTCCACCCCAACTACATGTCAGAACCACCCGAGGATTTGAGAAAAAATAGTTACCACCTGGGCCCACCTCAGAACAATTAACGCAGTTTCCTGGGTGGAGCCTGGCATCCAAAGATTAATGGTCCAGCTTCCTGGTGATTCCATGGGGAACTGGAGTTGAGAACCAATGCCCTACATTAAGACCTGAGATTTGTATTTTTAACACACTGTCAATGTTACTGCTCCATGGACCACACTTTGAGTAGCAAGGGCCTACCGACCCCCATAAGTTTTTCCTCACATTCAGGAGAGGCAGTATCACTGACTGAGGAGTAGTTGCCTTCTCTCTAAGTATGAGGGGAGAGAAGGGAGAAGCAAAAGAAGAGAAGAGACATCCAAATGGCATGTGGTGTGAACCCTGGGTAGAATATTCAACTCCTCACCTGGTTGGATTTGAAGGGCAAAGGAAAAATCCCTGTACTCCAAAATATCTTACCTAATCATATCATAGCGTGCTTAAACTTGCACTATTAAAATTAATTTGATTTTAGTGCTTTCCTAACTTGACTGTGCAAACATTATCCTTTGGTACAATTGTTATAAATACAGAGAATTGAGGAAGAGAGTGAATTGGGCAGGAATCGGAATTTTATTAATCATCCGATGGTTCTAATTGAGAACAGAGCTTGGAAGCCATTGTTTTAGACCACACACTGCATTCTTTCCTGGCTTTCTTTCAATATGTAAACATATTCCTCTTCTTTAAATTAATATTTTATATGTACTATTCCGCATAACAATAGAGCTCAACATAACAAAATAATAATGATCAATACTAGGTATTATACGATGCTTACTATTAGTCAGGTACTGATCTGAGAGTTTCATATGCCCTAAAAAGTCTTAGATAATATGTACTATTGTTATCCACTTTACATCTAAGGAAAATGGGGAACAAAAATGTTAAACTTCCCAAGTAGCTGGTAAATGGTAGAACTGGGATTTTCCGGTGTAAGATATTCTGGCTCCAGAACCCATGCTCTGCTAAACTACTTATCAACTGTCAATTGATTAATGTATTTAACAAGTGTTTCTAGAGCAGATTCTAAGCACGAGGTGGTAGAAATAGAGCAGTAAGCACTACAAAATATATGTCTTTATGAAAATTCCTTTTTCATGGGAGGCTCTTGTTTTTAGAATAGCCAGAATTCTTTAAAAGACAGTATTCATGGCAAGAAGACATGGGTTCAAATGTGACTATTCCATTTACTTTCTGAGTGATCTTGCTAAATTTCTTTATCTCTGTAGTAAACTAATGAAATAATGTGAAGGGATATCTAAATGAGTTACTTTCATTGCTTTGCATCATCACTGACCGTAAAGAAAGAAGTTTTGCCTGTATATGAGGCTTAAAAAATGTCTTAGTTGGGAAAGATTGATTTTTATTATGTCAGTAGACACAAAGAGCATCGTGAAAGCATTAGATAGCAGGAAGGTGTTTGTGGCAATGTTAGTGATGTTGGTATTGGCATCGGTGTTAGTGGTGATGATCGTCATAGTGGTGGTGATGGTTGAAGTGATGAAATTGATCATAAAAATTGCTGTTCATTAAGCGCTTACAATGGCTAAGGCATTGCACTAAATTCTTTATTTTTATTACTTTATTTTTTTCCATTTCATAATCTTATGAGGTCATATAATTATTGTTATAATGTAGAGCTAGAAAATGTGAGGATTAGAAAGCTTCAACAACTAGCCCAAGTTGCATAGCTAAACAAGTAATGGAACCTGAATTTGATCCAAGATATGTCAATTATCTATTTCTGTGTAACAAACCACCCTAAATCTCAGTGGCTTAAAATAACCATTTGGTATTCCTCATGATTCTGTAGGTTTACTGGGCAGTTATTCTGCTCTGTCTGAAGTTGGCTGGGGTCACTTATGTGGCTACATTCAAGTAGGCACTTAACAGGAGGTCTGTTTTTCATGTGTCTCCTCTTTCTACATGATGAGTCATCCTCCAGACGCTCTCCACATGACCTTCGTCTCTAGTAGAATAGCTTATACTTTCACATAGCATGCAGCTCAATTCCAAGAAGTGTTCCAAGGAAAAAGCCACACTGCAAGAGCCTCACTTTGCAGCATGCTTGCTAAATTCTCATTGGTCAAAACAAATGTCCAAACCCAAAGTCACTGTAGGAAGGAATAAAACCAGTGCACAAATACCTTGACACATGGTTCAGTCTCCCATACCAGATATGGCTGACTCCAAGACCCACTGTGCTTTTAATTACTATAGCGTGTTTCCTCCCTGGAGATATTGAAAGTGAACATTGGAAAAAAACAGACCACATAGTATTGTTGAAGAATCACCATAGGTAGACTTGACCTGGGATTCCAACAATAATGAGTAAATTTAATTATTCAAGAGGAAATTTATTATACAACACTCAATTTTGAGCTGGATGGCAAGGTTCAAAGTTTGAGAATTCAGAGCTTTTGAACATCTGATTACCAAATAGGATCATGACGTAGTTGGCAAAATTGTGAATATTTACAAACTGGATTTCTACTCTTGCCCTAATGTAGAATCTCATTGTCACAAGTACACTTCTGCATTTGAGTAAACAACAGGAGGAACAGCGATAATATTGTGTCTACTTAGGTTACCAAATAGGATCTTAGTTGAATCCTCAAGGGTGATCCCAAAAGCATGCAGAAAAGACCTGAGTCTGAAAGAGTCAGATGGCAAAAGACACCTGCTGTTACCAATGACCCATCTATAATGCAGAGCAACCTCTTAACGTGAGGTTGTGAATAACTTTGGATTTTGAACAGGCTTGTGTCCCAGTGGGCCTCTCCGGATGAATTAGTTAGAAAACAGACAACCTGCTTATCTAGAATCTTATTATTGTGGTCATTAATTTTCCCAACCTATTGTACCACACTTTCCTCACTTAGGGCCAAGGAGATTCTTGAATGTGCAGCAAGACCAGAATAATATAGAGTGTTTTGCCTCACTGCTTTCAAGCTGTTCTGTTGTTGTTGTTTAGGAGCTCCATAGAGAGCATCTGTCTTTAGGATTATAAATTTGGTAATTTTTACCAGCTCTAAATTTTCTCTAATGCTTAAGAGTAGTTGGATCAACAGCCTACTCCCATCATTTAGAGACAAGTAATGTGCAAAACTGAGTGAACTCAATATGATCACCACTCAGAGCTTCTCCCTGTGAACTAAAGTCTTCTTTAAATTTTGAAATAACTTCTAAATAAGAAGGCAAAAAGAAGCAAAAGCATGTGTGAGAAAACATGTTTTTTACTTTTTCTTGGCACAAAATGCAAGTGTAGTAGCATCCCCCTCTGTCATAAGTAGAAGTAGGATCCATTCCCATGTTCTTCCAGGAGTTCTGTTTTACTAGTCAGTAAAAACTGAATCCATATTGCTATAAATGGAAGATAACTAACACCCTAATATATTAAATAGGGATTTCTAAGTTGCACCAACAAAATAATTGGGTGCATGTACAAATGAGGATTCACATGTACAGAATTCAAATTTTGTGTATGCAAAACAGATAATTGTGCAATCAAATAGGTGATTTTGATTAAAATCATTGTATATGCAAATTCACCACTTGCTGAAGCAGTCATATTTTGACACATGCATCCATAATTTGTGGTTTCTAATTTAAGGTAGTTTCATGGCAGAAATAGTCTTACCTATTGGATCTCACGTTTTACGTATTAGCCAAATACTGCTTTTTAAATTTTTTCTTCCTTTTTGGTAATCATATTACTGTCATTTTAAAGTGACATTTCTCCTTGTATCAATAGCACTTTAACATTTCTGAAAATTAGATAGATTTAAAAATCAATTAGAACATTTAATGTAGTCTCTTATTTAGCCTTACAGTAGCCCTCAACTTAATGGTGCATTTTACAGTAAAGAACATCTTATAATAAAGATATTTTGATAAGCACCATCTTGCAATCCATACCACCTTATCACAAATCTCATTTTGTTATCATAAACAGTAGCAACACACACTGATATTCTCATATTACATGTCAGGCACTTACCTTTCACAGCCAGCCTGAGAAGCAGATTTAGAGTATTTTAAGGATGAGGAAACTGCTACATAAATCGCATGACTCTCTCAGGGTCACAAAGCAACTACATGGCAAAGCTAGGAAATTCAGAACCCGGGAAGAGTGTGGCTGCTGTCCTCCTTAAAAGCAGCACGAACTCTGCTTCAGTTGCTCCTTTAAGGCAGTCGTGACTGTCTGAGAAGTTGCAATGAGCCCTACTTGCACAGGAATGATCTCTCCTTTCTCTTCTCTCTTTCTTCTTTTCTTTTCTCTCACTTTCTTACTTCTCTTTCATCTCTCCTCTAAAGACTCTAGGACAGTAGAGAACCTGGAGAACTGGAGGACAGAATCTCCCATTCACTGGTTGCAGGCCAGTGTTTCAGGGAGCTCAGGAATTTGTTTCCCTGTGTCTCTTGATCACCATATTAAAAGCAAAAATCTAAGCATGCTGTATTCCAGTTTCACATGGCCTTTGCTCAAAACCCTCCAGCTTCTCCTTAATCTTACTTAGGTTGAAAGCTAAAGTCCTTACAAGGGCCTTAAGAGTTACTCATGATCTGGTCTCCTCTCAGACCTGGTCTTCTGTCTCTGTCCCCCTTTGTTACTTGTTCAAGCTAATCCCGCTTCCCTGCTCTTCCTGGAACCTGGTAAGCAATGTCAAGGCTGAGGTCCTATGTACTTGTTTCCCTTCTTGGAATGCTTTCCCAATGTACAGAAGGTGGTTTCCCCTTGTGACCGTTAAGTCACTGCTCGAATGTCATCTTATCACAATGCTCTTCTCCCTCACCTCTGCCTCTTCTTATCTCACTTAATCTAGTTTCTTTTGCTTCCAGAGCACCTACCCACCACATCTATTATAAAGGTGTTTACTTGTCTAACTTTTCCTACTACAATCTATAGAAAGTATAAGACAGTGGCTTTGGATGGAATGTTCCCTGTTGTATACCCTAACCCTGGTACAGAGTAAATGCTCAGTAACTAATTGTTGCACAAACTAATAGTTGCATAGTTTTCTTATGCGAGGATTCCCTACTTAGCTGTTTTCAGAATGAATGCATGAGAGGTGCAACACAAAATAGTTTTCTTTACAGCAGTAATACACATAAAGACGTGTTTGTCAATGGTTCCTATGTCATGTTACATGAAACAAGCAAAAGAAGGTGGAACAGAAAGTTATTGCAAGTCATGATAAATGATTACAAAATATGATCAAAGTTTTATTATTTTAGGGAGCACCATAAAATCAATAGCTAGACGTTATACTGCTTACTATGTATCAGCCCTATTTTACATGTTATACATATAAATTTAATCCTCACAACAACCTTACAATGGAAATACTATTATTAATCCATTTCACAGATGAGAAAGCTGCAGTACTGAGAGTTTAAGTAACTTGACCAAAGTCACAGAGAATTGTATAGCTTCACATAACAGTATTTTCACATTGCAATTGATTGTTCAATAATAACTCTCCCTAATGATCCGGATTAAGTTTCCCACTTTCAAATATTTTCTTTTCCACCAAGAGTAGCAATATTATCACATCCCTTTATACTCTTTGTCTAAGAAAGCCTGTTTTTAATTGATTCTTTCTAATGTCTCAGAAACTATCTTGGATGAATTAACAAATATATTAATATACACATGCTACACACTTTCCTGGATTAATACCTATAATTACAGGAATAAAATATTTCATTTTATCTTCTCTTATGGCAGTTTTAGCCTATCACATTTAAGCCTTTCATGTTAAAATGCATTTGTTGAATCATGTTTCTTCATAAACCTGTAAATGAGAACAAGCCTGTGATTGAAAGCTAGTTTTGCAGTGAAGCCATAGAATTATTTACAGTCACCTTTCTTTAATACCTAATTGGATTGATGCTTAAAACTAAGTTAACTTTATGTACTAGTTTGCTCGAACCATCCCAGTTCATGTCTATTTTACAAGTGTAACCATATATATATAGATAGATAGATAGTTATTAATAATTGCATGTACTTTCACTTTCGAAAGTGTCTCCAAAATGTCTAGCACAGACAACAAATTTTATGTTCACCTATTTAAAGCAGATATGTGATATTACCAAAAGTCTTTATCCTGGGGGTAAAAAAAAAAAGGGGGGGATGATTACGTATCCTCAATAAATTTATTTTGATTTCAAAAGTAATCACTAAATTAAAATCCGGGGTGGGGGGGAATAATACATGCTCACCAAAATGAGACACACTAGGCCTGAACTGTTCTTCTACTTGCTCAGTAGAAATTCCCTCAACAAATCTGATCAAACAACTTGAATTATTAAAAGAATTAATCTTTGCTAGAAAGGATAAAGCGTTAACTTTATTGCTCTAGGTCTTTACTAGATTTCACGTAAACGCATACTGAAAGCATTAGCTGAAATATTGTGTTCCATTTACTGTTCCACGAAATTCATTCAAATGTAAGCCTCTTCTTTGGCCATGCTGGCTTGTACAAAGGGAAAAATCAAATTCCCAATCATCCTCAGCACCTAGACTCATATCCAAAGTCTTTAGCACCTCCTGGCATTGAATAAGCACATAGCCAGAATGTCTTCTGCAATTTCCCAGTTTAGCTCTATTGAGACACAAATTCTTGGAAGGCCCAGCCTGTAGATTTCACATGAAGAGTTTTTTTTTCTTTTCTCCTTTTAGAAGAAGGAAATCTTTTCTGTACTGGGGCTCAGGAGCCTGAGACAGCCACTCAGTTCCCTTATATTTTATAATATTCTGAAGAATATAGCCAACTGTTCGTGAAGCCTCAGACCTATAACCTACTTCTCGCCTTCATTATTTTTTCTTTAATTCAGAGCGCCTAATTAAGAAATGAACACAGAAACGTTAATCACAATATTTGTGTATTTTTACATGCAAATTTTTTAATTGTATCATTTGAGAAAAGGTTTTCATTTTTTCTTATTATTTTGCTATTTAAAATACATTTTACTGCTATTCTTTCTTCTGTTCCTCCTCAGATTCTTGCTATGTCCACTGCTATAAAATGTTTGTTAGTCTTCATATTGGTTGACTACTTTCTCAGATGATTGAATCACCTCCAAGAATCTCACCACCTCTGTGAAGCCCCCAGTAAGGCTGTTGAAACCACCATTCATTTTCCCCACACACACCCTCAGTCATCTTTCAGTTTTGTTTGCTAGGATCTTCTCTACTAAAATGTATCACTAGATCTGCCAGGGAGATTTGGAGACCCTGGCTAAGTGCTATACTTCTTTGTTTCGCTGTGAGGCACACTAGGAGTTTGGTAGCCCTAGGTGATGAGTTGTATGGTGCCTGAGCCTCTATGTGCCTGCCAGAGGTTCACAAACTTCATAGTGGTCACTTAGGATCAGGGAAACATACAAGGTAATTGGCATTGCAAATGTACAGCGGAAGTTATCTTTGTAATACACCTATAAACTTGGGCTCATGTAAGTCACTTTCATCAAAGATCAAGATAGACAAGTACTTTCCAATTTTTTTTCACCTGGAAATCTAAAATTTTACCTGAGATAAGTATTTTTCATAAGGCAAAGAAGGCCACATGGGGCTTCTGAAATTTCTTAAGACAGTTGTCCCAGAAGCAAAAGGATATATATGCAAATGAGGCCCCTCATGGGTGGTCATAATTGTTTTATGAGACAGCATATTTTAAAAGAACATATGATTGAAATTATAGGTTCAGATTGCCCCTCTGCCATTTGCTTTCTGTGTATCTGGACTATACACTTTAATTAGAAGGTTGTGTCTTTAAATGAAAAATGCAAATCAAAAGTGGCATTCACGGCCAAATTTGTGTAGATTAAATGGGTTAATGTAAAGTATATGCATAGGAAGGTGCCTGGTTTATTGACTGTTCCCTCACCCAGCATACTGGGAATAATCATTCTCCTTGCCCATATTCACCTTCACTAAGTT
The DNA here is from genome assembly GCF_963455315.2 of Globicephala melas. Classification (NCBI taxonomy): domain Eukaryota; kingdom Metazoa; phylum Chordata; class Mammalia; order Artiodactyla; family Delphinidae; genus Globicephala; species Globicephala melas. Next base: position 59,438,175 of record NC_083319.1, on the reverse strand, counting down.
TTGTGAAGTCTGAGTGCGCGCGCGCACACACACACACACACACACACACACACACACACACACACACACACACACACACACACACACACACACACACAGTCATGCTACCAGGTAGCTTGAAGCCCTCTGGGGTGAAATATGTGCTCACTGAAAGAACCAGTAATCTTATTTCACTGCTTTCTTGAAAATATATACGAAAGGATTGGTTTACTGTGATTACTGACCTAGGTTAGGCTTAGAGCAAAGGCAGAATCTGTAAACATTTTGAGCTACTTGTATAAGATTGTCTAGAACTTCACTTTCCTCTCATTTACCTTACTCTGTGCGCCTATGTCTGAAGGCTGTTTTATCAAAAGGAGGAAAAAAAAACTATATAATTGGGGGGAAAATTGTGTAGAAAAAATGTTTGACTGAAGCCTCTGGCTGTCTCCACAGTGCTTGTGAGTCCAAATGAAATGGGTGAAAACACTAAACAATTTTAAAGGCTTTCAGACATGGGGATGCTTGTTAAATGAAGACAGAACATGTTGATTCATTATTCTTTTTTATGTCGATAACATGTCTACATTATGACATTGTGTTAGAAGATATGCATTTGTTCAACCTATGAAATAGCTTGAGTCAGGAAATAAAATTCCTATCACTCAGATAGCACCTTAGAGAAAAAAAATGTAAATACTTCAAACTTTGAAATACTTTGTTTAGAAAAAGTGATATATTGAACATGCATACATGTTCAGTAAATTATGAGGGTTACTGTGAGCAGCTTTTTAAACTATTTGAGAGTTTCAGGATGCACAGTTGTTTCAGAGGAACTTTATTTTTCAATGTCACATCCAATGTGGAAATTTTTTTTCAACACTCATCAAATAGAGACACCACTGAGAATCTGGAACCAATAGTGAAGCATGAACCAATTAGTGATGAGAAAATGCATCATATTGGAAAGTCACAATAGTAGTACTTAGTGATCAAGGAGTTCGTTTTATTGTATAGTATTGGCAGACAACTGATAACTAAAAGTTACAAGAAATAGTAACAACCAGGGTGAAAAAGCAATCAATTTTGAAATGTCAAGAAAACTATTTATTTATTTTCTAGGAGTTAGTTTAATTAGAAAAGTTGTTATAAGTGCCAAAATCCTGGAAGGAACATATTTTATAAGTTAAATGGAAATGTGCTAGATTCTTATTGCAAGAACTCAAAGACTAGCTTCATCATACTAGGTGATCAGTGTCAGAGTCATACACAGATGATGTTTCTACATTGAATAAGCTCTTTGGTTGGAGCCGTTTGACCCAGAGAAATGCCTAGTCTTTTGTTCATATATCATCTTTTCATACCCAAGGTAAACGGGACACAGATTCTTATAATATGCAACATGGGAAGTTGAAAATCCTGATAAATCTAGGTTTAGTTATCATCTTCTATGCCAACTAGATAAGTGACCTTGGACAAGTAAACTACTGAGATGTATTCTTTATCTGCAAAATGTATATGTCTATGATCAAAATAATGTATATAAAAAGTTGGTAAAATGCCTTATACTTTGAATTCAGTGTGCTCTGACTACAATGTGGTTGTTTGCCAAATATATCCACTATGCAGGTTTATACTTATTTAACTTTTTGTGAGTGAATGGGGCCTTGATATTAGTTCTGGCCAATATATTGTGAACAGAGTGAAATATCACCTTGGGGACAAATATTTAATTGTTGTTGCTGGACCCCACAGTATGCTTTCTTTTCTTTGGAACATGATTGTCAAGTCATTGACAGCAACTAAGCTCTATCATTCCTGGTTCTTGAGTGGCCATGGTGAGCCGAACACCTTTGACTCTGAAATTGTAAGCACAAGGAAGAAATAAATGTTTGAGATTTGGACCTGATTGTTACTGTAGCATAACTTAGCCTATCATTAGAAATACATTAAGGTCCCTCCTAAAAGCTTATAACTCCTTCATAGAAACAAAAGTAAGCATAAAATGTGTTAATATCTGAATTTGCAATTTCTCCTTGGCCAAGTCATTTGACTTTAACAATGTATTACTTAAGGCATTAAGAAACTCTCAAGCATGGCAATGCCTCCTTCAAATACTCAGGATGTTTAAGAGCAAGTTATTTAAGTTCTCTCATCTTCTTATCCTAAATTTGCTTAGTTGTGTTAGTATTTTTTAAATCATTTCATCCAAGTTCTTTTGAGAATATAAAATGGTGAACTTGTATCTTCAGTGTACACCCTCGGTTTGAGATGAATCTTTAGGCTTGTAACTTTTTTCCATCTGTTTAATTATTTTGTAATCAGAATCTCAAATATTTATCAGTTACTAAATGTAAGTAAAGGATTTGGTTCATTGGGAAATACAGTCAACCCTTGCATAATGCGGGGAGTTAGAAGTGCTTACCCTCCGCACAGTTGAGTATAATTTATAGTCTGCCCTCCATATATGCAGTTCCTCCAAATCCGTGGTACTAGATCCACGGATTCAATCAACTGCAGATCGTGTGGTACTGTGATATTTATTACTGAAAAAATCCAAGGGTAAGTGGACCCACGCAGTTCAAACCCATGTTGTTCAAGGGTCAACTGTATAAAGAAAATTAAGACATTTGCTTTGTCTTTAGAGAGTGTATAATCTAGTTGGGGAATCATGCCAGAAATGTACGAAAGTTACAGAATAGTACAAGAATCTGAATCATGCCAAACCACAAAAGACACATATTATCATTGCAAAAAAGTTATTTTGATCTGAAATGCAATTCTCAGACTATGGGAATATAAAAACGTTCTGGTGATGATATGGCAGGGAAATTTAAGAATATACTTGACTATCAGAAGGGGTACTGGGCATGATGACTTCTGAGCACATTTCTATTTCAAACGAAGGGGGTGCACTGTTCATGAAAGTTACAATATTATTTTAAAAATTTTGCTCAGTAGGCACTATCCCACTGTCTCTCATCCATAACCACTTCTGTCACCTGTAGTTAGTTTGCTCCCTTCATCATCTCTCTGCTTCATCTGCCCCTGATATTTGTTCCTTTAACTCTATCACTGTTGATCAGTGGTAAGGCAGTATCTGAAGACATTTTGCATACTGATTGATTCCAAAGGCTCTGGAGTCACAGAAAGCTGGAATATGAATCCTGACTCTGCTGGCCATGTGACCATAAGCAAACATTGTTGTATCTCTGAACTTCTCTTTCCCTATTAATGTAATAGGGTCAATAATAGTGCCATGCTTATGGAGTTGTATTTTGAAACAAGATGATGTATGAAAGGTATTTAGCACATAATAAGTCCTCAGTAAATTAGCTTACATTATTTTTTTTTTCTCTGATCTTCACTAGCTGACAAATACATACATTTTAATATATGGTTCTTGCTTGATGAAAATAATTTGTTGAGAATTACAGGAAAACAACTGTGGCATTTTTGATAGCAGGAAAAATTAACAAGATGAGTATTTTTCTTTCATGGAGAATTTCTACTTTATTACTCATATAGCCATCTATATGAATGCACAATCTATAAAGAATGCACAAAGACACTGACTTCATATATAGGTGCACATAGAAGTGTATCTTATGTGTGTATGATTACTCAGTAAAAATGTATAATTGGATCAGATTTCTATGTGTTGTATTTCCTTTCAGAATTAAAGAGCCATGTTGACATAGCACAGCCTCAACTTTCTGGCCAAACTCTTCCTTTAGCTTGAGTTTTAGGGGAAAAAATGCTATACTGAATTCTTTCTAGTTTGTAGACCTGAAATTTGGTCTCCTTGCCCGTTTTTTGAAATGTTCTTAGTATCTGTTGAGATGAGATTGCTAAGATCATTACTGAATACTAAAGAATGTATATTCTGCACATTGTGTTCTGTGTATAATGTGATCTTTCACTGGAGACTGGCTTTCTTTTTTCATCCCCAAGTCTATGAGCAAAATGTTACTTCATAATGAGAGACCCAAGGGGTTCTATTTCAGTCTTACAGGCCTATTAAAGGCTTTTGAACATGACTCTATTAATTTTTCTTCCTTTTAAGACTAGATTCATTTTCAAGACATAGACTATTTCATTTCATATCTTAAAGCTCTTTAGTATTTAGGAAATGTTTCTCTTTATTAAATGCCAATTTCAGTAGGATATCAGTAATTAAATACCTACTGTCAAATTTCTTTTAAGCTGAGTTAATGGATTTGGGCTCATAGGTGAAATTTAATTCAAAGTCCTACACATTATTTAAGTTAATACATTTCATGGAATAATTACATACATATTGTAATTAAAAAGATAATTTGATTAATGGAGGAAGGTTTGCTTTTTAGTAATCACAGATTAAGTTGTTTTACCTGAAGTTAAGTTTTACAACAGGGTGAAACTGAGGCAGCTCAAACCTCAGAAAATTCTCCTGCAACCGTGGTTATCTAGCCATTTGATTGCTGGTAAGAAAAGTCTTACATGTCTTATACATATAAATTATGTTAGAAAAAGAATTTTTGGGGTAGACTTTTTTCCAAGCATGTGCACTCAGTAGAGATTATTTAAAGGTTTTCAACAGTGAAATATGAATTACAATCAAGAGGAATCACAGTATAATAAAATGTTAATATCTAATAATGATAAAATCTTTGAGTAATTTTTTCTTTCTCATGCTACATTATGAAAATGACTTTATACCACTTCCTTTACAAGAAGAAGCTCCTCTCAATCCTCGCAGACATTTTATTTTGTTTTCATTGTGGTAAAATAGATATACAATTTACTATTTTCTCCATTTTTAAGTGTATAATACAGTGACATTATGTACATTCACATTGTTGTGCAGTTATTATTACTGTGCAACTCCAGAACTTTTTCATGCAAACTGAATTCCATGCAAGTGAAACAGCTCCCTATTCATCACTCCCTACTCCCAACCCCGACTAATATTCTTTCTGCCTCTGTGAATTTGACTATTCTATGTATGTCAAGTAAGTGGAATCATAGAATATTTGTCCTTTACTGTCTGGCTAATTCTACTTTGCATAATGTTTTGAAGGTTCATCTATGTTGTAGTGTCAGAATTTTATTTATGTTTAAAACTGAATAGTATTCCACATCTATTCACTGATCAATGGGCATTTGGTTTGTTTCCACCTTTTGACTATTGTGACTCATGCTGCTATGAGCATTGGTATACCAGGCGTTTAAAATTTTTTTGAGTGTGATATAGTAGACTTCTGATACTGGTCAAACACACACACACACATACACACACACTACAGGGTTAAGTTTGATCATAGGCCTGTATTTAACTTGTGCTATTATCTTTTTAAATTTCTAGCAATTGAGAGCATGACTACATATCTCTCTGTATATGATACTTTTGCTCATGACATCAATTTCTTTAAGAAATATTTTCTATCATGACAGATTAAATTTTCTTTAATGTCTCCTTTATCATTGTTTTTTCTTTGACAGCCAGTCAGCATATCCATAACATTATTTTTGTTCATGGTGGGTTTTAAGACACTGAAAGCATTTAAGAGACTTGGAAGAATGATGATACATAAGACCATGCCCAATGTAAGATGAAAATTACCCCAGGTGTACCCTCGCCTGCATGTGTCTTGTTTGTTTGTTTTTTATGCATGGATTGTCTTATTGCCTTAAAATAACTTAGGTAAACTTGACTGTACTCTCAATGGTCAGTGACTATCCACTAGTTACTGTGCTTTGAGGTTCTTAACCTGGGAGGAGTGAATCTAAACTTTCTCTTATATTAAAGCCTCTAAGATTTAATCCAAATGAAACGTTTTATCATTATTTCCTCTTACTTACCTAATCTCCTTATTACCTTCTATATTAGTCAGCAGGATTCTCCACAGAAAATAACCAATTGGTTCTTTTCTGTGGAGAATCCTGCTGACTAATATGGAAGGTTATATATATATATATATATATATATATATATGTATATATATATATATAGTGGAGATTTATTATAGAAATTAGCTCACGTGGTTATGCCAGCCTAGCAGTCTCACTGTCTGCCATCTGCAAGCCAGAGAACCAGGAAAGCCTATGGTATAATTCAGTCTGATCCTAATGCCTGAGAACCAGAGGAACCTCTAGTGTACATCTCAGAGTCTGAGGGTCCAAGACCCAGGAGCTGCCATGTCCAAGGGCAGAAGATGGATATCCCAGCTAAAGAAGATAGAAAATTTGCCCTTCCTCCACCTTTTTGTTTCATTCAGGCCCTCAGAAAGTTGGATTATGCCTTCCCACATTGATGAGGGCAAATCTTTACTCTGTCTACTAATTCAAGTGCTTTCTGCAACACTCACACAGACACACCCGGAAATAATGTTTTACTAGCTATCTGGGCATCCGTTAGCCCAGTCAGGCTGACACATAAAATTAACCTTCACACCCTCACTCAGCTTTGTTCCTATTAAATTAAATTACCTTCTAAAGCACACTATTAATCTATGCTCTGTGGTCAAATCTGTTTTTCCTTTCTCAAGTGTTGCCTCCTTTATTTCTCCCGGATATAAGTAATTATCTACTTCCTCTGAAATTCTATAGCAATTTAAATGTACTTCTCTTTGGACTTTAGTATTCTCATTTCAGATTTGATTATATAAATGAACTATAACTATAGTTATTGTTTAACAATTTAAACAGAATTAACATTAACTAAAAAGTAATAATTTATTTACCTTGCCTCCTAATCCTGTCTCCTTAGCAGTTACTAAGAAGTTTGGAGTGCTCATTAAAAAGTTTTCATATGTAAAATGGAATTATACTTTCCATAAAATCTATGACTATCCTTCACCACTGAGCAATATTTATGAGATATTTTTCTCACTTAATATATAGATCCACTTACTTTTTTCAGTGTTTGCATACCATTCTATGTTATGGTTGTGCCATTTTTCTTTATTTCCTTCTGACAGAAATGTTAAAAGTCATAAATCATGTGCTCATTAAAATTCCTGTATTATGAAAGTCATCATGAGCAAAGTTAAAAGGCAAAAGACAAATTGGGAGAAAATATTTGTATTCTGTCTAACTGATAGAATATAGTGTCCAAAATATATAAAGAGTCAACAAATAGATGATAAATATGCAAGCATTCCCATATAAACTTTTTTTTAAAAGTAGTGTGCTAAGCTAAATAAAACTCCCAAAGTTATCCAAGTTTTAATCCCTGGAGTCTGTAAATGTTACCTTATATGGCTAAAAAGTCTTAGCAGATGTGATTAAAGTTAAAGATCTTGAGATGGAGAGATTTTCCTCATTATTCTAGTGGGCTGCACGTGTAATCACAGGAGGCCTCATAGGAGTCAGGCAGAGAGTAGTTTGATTACAGAAGAGAAGGCAATGTGGAACAGAAGCAGAGATTAGACTGCTGAGGCCATAAACCAAGGAATGCTGGCTGTCACCCGAGGTTGGAAGAGGCAAAGAACAAATTCTCTCCTGGAGTCTCAGGAAGGAGCTACCCCTGCTGACACCTTGATTTACCCCTCATGGACGCATTTCATACTTCTGGCCTCCAGAACTGTAACAATACATTTCTGTTGTTTTAAGCCACTAATTGTGTGGTAATCTGTTATAGCAGAAATAGGAAACTAATATAAATATTACTAATAAGCATTTCTGTAATTATTTTTAGGCACTCTTCTATGCATATAAATTATATAAACTCATTTAAAATAAAGTAACTGTCACACCAACCTTAGCAGGATTCTGAAGCACCAGGAATTAAGGCAGCTTGTTCAAGATGTCATACTTAAGTAAGTGGTAATGCAGGGATTTGAACTGAGGCAGTCTAGGTCCTGAGACCATATTTTATCCATTGTACTATACAGGCTTTCTAGGGACTGTCAATTCCAGAAAGATGGCCAAGGAACATAAGGGGTCAGATTGAGAGAGAGCAGGTGGTGGCAATTAAAGACAGATAACATTGAGTGTCGGCAAAGATGTAGAAGAAAAAAAGTCTTCATGTTATGTGGAAGGGGCTCTAAACTGGTGTTCCTTTTGGTGGTGGTGGTGGTGGTGGTGATGATGCGCACTTTTAAAAGGTTTATCCTAATGAATAGTGTGCATTACTCTCTAGCCAAGCACTTCCGCATACTGATAAATCCATTGGGGTACTGTTTCTAATACTCTAAACATGTGAACTTTTTTTTTTTCAAGCTGACATTATACTTAATTTATACTTAATTTGACATTATACTTTAATTATACTTAATTTATAAATAGGATGTTATTTCCTTGCACTTAAGCTAGTCCACTAGTATGATTTTTAGTACCCACACCCCAAGTGAGACACGTAAGAATAATCTTTGGAGCATTTTTCAAAGTACCATTTTTATTTGTCCAGTACTCTCCCTCTTCCTCATCAGGAACATGAGTTCTTAGCTCTCACTGTAAGAATCTCTGCTACAGTTAGTGGCTCAGTCCAACAGGGAAATGCTCCGTCCTTTAGAGAGTTATAGTAGATGAAAGGATGGTCAACAAGGAATAAAAGGACTAATATTTATTATCTTCTGTGGCTTTTCTGTGTGTGCCAGATTTGTGCTAGTACATTTCACACATTAGGGTATTTAAGCTTCATAAAATCCCAGGAAGTTGAAGCCCTATCTTCCACTGTAAAACTAAGTATGCTAAGACTCCATAATATTAAACAAATTTATGAGTGTCACACAGTCAGCAAATGGGAGAGGTAGGATATAAATCCAGATCTGAGTTTTCGCTGCATGAACCTTCATCAGTTTTTGAAATATTAAAGTCAAAACTGGCAAAACGTTTTGCAAATAAAGTGCACAAATGAAACAGGATCCATACTGAATAGGTTTCAAGTCCTAAATGAAGATCACTAGTAAGTGCACAGTGGTATAATCATGCCAGGCTGAGCTCTCCATAGGTCAACATGAGTGACCACCCAGTTGTTTTCCATATGGCCTGTTGGGCATTCAGGCAAGCTAGTAGTTCTCTCTTAGGACAGAGCTTAGAGAGACACAAAATCTTCCTATCCTACTTTAGGAACAGAATGCATAACAGGACTGTGAAATCGTACAAATGTCACCTTTTCTTATTAGTGCAATTTGATGTTTTTCAGATTGCTTTGTAAATTAGCATTAGCTTGTGATATGTGAACCCATGATATACTCTCCGCACCTGAAAAATTGGAGTTATTCTTTCGTCTGAACTCTTCTCTGGACATTTTGCTAGGAACGGCTCCCATCTGTTTACTAAGGGAAGTCCAGGGATTCAACTTCTCTCTATCTACTGTGTCCTCCTAATGCCAAAAGTTTCAGTGGCAGGTACTCATTCAAAAATATTAAATGTTAGACTTTCATTTAATGATACAGAACCTGTACCAGGTAATACAGTGTAGAAAATTTTCTAAAAGTGCTATCACAATTTTCTAAAGTTGTTATTTCATAGGTAACTTATTTATAATTGAGAGCTTATTGAACTAGAGAGGATAAAATTTTAGGCTAAAATGTCTATGAAGTTAAACATGACTATTTTCCTCTCTTGACCTTTAGCAATCTTTTACATTTTTTCAAAACATCTTTTTCCTTTACTGAAAGATATTAAAATATAGTGTTCTTGAAATTATTTATTTATTTATTTTTTTGCCTGTACTTGAAGTTGTTTTCCTTCTAGTTAACTTTTCCCCCACTACAATTATGCAAACTCTTTCTAGTTTTCACTTGTGGAAACTTTCAACAACATTTTATCAGAAGAAACAATTTTGCATAAAGAAACATAAAAAGCAGAATATCACAGTAATGTTGGTTATATCAATTTTTCTATTCATTTATAAGCCAAATAATCATTTTCTGTTGCATAAAGGCTTTTATTTTTTCAAAAATATATTTTCTTAAAATTTGTTGAAGGTTTATGCTATTCTGAGCTTTATTTTATTTGGTAAAATTTTGTGAGGGATAGTTTACTTACCGTATTTCTAGGGAGATTGGGAAAGAATTTTTATGACATGTTATTAAATAAACTTTTGAACAAATTCTGGATCTAGCCTTTATTTTAAAAGTATCAGAAATTTTTTTCTCATCATTAGTAATACACACTCAAGCGATGAATTTGAGAAATACACAAAGTATATAAATAAATAGATAAATAAATATCACTGTACCCAAAGATCTGTTGACCTTTGTTTTGCCTTTTATGTATTTAGTGCTATACATTTTTATTATACGTATATTTACCAAAAACAAAGACCTTATTTTATTTGTCCTTTTTGTAATCTATTTTTACTCACTTAGAAGAAATATTCCCGAATCCTTAATGATTCATTATTTTAAATTGTGTATTTTAATTTTTAAAATCATTACTGAATAAGAAATGTAGCTGGTATGATCATGGATGAAATATCTCTGTTTCATAGAATTTTTTTTCATTGTTCTGTTCATGGCTCATTTTACAATATTTCTGCCTGACTAAAACAGAACCAGCCTATTTGTTTCAGTCCAGGAGTTAGTGTTTTCTCTTACTCTATACAGCATAAATTCTTAAATGCTGAATTCCAGTAATTTCACGTGGCATTATAAATTAAGCTTTCTCTTGTTTTTGCTTTCTCTTCAGTAAACTATACCTCTAGGAAATAAAAATCATTTGCTCTCCACAGGTGACCTACTCTCAATGACTCAAGAATAGATAGATCAGTGCCATTTATTTAGAAGGTTTTCAAAATCAATACTTTTCAAGGAGAAAATAAAATATCTCATAAATCTTCACCAAAAAGATCCTTGTTCTAAAAAAATCCCAACACTTGAGATTTAAGCCATATAGTCAGTTGTATGGACAATGAAATCTAAGTTACTTTTTAGTTTGATGATAAAATTGTTCAGTTGCTAATTATTTTTGAGTAATTCATTCCATAAATAAGTTAATGGTTAATATATGGATAAGGTATCTATTTGAATTCACATGCAATAGGCTTATTCCCAGGAATTAGTATATCCTCAGGATATTGATAACTTCAGTGACAGAACCTTATGTAGAATATATTTCAAAGACTTATAAGATTATATTTTAATATCTTCACAGATCCACACTGTATTTGTATCAGTTATAACTATTTTATTATTATAACTATGTTCATTTATCATGATTCTAATGAATGAATATATTTGGTTATATTCATTACTTTAAAAATACTGTATTATATGTCTCTAGTGTTTAAACGTTCTAAGGGGTATGGGTTTGGGAATGCAGCCTCTCAAAATGCCTGTTTGAGAAACCCACAATAAGACTGGGTTAAGTTTATAGGTCAGCATCACACAAGGAAGGAGGTAAAATCATTGGCTCATCCTTTCCTAACCTATCTATTTAAACCCAGGCAATAGTTTATAATCTTTGTTTTGAGCAAACATAGACAGCTACAAAGAGCTTTTGATTATAATGTCCTTTAACCCAGTGTGAACAGCTGTCGATTTGGTTGTCTTGGCCATACTACATTTTAATAAATGGAATTTTACAGGGTTGCCTCAGCTAAAGATAGAAAGCAGGTAAACGTCTTCAGCAGGAGAGAACACTTAGGGAGGTCATGAATCAGACAATTCTTTTCATCTTCATAATATTATGAAGACATTATTTCTTTGGTTGTATAAAAAATGTATCAGTCTTTGTTAAGGCTAATGCCAACTGTATGTGAATGATGATGTATTTGAATTTACACATTTAAAATAATGGACGTGAGGCCCAGTAAGTACCTTCAGTCATGCAGTAGAGACACGTGATTTAAAGTTGAGTGGCAACTGCCCTATGCCATAGAACTATAAATAAAACTGTGTTTCAGTAGTTTTCTTATTTGTTCTCTGCTATGGGTAGAACCTCTGTCTGAGCTTTAGCATAGAGTATACAGTTTTCTCCAACTCAGTATACAGCAATGGCACTCTTAAAGTCTCTCCAGTCAGGTAGGAGTCGTCCTTGACTCCTCTCTCCAATGTGGTCTTATCTAATCCATCAGTGAATCCTGTGAGTTATAGGCTCAAAATATACCTAGAACTGCTTCTTACTCTCTCACTGCTGCCACTCTGGTCTAAGCCACCATGAGGTCTCGTCTGGATTATTGAAAGTGCCTCCTACCGAATCTTTCTGCTTTTGTCTCCCTATCATCCACACTGCATGCTGCTCACAGCACCGACTGAACTTTCGAAAATGAAGTCAAATCACATCACTCCTCATCTCAAAGTCTCTGCTTCACATCTCACTAAGGATGAAACCTAGAGCACCCACCTAAGTAGAACCTTTTATCCCTCATTCTTCCTTCCTTACACTCCTTTCCTGCTCCTCTCACTGCAATGACTTCACTTGTTCTCTCCACTCCCACCACCCTGCTCAATGTGCCTCTGCCCTTCCTCTTCCATCTGCCAAACTGTTCTTCCCTTATTTATCCACATGGCAGGCTCCCTCACCTCTTTCAGGAATTTTCTAAAATGTCATCATATAGCGTGGCTTTCCCAACTACCTGCTTTAAAACGGTAACTGCCCATGGCTAAAATGCCTTCCCTTCTCTAATACTTACCAATATCTGACATACTTTCTCCTTGATGCTTGTGTATGTGTCTGACTCCTTCCATTAGAATGTAAGCACCTTTAGGGACAGTTTTTGTTTGTTTGTTTTTGTTTGTTTACTGCTGTAACCCAGTACAAAAAAAAACAATGTCTGGTATATGAATTGTGACTGGGATGTACTTCTACACAGACTTTATATATTAATACATGTGGAAGTATATTAGGCACCTGACTTCACAACAGAGAAAAATAATCAGCTTGTTAGCTTCAGATCTATATTTCTATTCTCAAAGCTAGTTGCACACAATTTAGGAGAGGCCATAGGCCTTTACCTGAAGTTCAGCACATGAAAATGTTGTAAAACTATATTGACGTGAGTTAAGGCATAAAATAAAATCATCTGTTGATGAATACTTATTACAAAAGGTCCTATGCTAGACAGTCTGGGGATTTAATGAACTACAGAGGATGGATTCTCTTTATAATTAATTAATAATACAGAAAAAGTGCTTAAAACTATGATGCATAATGAACAATTAAATATTGACACCAGACAAGTCGCTTATTCTCACTGGACCTTGGTTCCCTCAGCTGTAAGATGTATTTGCTAGAAAAAAATCAGTGGTTTTTATGATTTTGCTTATTGATATTTTACAGGCCCTTAAAGAATCTCTTTAAAATCCTGTTAAAGAACTTAGAGTGATCAACTAGGAAAGGCTGCTGAGTATCTAAGCCTAAGACCCCAGACATTGTCTTTGTACAAATAACACCCCCTTCAACTAGAAAAGCTCTGTATCTGTGAGTTTCACCTATTGCACTGACACATAAGAGTTTGTTTGAGCAAAGAGAGCCAAGCTCCACTTTCCAAAAAATTAGTTGAAACTACACCAATGCTCTAGCAATCTATGATTGGTATAGTACTTCCTTCACAACCCTTAAAAATGAAAATTTATAACTGTAAGAAAAATAAAGTTGCCTCCTAAGTATAATAGGAACTTTTGAGAGGCCATTTGTTCCAGGTGTCCTAATTTGTGATTCTGTTCAAGTACAAGGAGTACAAAATCAGCTCTTATATGAGAATTTCTAAGTCCAGGTCCATTACCATTTTCTACAATGTCAAGACTTGTTATGGTTCTCAAAGGTATTTATGATGCCTTTTTGAGGTATGGACTAGTAATTGCTATTGTGACCTTGTGATTCCCCATTTTGAATGACAAAAAAAAGAAACAAAAAAATACATGTTTTATATCCACTTTGAATACGGCTATGGCACAGTAACAAAAAAAGTAATTACTGATGATTATTTTTCCCTACAGCCCAAAAGTCCCAAGGAAAGTGTAGTAAATTAGGAGATTGAATAGCATTTAGTAAACTAGAGCTTCTTCTTCTTCTTTTTTTTTTTTTGCTTCTTCTTAATTTGATAATTTCTTAAACATTTGATTAAAAAGTCTTACCAAGAATATACTTTACACCACTGACCACTTTTCCTTCATAGAATTTAAGGTGGTTTATACAATTCCTTTTAAAATGCAGTACGACAAGTGTGATAATTTGTTATTGTATCAAGAAAGTCCTAATTTATGGATTTGAAAAGTATCATAGATTTTTTAAATAATGGATGGAGATGATATTGACAAGCTGTGAACACATACTGACCCATTGGGAGTCAGCTAAAAATTGTTCCTGGTGGTAAGTGAACTTCAAGAACAGAAAATATGCCCTTTTTTTATCCATCTGGGACAGATACATCTTTTAGAAATTAAGTTATACAAGACACATTACTTGGTGTTTCCCTGACACTGTTGATAGTATAGTACCACAAGGGACCCCATTCTTGCTTTCTCACATGTCATTCTTGAAGTGTATCACCCTTGAACTGTAGATATCACACTGTGTTATTGTTTGCAGTTGGTTGATATTTTTAAATATAGTCTTTGCTCTTTATCGAGCATAAAGAAAAAACATAAATAAGTTTTCTAGGAGCCAGTATACGCTTATTTGTGTTGTATTTGTCTATATATTTATTTATGATAAAGGAAGATTGGTAGTACTTCTCTAAAATGCATGACTAAAGAAGCTTTCAAGGAAAATCTATAGAAATGCTATATAAATATTTAATATATCTTTACTTCTCTATCATATACTTGCCTGTTCTTCATATGTTTGTGATATAAAAGGAAGACAATTTTCCAAATGATTAAAAAATAAATGTTTAATTCCACTCAATCTTTTAAAAATATAGCCAACACATGAGCATGTTCTATGTGCTCACCTAAATTCTCTGTGATTGAACTCAAGAATGATTAATGTTGGCTATTTTAAAAGGAGTTTATAAATTGTTATGATGAATGTGTAAGTATTCAACATACATGAAGAAGATGCAGAAGAGTAGACGGTTTTGACTCTTTGTCATTCCTGTCTACCAGTTTCAAGAAGAATGTCTCACACATTCTCACTCAAAAAATGGTTGTGTAACATATATAGTTGACATAGTCATTATAAACAAAATACAAGAGAGAAAAATCTAATCTTTCATGCAGATATGAGAAAATTTCACACTTAAGCTCAACCTTAAAAGATCAACACTGGGACTGAATCCAACAGTGAAGAAATTAGGTGCATTTTAGAAAATACTATGAAAAGAAAAAGAAGGAATCAGATATAAAATTGAGAAATGCCAGGAAAGGGCAAAATATAGGGCTTGTAAAAGTATTAGTCCAGGATCAAATTATAAGTAGCTTTAACTATTATGATAAGGAATCACTGAATATTAATAAGTAGCAGTATGACTTGACCAGATGGATATTTTGAAAGATATCTCTGGTGATAATATAGAAGATAAATTGAAAGGAAGGAAAACTGAGTTTTTTTAAAATATAAGGATTATATGAAAAAAGGATGCCTGTAAGCATTTACGTTTCCACCAAAATTTAGTTATAAATCTGACACACAATGTGGCCCTGAAATGATCTGTCCTTCCAGTGAAAGAAAATACAATTCATGTAAACATACCATAATTTGCTATTTTTTTTTCCTAGAAATGATGGCTTTATATAAAATAAATTGAGAACCTCAGGACTAAAAATAATATTTGGTCATATATTAGAATAGCAACCCACTCATCCCTATTTTGCACTGACATTCTTTATAGTTACTTCATTTTAGTAGAATTTAAGGTAATTTCTAGCAATGATTTACACATCTGACTTTAGTGCTTCTTTGCCTTAATTTGTATTTCTCTGTGAGAGATATCAACAAGTAATAGCTTATCAAATCTACTTCCTCGCATAACATGACTAGGCATCTTCCTATTACTGTATCTATTATTAAAAATTATAAATATATCCATGATCAAGAAGTAATTTGCCATTATTTACAAAAATCTACAGACTAATAAAAAGGACCTGCAGTTGCTAAATAACAATTCTTATATTAATTTTGTTATCTTAGCCAGATTTTTTCTGTAGTGTCCTAGGTTATTCCATTATACTTATTTCACATCTTATACATTCAAATTGATAATTTTTCATAACATTTTTCCCACTATTCATTTTACTTTCAAGATCATTTCCTAATTTACCTGTTTCAGAGATGCAAACAAACTTGCATCCACCCTCCCACTGTCCCAGACACAATCTTGGCCTTGTCAAATCAATGATTAGTTCCTCAAATAGTAATTTTTAGGAAAAAATGTTTGACATATAAATTTTCCAAAAACCTCCCCTTGGAAAATAAAATTTTATTTGCCTCATCTTGCCTAATTCCAAGCAAAAATTTTTCATAGATTCAGATATTTTTATTTGTAGTTGTTAGAGTGAGATAAAGGACTGCCCAGTTTTTACCTTTTCTCTCTTATGGCTTTGCCAATCATCTCCCCCACCCTGCCCCTTCATGCAACTGTCATTCTACAGGAAATAGTCTTCTTTGTCTGTCTAGTGCCCAAAATGAAAAATATCAAATGGTCAGATTTTTAGACTCACTTCCATTTAAGGGCAATTTAATATCTAAACACAGCATAGGTACCATAAATATTAAATTTGAAAACATAATGATTTTTGTTACAAAAACTGACTCCTCCAAGGAAAACACATAGAATTTTTAGTTCATATAATGTACTGTAACCAAATCACTAAAGCATTCTTGCTAGAGACTATCTGCAAAGATAGGAAAAATGTTTTTCGAAAGTTATGCTTACATTTTGAAATGGAATTCTCATCTGTATTTCCCCTAGTCTGTAAGAGCTGTGAAAGTAAGGGTCTTTGATTCTCCTTTCATTGTTTTACCAGAGCCCAACTTCCTGCCTCTGTATGGTAGACACTCAGTATACTTGCTGAATAAATGAATGAAGGGATATATGAAAATTAAACTGAGTCAAATGCCATTTAAGCCATTATCAGTATCAAATGGAGTCTGATTGGGAAAGTCATGAAGAAAACGAGCTTAGAAGCAGTTTGGAAGACGGTATATAATTCCACAAAAAGCTGACTGGGCTTGGGAATTCATAGCATACTTCTACCTCAATAGTGACTAGATTTAGTGGATTTCAAGCAGTTTAATTTGTGGAAGTAATAATTGCTGCATCCCATCTATACTGCAGAACTGTTCTTTAGCTGTGTCTTTGCCAATTTATAAACAGTGTTTTTATGAAGATCAGGACAAAAATGCGAAGGGGGATATTGTTAAAAATCTTCACAACCTCTTACGAAGAGCCAGTTTTATAGAAATAGAATGTGAAGTCATGCATACCATTAAATCACTTTCTTTGTAGTCCCCAAAGTGTCCTTTCCTCTCCTTTAGAGAAATCATAAATAGCTTCAGCTAATACAAATAGCCCAAAGCCACATTTAGCCTAATGCAGCTTAAATGAGATTTTAACCCTAGACCTTTCTTTTTAAAAAGCTTACTTTCTAATTGGATAGTGCATTTTATAGAAAACTGAAGGATATAATGTTGATTAGGTTCATACAATGAAGGAAAAGTTGCCACTCTAAGGTCAATATCTGTTGACTCTGCAAATGACAACCAGTATTCACAGTTTGAGATAATGACTGTCTCTGACAGGGGTCATTAGCAATTCTACCTCATAATTTCCAGAAAATTCATAATAAATGCAAGTGTAGCAAAATCTGAAGGAGACGTTTTTTCTCCCAAAGTGCTTGTTGTAAGTCCTGCCCACACTTGTAGGTTAATAGAGCTTGTAGGTTGTAGGTTAATAGAGATGCAATAGTAAGGTTGGACGCAATCAACTTTGACTGTGGGCTCCTCAGAGTTGGTTCGTTTTTGCCTTGAGTCCCCTACACTAGAATGCAATTAAGAAACAAGCAGCTTAATGACATTAACGACGGGTACTCCGAACATATAGGTGTTGGATTAATCAGAAAGTCTGAATCTGATTCAGGCGCAGGCCGTTCTCAATATATGCTTTTTATTTCTTCCAGTCTCACTGGGTCTTTGCAGTGACTCCTGAGATGTAGAATGACTGAGCTTGTGGACAAACTGCTTTCTGGAGCACAGGAGCCAGTCAGTTCCTCTGTGAACATTGGCATGGTTAGCAAATATATACTCAGGTCGCAACTAGAAAGATTCTCTGTGCAGGCAAAAAGTTGACATTTATTTTAGTCCTGAACTCCTTAAAAAGCTGCCTTTCCAAATTCTTTATGGATGAACTGAAGCTGAAGTTTTTCTAGGAATATTTATTAAAATATTATAGATATACATACACATGCACATGTAAACATGTCTGTGTACACTCCTATGATTTCATTATGTCAAGCAAATATATATTTTAACCAACAAAAGTAACAGATGCTATTTGAAATAAAATCATTTTAATATCTGGAAAAGTAATAAGCACATGGTAAAATATGATTTTGATCTGTATTTCTAAATAGACACCAAACTGAATATAACCAGTTCAAAACTAAATGGAAGAAAACAGTAAACGTGCCTATTTTTTCAAATATTTGAATATTTTTCAAAATGTTTAAATGCCTTTGAACAACAATGCAAGGAATATTAGTATATACTCTTTCAGAAAGCTCTTTGGACAACAGATCTTCTAGTAGTTGTGGTCAGAAACGTGTTTTAATGTTTAATTAAACATTAAAACATGTTTGATGCCTTATTTATAAAATGGCAAAAATACATCTATATAGAAAATCTTATTCTTCTCTGTATCATCTGTTCACAAGATGAAGGGAGAAGTCAGTTCAGCTTAACACCAAAGCAGTAGTTTATCTGTTAGGAGTAACGTGAAAATTCCAGAGAATCACAGAATAGAAATTTAACAGTAGACAGAAGAGAGAAATAGTTGTGGTAGGTAAAGATGTCATCTGAAAAAAAAAAAAAAAATGAGAAAGACATAACTCTCAAGTTCAATCTATAAATATATTTATACTACCTTTATAATGTCAAATACATTGCAATTGCTTGAGACAGGGTCATCCTAAAATTGTCTGCAGTATTGCCCTCTTAACTGTGAGTTTTTTTTGTTTTTTTTTTTTAATTTTAAAAGCTGTTGAGCAGCACACTCTCTGATTTAATAGTGATATTGCAGTATCTTTGGCCAAAAGAACTGTATGTAACTACTTTGTTTCTCTCCCTCATTCATTTGCTACTTAGAACCTTTCTGTGATTCTTCTGCTGTCTTTTAAGATTGTTGGCTACATTTTAGATATTCTGGAAGCTGCAGAGGGACCCATATATGATTCCCCAGGCATGAGACCTAAAGCTATCTGAAGCATTCGCCAGGCCCTAAATCTTAGCTCCTTTCAGATCTAACGATAACATTCATGTTTCTTCTCTCTGTAACATGAGGTTGATGGAAGTCCACAAACTTTTAGGGAAAAAACAAAAAAAAAAGACAAACTGAAAAGAATTTTATCTGGTCTAAATTCAGATCTGCAAGAACTTAAATTTCAATGTAAGATTAATATCTGACATCTCACAAATTCCCACGGAAAGAAAACACTTCACATCAGCCTCTATTCCAGTTACCCATATATTCTCACAGTATTTATAGAACCAGATTTTGCTAGTGTCTAAGTCAGCCATTTGTTGGAAAACAGTTAAAATAAGAAAACTCCTAATTCCAAAACTCTCAAATATATAATGAGAAAGGAATCCAGGCACAAGAGAATTGAAGTCTGCTGATGGGTTAGCAAATGAGGAGGAATGAGAGAGATCATATGAGTGCATATTGCATTTAAGAGCCACATGCCCTTGGGAAGCCTTCTACCTGTTACTTGGCACTATTTTATAGATTTATTTGCCTCACTCTGTCAGTTGACTATAACTTCACCTTTGTCACTAGCTGCAAGGAGCCAGCTTTATATCTTATTTCGTATACATAATACAAATTCAGGAAATGTTTCTGTATTAGATTTACTAGAATGGACCTTAGAGATCATCCAGCACAATGTATTTATTTTTTAAATAAAGAAAGGGGAATCTAGGGGGAGAATTGTTTTAGCAAATATAGTTGAGCTGGCCGTTGTTATTTGGGACCCAAAACTGAGTTTTCTGACTCTTAAGCTATGCTTCTTTGATATGCATGCACTGATTAACCTGATTAGTTCTCCTAATACTCATGCTTCTTTGCCCCCTCACTACTCCTCTCAACATAACTCACTCTCTCTAAATGTGATTGAAAAAAAGAAAATGATATCTTGTAATCAGTGATATTTAGTAAAATCTATAAGCAAAGGGTAGCCATCACCCATGTGATTCATAATGAAATTGCTGTGAGGATTTTAAATGTGTGTTCATATTTAAATTGGTTTATTATGGCATAGGCTTTGGTAGACATGAAAAACAATAAGCCCATTGTTATTATCCAACAAGAATAATCTACATTACATGCTTCTTGACCACGTGGTTAAAGACTTCTGTTGCTCTAACGTTTCTCTTCTCTGTTCTATATCAAATTTTCATTTCTACTAGACTGTAGAGAAGTAACAAAGATTTTAAAAAAAAACAAATACAAACCTTCCGTTGATCCATTTGTTCTGCCAACTACACCCTTCCCATTTCTTGTCTCCTTTTTACAGTAAAATTCCCTGAAATTGTTGTATTCATTGTCTGCCATTCCTCTTCTCATGTTCTTTCTTAAAACTGCCCCATTGGTGACACTGACACTTGGCAGTGTCACCAGTGGTCTCCAAATTGCTAAATCCAATGCTCCGGTCTCAGAGCCCACTTCATTTACTCTTATTTGGGGCATTTGACAAAGTTGATCACTCCTTCCTTGATACAGTTTTTTTTCTTGCCTTCTGTGGTACCACATGCTTTGACTTTCCTTCCCTTTCACTGGTTTCTCTTTTGCCATCTCCTTTACTTGTTTTTCACCTTCTGACCTCTTAATGTTGATGTACTCCAGGGCTCAGTCATTAGTTCTCTTTTATTTTCTGCCTTGACACACTCCCTTGTGTTTTTATCATGTCTCCTGGCTTTAAAATACCTTCTTTGTGAGTCTTCAAAATGACTTCTGAGTTTGTGTCTTCAAGTTAGATCTCTCTCATGAACTCCAGAGATATATATCAGCTGCCTCCTTATCCATTAGTGTATTCACTTGCATATCTCAAATGCAAGATGTCCAAAAATGAAGTCCCTGACCTTTCTCACCTACTCCATCATCTTCTTCAGATGACAGCAGTTCCATCTAATCAGCCACTCAGACTGAAAATCTTGAAGTCATTCTTAACTCCTTTTTTTTTAAATCTCATATGTCACATTGAACACAATAGAAATACTACTGGCTCTACTTTCAACATATATTCAGATTCTAACTCCTATCACCTTCACTCCTAAAGCTCTGGTCCAGACTGTTGTATCTCTAGCCTGAATTTAAACAGTAACCTTTTTTTTTTTTTTTTTTTGCATTTAAGCTGTTTATTATTCTGAACAATGTAAAGATCCAGACCATTCTCATTTCCTTATCCTCACAGTCTCCTATTCAGGCATGTTTTTATTTATTGTTTAATCTTTTTTTTAATTTTTATTTTATATTGGAGTATAGCTACTTCCTAAACATGAGAGTTGAAGTGTGAGAAGGATTCAACAAAAGGGGATTCTCTACTGCTGGCTTTGTAAATGGAGGGGCCATGTGGCAGGGAACTGGGAGCTGAGAGCAACCCTTAGCCAAAACCAGCAAGAAAGAATGACCTGAGTCCTATAACCATGGGAACTAATCTCTGTCAATAAGCTGAATGAGTTTGTAAGGAGATTCCTCCCCACAGCCTCCAGAAAACACAAAGCCCAGCCAACACCTTTATTTCAGTCCTGTGATACCCTGAGCAGAGAACCCAGCCACTCTGTGCCTGAACTTCTGACCTGTAGGATGTGAGCTCATAAATGTGTATTGTCTTAAGCTGCTAATTTTGTGGTAATCTATGGCACAGCAATAGGAAACTAATATATTCCTTGTTGTTTTGTTTCTGCTTTTTATTCCTCTGTTTTACTTTTAAATTGCAAATCACTTGATGCTCATGTCTTAACCTGGAAAACTTTTCCTAAGCAAGAACTTTTTTTTTTGAAAGGAAGAAACAAGACTAAATTAACCGTAAGTAAAAATCCCATGTAAAGAGAATAGAGATAATTTGAAGCAAAGTTAAATGACCACATTTTTCCAGAGAACTTGATGTTGCAACATATAGAAATGGACTGTAATCCCAGCACTCCCAGTAATTACTCCATGACCATATATGTAAGACATTTAACCTACCTTGACCTTATTTTCCTTACTCATTAAATGAGGGAATTTCACTAAATTAACTCTAAGATTTATTCCTACAGTAAAATTCTATGATTCAATAATACTGTGAGTCTAAGATAATCTATGAGTCTCTACATGCATATAGAAATATATTTTTCCATACAACTTAAATATTAAATTCTGTACATAAAATATTACTTTATGAGGTTGGAGAAAGATATTAAAATATGCTAGAACTTTGTAACCTATAATGTGAATCAATATACTATAAATATATCAACGTGAGGTAGTTTCCAAATAAAGATTTAGAATTCCAAGGAGAATCTTCCTATCACCAAGCCTGAACTTCTCTAGTGAAAATCTAATAGCATTGTTTTGGCCACCAGAGGGCTCCCACATGATTTATCCTTGTATTAAAATTTTGAAGAATTATTTAAATTTTATAATTGGAAATTAGAATATTGAGGATACAATAATATATCACCAAGCAATATAAATAACAAGGAGCATTTTCTTTTTTGAATACATTATAATTATAATTTATTTTGTAGAAAAATTATTTTGTATAAAATCATCGAGTAAAGACTTAAATCATAAAGCAACAGAGAATCACTTCTGCACTTGGCATGCGTGACTTATTCTCAATCTCTTTCCTACAGATTTAAAGAGAGATTCTTCTCCCAGACATTTACCATTATTAAAACATGGAGGAAAGTCAAGATATTTCTATAGACTATGGTACTCTAATATGAAATATATTGGCATGATTCACAGTAATCATTAATCTGCCGTGCTCATAAGAAAGTCCCTACATTTACACTTGGTAAATTATCCGAAGTTGGCTATATTTTTTTCTTGGAATGTGTTAGAAACCCACTGAGATTTACAAATAACAAGTAACCAGCCATTTTGCATGAAGGCAACAGAGTGAAGAGTGATTCCTGACTGATTTGAGAAACTGAATGAGTACAGAATTTCATGAAAACAAATTATGTCCCTTTCTTTAATTTTCAGGAGAAAAATTTAGTAGATTTTCCTTAGATGTATTAAACATAGATTCCTGGGGAAATTTAATGGTTAACCTCAAATTTGAGAAATATGTTTGATCCGTTGAAAGAAACACATAAAGTGTCACTTATATGTATATTGACTTATATCTTACATTTGTAACGGCTTAACACCCTTCAGACAAATTTGTGATTTAACTTTACTAAATCCTTAATCTATTAGGTTTCTTTTATTGATAAATAGTAACTCTAGGGGTATTATGCCCTGAAGTAGCTGTGCTCTGTTTTTGATAGTAGAGAGCTTCCGGGGTGCCTCTCTGTGTGTAATTGTGTAATTGTGTCTCTGTGTGTGTATAATAACCCTACAAAGAAAGAAATATTTTGAAAGTGAGAGAGAAAGAAGTTTCTGCATTCAGGTTATTAATAATTTTTGACCAACAATCTCATAGGAGAATGGTATTTGAAAAACCTTCCATGAGGTGAAACAAAAACACCTAGGGTTTTTTTTTTTTTTTTTTTTGCGGTACGCGGGCCTCTCACTGTTGTGGCCTCTCCCGTTGCGGAGCACAGGCTCCGAACGCGCAGGCTCAGCAGCCGTGGCTCACGGGCCTAGCCGCTCCACGGCATGTGGGATCTTCCCGGACTGGAGCACGAACCCATGTCCCCTGCATCGGCAGGCGGACTCTCAACCACTGAGCCACCAGGGAAGCCCACACCTAGTTTTTTAATAACTATTTTGACTATACTTATATTTTTATAAAAATGACAATAACACAAAATGTTTTATAATCAAGGCATTGTTTTCTCTTAGCAGAGAAAAATCAAGTTAGAATGTTAATCAGACTTTAATAAACTTTAACATTGGCAAAATTTAAAGTTTAGACAATTTCCAGGGCAAGACTCCTCAGATGCTGTTGAGAGAATATATGGGGGGGGGGGTTGTTAATTGATATTAACCCTTTGGAGAGCATTTTTACTTTCACAATGTCAGATTTTAAGAAGTCCATATTCTTGATCTGGAAATCCCACTGCTAGAAATATGCCTAAGAATTTCTCAAAGAAATACCCTAATGTATGAATAGATGTTATAGATATTTTTTGCAATATTATTTATGTTTATCAGCTACCAAAACAACCAAAATTTCCAAAAATAGAGGTGGTTAGATAAATTATTTTACATCTATACCATGGACTACTATGCAACCGATAAAAAAGTGGGAGTGTACTGCATGTACCGATAGGGGAGGCTCCCAAAGATATATTACTATGTGGGGGACAAAAAAAACAAGGTGCAGAAAAATGTGTATAATGGGTGGTATGATCACTTTTGTGTAAATAGTTTAAAAAATGTGTAATAGCTGTTTATACATTTTTCTGAAATACCTCATAAGAAACTCTTGACAAAAGAGGTAAAAGATGAAAAGATGTTTTTCACTTCCCCTATTTATTTTACAATGTGGTTTGCGTTTTTATACTGAGTGCATATACTAAGGCATTTTGTTTGATGGTTTTAGGTGTGTTTTTACTTATCAAGGATTATCTTGCCAATAGAATTATTCTAAATTTTCTCTTTTTTGTATATCATCATTAAGATAGTTTTCTAGTACAAATAATATGGCACTCATTTATTGAACTCTTATTATATGCCAGGCTAACTCATTTAATCCCCACATAGCCCAATGAGGCTATGTGAGAATTTACACTATCTCCATTTGACAGGTACAGAAATGGAGGCACAGAGAATTTAAGCAATGAGCCCAAAATCACAGGTGGAATCATATCAAGAACCCAGCTGACCAACTCCATAGCCTACACTTTTAATCCTTACAATCTATTGTACAAACATACATTAGAATATATTTTTGAGACATTAGCAGCCCACAAGTTCTCTTTGAATTGAAAACAGAAAATAAGACAAGCTCTTCAGTGCTCTTTGACCTCCAGCTAACATGTGTCTTTCCAGGGTTGCTTGGTTTTCTCTGCTAATATTTTCTGTGTCAATGCTCTTAGGCTCTGTAGTCTCCCTGATTGTTAATGTCTCTCCTCTAGTGAGGTTCACCTGAATACCTGAAAGCTTCAGATAGTGAGTCCTCTGTGATTCGAAGATCTAGAATGCATTGTTACTGTTCTCTTTGCTAAACGTTGTTTTCTTTTCCTCCTTCCCTTCCCAGGCAAACTCAACAAATGTTTATTGATCAACTTGGATTATTCTAGTGCCTGTCCCAGTGCAGGCTATACTCAGAAATTCAAGTGGCAGCTATTCTGTGTCTGGTTTACCTTTGTTTCCTCTCTTCATGTTCTGTTTCCTACAAGATATCTTTAGACATTTCAGTTTCCTCAGTAAGCTTGCAGAAGTGAAATGAGGTACAACTCAAATCTGTACGTTTTGCTTCTTGTTTGCAGACCTTCTAAGAAAAGCTTGGTGATGGGAGATATTGAGAGAACTGTGATTGAGGGATATCTGGAAATTGTCAACAAATGTCCATATAATCCTATCTCCCATGCCAAAGGGGATTGAGAATTGACTTTAGGGTACCAGTCATCCTGTGAGTTTTCACAGAAGTAACTTTGCAATCTAAAAAAAAAAAAAAAAAAATGTACAGAACACTAAAATTGAAAAATCATCAGAGTTCATTTTTGATGACAGCTGGACAATCTCAGAAAAAGAGGATTTTAAGATTGAGATTAGCTGACCTCATCATCTGAAGGATAATTTACTCTTGCTTTTTTTAGTATGAGATTTATTATTGTTAAGTTGATGATTTCTGCTCAATTAGGTAATACTGTAGTGTTTCATTTCAAGTTTCTTTTTAAATCTCATATTTTCAGTTCCACATTCAAAATAAGAGTAATAATCAGAGTGAAGTACAGAGCAGATGGCTTTCTGGTCCTCCTCTGGGGCACATGCGTTTTAGAAAAATATGAGTTTTTTTGTTTTTTTAATCACCAAAGATATTTATGATCAATTTATATTGGAATTAAAATAGGAGAATGAGACCATGACACTTTGTTTAGCAGTCAGAAGAAATTAGACTATTGACACAAAGGAAGGAGCAAATAATTTGGGATTATGTTGTTTATTTGAATCCCAGGTGATTACACAAAAGAGTTCATGCAGTAAAAAAAGGTTGTATAAAACTACTGAGAAAGTCAGAGTACAAGGCCATAAAGTACAAAAATAAAGTCAGAAATAAAATTAGTATATAGAAATCCATTTCATATACCTCTGCACTTATAAGAGTTAGGCTGCCCACTTGCTTCTGAGCTTTCTAATTGTCCAAAAAAAGATCATAAGATCTTAGATACCTGTCTGAGATTTATTATTTCCATAAAAAAATTAACTGCTTTCATTATGCTAAGCCCAAAAAGAGATGTTTGCCTAGGGCTCTTGTAAGAAACCCTTAAGCTTTGTATGGTGGACATTTTCCATAGAAGCATCTTTACAGTGATACCTAACAAGTTTCATATGGCTGAGTCTTATATTTCAGTATAAGCCTATGTTTTGGCAAACAGTATTTCCTCTTTTGTGATGATGGTTATGACAGCTTTAATCAGAACATTGCTTCATGTCTTATTGTACCACCAAGAGTTTTTAAACAGAAAAATATTTGTCATCTTGTATGGCCAATCTTGGTTTACTAACTCCCTACACTGAACCGTCTGCAGAATCAGGGGTGTTAGATAGCACCTGAGAACACACAGCTTTGGTTTGCTTCTCATTGAGTTTCTCAAAGTGTTTCTGTAATGACCTGTCCTAGAAATACAGAAGCCTGAGAGCTACTATTGTGACTATAACGATGAATGTGGATTTATTTTAGATCAACACAGCATTCACATCCATTCTGCAGCATAGATCCTGGGCCCCTTTTCATCCCCACCTTCTTATGCATTTGTATGGCTGAAAGGAGCCTGCGGAAAAAGGAATTGCAGGGACTAAGGTGACACCTACACTGATGCTGGGTAGCCTTGACCTCAGTGTATCCTTGCAGTTTGAATGTTGAATACAGAGAGCGCTACCATTTTATTTGTGTGTGTGTGATTGTGAGATAGCTTTCTACAATGAGCCAGGCTCTAGACTGAGTACTGAAGAAATGGTAATACATGAAAGATACAGATCCCATCTCCAAAGATGATCAGACATAGCTGCAAATAAATGAAGCACAGAGAAGTATGGGATAGGTGTCACTTAACTGGTA
Organism: Globicephala melas; assembly: GCF_963455315.2. NCBI lineage: Eukaryota > Metazoa > Chordata > Mammalia > Artiodactyla > Delphinidae > Globicephala > Globicephala melas. The sequence continues at coordinate 59,410,726 of NC_083319.1, read as the reverse complement.
TAAACAAATTGATGTAGACATTGAGAAGAAAAAGATCATTATCACTGAAAATGATAAGTGTAGTCGCCATGAAGGAAGAAGAATTTAACAGAGCCATGAGGCAGTTATTCACAAACTTTAATATGCAAAAGACAAAATCAATTATGGAAATGAAGAAAAAAATCCAATTTCAATCCACCACCCACAGAAAGTCACATTTACTCTACTTTGACTGAGGTTCCAAAGTCACAACTATAAATGATTTAGATGAGACTTCTATGCTGCTCTAACAGTGGCAGCAGTCTTATTGGAAGGCAAGGGGACTTGCTTAAAGCTTGTTTACAGTATTACCTATTAGACAGAAAAAAATGTCAGCTTATGGTCTATGTCCAAGATGAGATGTGAGAGTGAGGTGACTGACAGTCTGATGATGCTTTGCCAAAGAAGGAGTACAGTGGAAAATTTAAGCTAGTCCTTGACACGTCTTATTCTGTGTTAAGTGCCTTGTCCTTCTGTATTCAGGAGTTGAGAAGTTATTTAACAGATGGAAGGGTGTTCCTTAAAGTAAAATATTTAAGCAGAGGAGTGATATTATCAGATCTGTGTCCAGAATTTTTTTTTCCTAAATATACTCACTGATGTACTGATTTTTCAGAATGGGGAATCCTTCTCCAGGGTACCGTGATGTACCTCCCTCCACCCACACCCACACTTTAATAGTGATTGGCTCTAAAACAAAGACCATAAATCTGATAATGAACATCTATGCTTAGACATTGATCACCTTAGAAACCACTTCCTATCAAAATAGGTTTAGACTCCCTAACTGACTAAAATTCAGGGAGACCAAAATTTCCACTGACTGTTGGAAGAAGAGAAGCCACACATAGGCTTGTCGTCTTAGAGAAGGACCTTCACAAAAACAGTACCTTAAGTAGGGTAAGCCTGGATCTTCAGAGCTAGTATAAACCACGTGAACATGCATTACACACAAATGTTCAAGAGAGATCATGTAAACCAATTATATCAGAGATTAAATGATATGAGAGATGTCATTTAATCTAGAAAATGCTGGAATATTCACTTTTTAGGCTCACTTGGTCAAGGTCCTTAGCACAAGCCCCAATACGCAGTGTATCTGAAGAGAAGGAAGCCGTGCTTTTTCTACTTCAAATGACTATTAAAGGGATGATTTTCACCCACAGTATTTGTTCACCCACCCAGCATACTAACATACTCTTTCAATCAGCAAGTCCTTTATTCTTAACGTTACTGTTTTACTTAAGAGATAATGTCAAAGGAATTGAACATTGTGACTGGATAATGGTCTCCTGCTGCAAGATAAATGCTTAGGCATTTATTGAAAATAAATGTTGGAATGAAGCCAAGACATTTATTTTTTAAATAGAAAACTATTTTCTAGTCACAACTTTCACTGCCAGAGACATTATAGCTATCTTGCCAAATGATTTTTTAAGTAAATTGAGATCACCCAAAGAGAGCAACAGAATACCTAATTTGTTCTCACCTATATAACAGGTGACATTCTGGTTTCTTTTCTACAGATACCAAATCCAATTCAGCTATGCTATTTGTTTGGTGGGGACCATTGCAAGAGTGCATTAACAATATATTCAATCAACTCTCCAGCTTGATTGTACAGACTTGGATTTTGCTTTTTTAAACCAAGTAGATTTGAATATGCATGCTGAAACAGAGTATAAAATTTTGTGATGCATTATTGAAAAATGTTTTGCCACTTTATAGGCAGGAATGGTTGCTGATATCCTTATTATGTGTTTGAAAGGCACCTAAGCAGTAATTTAGGGAGCTTTGAGCAGCATTGCTAATGAGCTGGGATCCAAGGTAATGATGATTTTGACTCTTCTAGTCACTGTGGAGTGTCTTCATAGAGTAAGAGCATGATAAGTAAATTTCAACAAACACTGCACACACTGTCCTCAGTGTTAAAGTTCAAAAGGATACCATTGTAACCTGACTAGTTATTAATGGAATTTAGATATGCCATGAATCACATCCTCACCCTCTTCCCCAATACCTGATGCTATATATTTAACAGTCTGGTGATGTAAAGTAACTCCATAGATATTACCTGTTTTTTTTCTTTCTCTGTAATAGCTAAAGAAAAATGAAAATGTATAGCTGAAACAGGCAGAACAGAAACACAACCTCTGTATCAGTGTAAACAGTAAGGGCCACTCAGCAAATGGTTTTACCCTGAGGGATGAAAAAGAAAATAAAAACATAATTTAATATAATGTTGAAGTAGTAGAATTGGTATTCTTCATTTTAAAGATTGTGTTATGAGAATGCCATCTAGAATAAACACACGCACATATATAAAATGCGTATATATGTAAAACACACACACACACACACACATATATGAAGAGAGAATAAATTCCTCTGAAGCATAAAAAGTGTAAGGTTTACAGAGAGGCAGATGCATAAATAATATATGTAACAGGAGTTCATTTGTACAATAAAATCCTGATCATTTTTGACCCATTCATGAAGGGCACATATGACCATATTAAAGGATAAAAAATAAATAGTAAAATACTATAAATAAAGAACATCAGTAGGCACAGTTAAAGAGCATGGAGTTCTTTATATATGTCCATATATACTTAAGAACCACCAGAGAGTTATACACTTTAACTGTGCATTTTAAGTGAAGAAATCTTAAAGAAGTCTTCCATCTTTTCAGATTTTAGATATAAGTATTACTAATTAATAAGTACTTAAAATTATATTATAGACTTTTTTAATGGTGTTAGTAATTATTTTTGTAATTATTATGGTAATAACTTTGTACAGTTTTTATACCTCTCTAATTAACTTTTAGTTGTTTTCCTTTAAATTTCTTCTTCTCAAGATTGAACTTTATTATATGTGAGTCATGTGATTATTGCCTCTCCCATATTGCTATTTTATTGTAAGCTTACGTCTGCTATGTAATATTCTTTTTTGAATGGAGGAACCTTTTCTTTCATTAAAATTTTCATCTACATAGAATATATATATATATATATATATATATAAACCAAATCACTTTGCTGTACACCTGAAACTAACACAATATTGTAAATCAACTATATTTCAATTTTTTAAAATGTAATGTACATAGTCACCATGTTAGTAGAACATTGGACTCTTTTAGCCACCTCAGGAGATTATAAGTAAGGAGATAGAGTCTACATTTTAGATTCGTTTTTAAGGAATTTATTTTCTACCTCTGCTCTGGGGAGTTAGAGTAGTCCATGGCAATACATGAGGGAGCTTCCAGAACATAGCCCCTATTCTAGCCTTTTCAAGAACAGAACTTCCTTTGCATGTTGAACTTCCATCTAAAAGTATACTTCAAGAAGGTGTTCCATTGATAATATTATTGATGGATTAATGAATACAGAAATACACTGAAATATTATAAAGCTGCTATTTAGAGAAATAGTAGAAATACTTATGTAATGTTTTATGTACCAGATACTTCATATTTATTAACTTACAAGAAACTTCTGAGGTTGGTATCATTATTATTCCCATTTTATAGAGGAGAAAACAGAGGGACCAAGAGTTTAATTAACTTACCAAGATTCTACAACTGAAAAGTATCAGGATTGGGATTTGTATCTAGAACAATGTGCCTCCAGAATCTATGATTATTTTAGCCTCAGTACTAATCTAGCCAGATGGAATGACTCTGGGGGTGATAAGTTATGGTGCAAATTCTAAACTAGAGCAGCAACTTCTAAGGAAACACTTTTTAAAAATCATATAATAAAAGTATTAAAAATAAATTTTGTGAGGAAATTTGGAAGTCAGCATCACAGTGCAAGGTGCATTCCTGGTGAATGACCTCCTGGCCATGACTTAGACTTAAGCATTTGCCTCCATGCCGTTCTGCCCAAGACTCACATGCCCAGCTTCACAAAGAGCTGGAGCAGCAACCACAGAACTAGAGCAGCAATGACACGTGCAGAGTAGGGGGATTGAACTCAGGAAGGTAGCTTTGGATTAGATAATATATCATTACTGAAATAATTGAATTCAATATTCAAATGTTTAAGAAGAAAATGTATCTCTAAATGCAAGCTCTTATCATTACTGAAAAATATCCATATGGTAGCCCACATGAATATTCTGACCTTAAATTAGCTGTTGTAAAATTCCACTTTGTAAATCAAAGTCTCGAGAGACTTCCTTGATGAACTACTTTCCTCTCTGGGAAATCGGTAGATGCTTGCAATTCCTGGTGGGTGGCTGCTCAATTTACCAACTCCAAATATATGAATCCTAGAACATAATTTTGTCCCTTTATCATGCATTCCCCACCAGTCCCCCAAGTACTGTTATTAGTAATAAAGGAATTTTTACAGAATATCCACTGGCTTTCTTGATAATTCTTACAAAGATTTTTCTCATTGATAAAATTAACAGAATATCAGTACATTCATTGTTCCTTATAAATAATTATCACATGTGCACCTCATCTTTTTCCTAATTAGGATGTGTTTCAAAAATTTTTTGTTAAATAATATTGTGCTTCTTGAATAAAATGTAAAACTTTATCAGTTTAAAAAATATTGGATGTATTCAGATCATTATCCCTATTTTGGGTTGTACCTACCATATGAAATATTTAACTTCTTCGTTTTTTAAAAGTTAAGCTGGTTTTCAGGATATAAAAACTGTTGTATGGAGACTTTCAGATATCTTTTTCTCTCTACTTTTGTGAATTTTAGGGATGAATACAAACGGAATACAAGCATCACAATGCTCTCTCCCTCTCTCTTTCTCTCTCTACACACACACACACACACACACACACACACCAGCAGGCAAAGTGCCAGAAAAACAATGAATAAAGTGTGTATATGTATATCTATGTGTGTGTATGTATATATATATATGTATGTATATATACACAGACACACATATATACATATCATATGTATATATACATTTTTTTTCATTAAAGTGAGTTAACTTTCTTCTTACAGGTTGTTAAGATCTGTTGCCAATGTGATAAAATATTCTTCATAAAGTTAATGCACTTGCTCAACTGAGAGGTGAGCATTTTTATGCTTGGTTATCTAGGAGATATTTATAGCACATTAAGATACATATCATTGATGTGTACAAGCTCAATTAGAAAGAAAAGTAAGACGTTTCATTTCCAAGAGAAAGTTGGGATACTCTCTCAGCAATTTAGATAACCTATCTCTTCTCATTGGTATTGGGACATAAATAACTTAACACAGGAAATAAGCATTAGCTGGAAATTTGAAGAAAAGAGAAACATTCTTCCCCCTTTAATTTCATCTCTATTTTTAAAGGGAGCATATTTATTTCACTTCATTTCACTGTGGGAGTAAACCTGTAATCCTCAAAGGACCGAAAAAAAAAAAGGCTCTCCTGTTTATGATTTTCCACTGGAATTTTTTTCATAGCATTACTTGTTTAAGGTAATGTTTTATCTGATGTTGTTGACTCTGGAAAAATAGATTCTTCATTGCATCAGACTTTGATATTTACAATTACTTATTTTGTTAGGATGATGTTAGACTCTAACATCATTTGGGGAAAAGTCAGAAACATGTAGTTTGTGAGAGCTACTTTAGTGGTTACTAAGGTGACCAAAATTTGTTGAATAATAAATACTATGTCAAGATTCCTGAAGTGTTTTCCATAGGACTCCGTATCTCCAAAACACGGTGCCTTTTCCTTGACCAACAGTTTAATACTTCCTGCAGGATATATGTAATGAATCACATTTCTTCCATTTCTTTGAACAAATTTGAAAGCACAGAGCTAAACTATGCATCAAACTCCTCTGGGATGGAATTTATTTATTAATATTAATCCTGTTTGCATTTTTCTCCCTGCTTTTTCTTTCAATGATTTTTAATCATCTTTTTAAAAATGTTTACAAATTCATTTTCACTGTCTTGCTCCTCTCTTTCTAAGTTTCAAGTAAAATGGCATAACATACATAGAAGTATGTTACAATAAGCTAAGTGTCTGAGTTCTAAAAGGCAACATAGTATTCCTTGACTACCACTTGACTATGATATCTCCCAATCTTTTCAGTATTAACAAGAATATTTTTCAATATTCCTGTCATCTTCATGCTACTGAAAGACTGTCATTCTCAAATTTTGAAGTGTTTCCTTAAGAATTCTGAGAGTATAATAACAATTATTATTATTATTATTGTATAAATACAAGCAACTATCCCTTAATCCAGGAAAGGGTACAGCTAGTGATCATTCTCGAGATCAGTTTCGAAATCATATCAGCCCAAAGTCAGGTTGGGCACAGGCACTATTATCCAAGGTTTAAACTCAAAGTCTAAAACCAGGATGTCAATTCAAGTGGGTCAGCAGAGCAGTAAGCGGAAGTCAAACCCCTGAAATTGACAAATGCCCATCTGACATCAGCAGACCAAGTATCAGAAAACCAGTCTGCTCGTGGCTGTTCTGGAGCACAGACACTGAATGGAAATTCAGTCAGTGGGAATTGGGGTTCACAAGGGAAATGAAATACTAGCTGACGCCTGGGCCCTGGAGGAATACCCAGGTCACAGTGGAGCAGCAACTGAGTCAAGGATTTCTGACAAAGGGCTTCTTTCAGAGCCCATCTGCCTAAAGCAAAACTCATCTCAGGGCTTTGGGTCAATCTAACCCCCCAGATGGAGGTTAAATGGAACAGCTGCAAAGGTGAAAGGTCTGTGGGGTCAGGAAAAAACACCGTCATGTCCTGAAATGACTACCATCTTCAACTGTGATATATGCTTTGTGATATATTTATTTACTGTAGTTTTACTGTCCTTTTCTTGATTCAAAAAACAAGAAACAAAGAATTTTATACTTTCCTTTAAAAAATGTTATATACATCTCTTTATAGGAAAAGATTTCATATATGTGCCTCATTTTATATTGAACATAAGGAAACTTCTAAACTATATATTGCTAGAAGAGTTGAATGCATTTAGCCTCAAAATTTGCTCTGAATGTCACCATTTTCATCACTAGTGATTTACTCTCATAATTTACGAAGAGAACTATATTTTTGTCCAGTAATCTGCTAGCTCAAGAAAAATCATTTACAAAAGAAATTGATATTTATCTTTAATATTTCCTTTCTACTTTGAATTCTGTTGGTATTAATTCCTGTTAGTAAGGAAATATAATTGTTTTCCCACGGTATGTCTAATAGCTTTCCAGCTGAGACCAACCGTATTTAGTTCACAGCTCTTTGGTCCTAACAGATTTTGAATACTATACTATATATTCACTCACAGTGTGATCGGACGCCCACCAAGTTTCTAGCAGTAATTAATATATTACGTGAGGTTAGATCCTATTTAAGTGAACAACTTCGAATAATGTTTTTCGGGTTAACTACTACTTGCAGCATCCTGTGGCATTCCTGCATCTGAATCTTTTCTTTGTGATGCATAATGAGTATAATTGAAAGGTTAAAAGAAGATTTATACAGTCACAGAATAATATAACACCCTACCACAGCAATCTTCAATATTCTGAGAAAAGTTTATTCTTATATTCTTAGTTTTTCATTCTTTTTCTTATTTAAATGTAGTATCATAGGCTCTCTGCTCTAACACCTGTTTTCCTCTCTTGAATGGGAGACATTTTATTGATTATTGGCTGTTAATTTTCCTCCATCTTTATCAATCATCCTGGTTGGTCAGTATCACTTTAACTATCTTTAGTGATTTTTCGGAGTGCTTTAGCTCAAATGAAATCGGTTACTTTTTCCTCCTTCCTAGAGTGTTGTTTATCTATCTTTCTTACTGAGACTCTGTATTATTAATGACTTCTCACAGATACTCTCATCTTGAAATAAATTTACATACAGTTTACTCTATTAATGCATGCTATTGCTGAATGATAAAGTGCTGTCAAAATAGATTAGCAATTTTTTAAAATCTTCATATTTATGATTATATATATTGATATATACTGACCTAAAACAAATAATACTATTATATTCACTATACTTCACTTTGGTACTAAAATCTTCTATGAAGATATTCCATTGGTATTGCCTCAAAGTGGTTGGCATTTTTCATTCTGAAGTAGTTAATTGGGGGTGACAAACAATGATCTTAAGATTTGGGGGAACCACCATGCAATTACTGAAGTAAGCAAATATTCATTAGGTATCTGAAGTGCTTCCTAGCAATTCACTTATTATAAATAAGTAAAACTGCTAGACCATTTGATCATATTATTTATCCAATAAACATGTATTGAGCAACAAGTATGTGGCAGGACTATGCTGGACATTTATTGTAGGATGTAGAAATGCATAAGACACGGTGCTATTCCTTAAGTTAACTCCAGCCTAAGTAAGGGAAAGCATGTGTTCAAAAGAAGAATGAGAAGGAAGATGTGGTGGTGGTGGACAAATGATCACTTTTGCTCTTGAGCTATAAATGAAAAATACATATACTTTAATTCTGCCAATTTATTAGTGCCATTGGGAGGTGCTTTCCATGGGCACGAACAACATGACAATGTGTAGCTGAACATAAACTGAAAAGAAGGTGTTTTGTTGGTGCAGGCAACATGTCAAGAGCTAAATGAGATATCAGTGGCTGAGTATGCATAGCTCAAAGGAGAGGTGATCACCTGTGGTTAAGTTTCTCAGCACAATATGTCATCTTTTTTTCTTTTTTTTGAAGTAGAGTTGACTTAAAATATTATTAGTTTCAGGTGTACAAGATGGTAATTCAACATTTTTATACATTATATTCCATACAAAGTCATTATAAAATATTGACTATATTCCCCGTGCTGTACATTACATCCTTGTAACTTATTTATTTTATAACTGGTAGTTTGTACCTCTTAATCCCCTTAACCTATTTTGCCCATCCCCTTCATCCCTATCCCCCATGGTAACCACTAGTTTGTTCTCTGTATCTTTGAGTCCATTTCTGTTTTGTTAATTTGTTTTTTTAGAGTCCACATATGAAGTGACAGAAATCATGCCATTTTTTAAAATTTAAGATTTTTGAAAGAACACCATTGAATAGGAAGTTTTAAAAATACATATTCAAATAAGGAGGAAGTTTCATATTTTAAAAATTTGAAAGAAATGCTGAAAAGCTTGGAAATATAATTTTGTACCAATAGTTTTGCTGGGAATCTTTGGGTAATTTCATTTTTCTATATGTTCTACAAGTTTCTGCCAAAAGGAGAATACCTTTCAAAATTGAGAGTGAAAAAACTAAATCCTTTCTCTTAAAATCCTAAAATAGTTTAATTTTAGTGATTGGGCATTAATATGCAAATTTAATCAATGTCTCTTTTAAATATACATCTTCTACAATCTGAATTAGAACATAGTGCCAGAGAGACAACATATTCTTAAGAATGGAATTCTTAATAAAGAATAAGACAGTGAAGACTACATATGCTATTGAACTTTGTCTTCTGAATATGAGGCAGCAAGAAATATAACAGTAATCCAATACACTAGTTCTGAGCATTATTCTAGAAGCTTTGATGAATACTAAATAAACGGGAAATTAGCAGCTTTTCTTTAATGACTCTTCCTTATTATATAAGGGTATTTTTTCCTATGTACATTTTTATTTGAATAGAGCAATTTTTGCATGAAACAAAATAGTCTCCTGAATAAATGCATAGGATATTATTTTGATCAAAGTTATCTGCTCTTAATGCATGTGTTTCTGCAGCAAGGAAAATAACATATGAAGAAAGTAAAATCCTGCAGCTTTAGAATTTCTTATGGTTACATTTTATTACATCAAAACAATTCCTGGCTATTTATTTAGTATTGTACTTGTTAGGGACAGAGACACAAATTATGAGGCAATCTCCACCTTTGATGGAAAAGCTTGTAATGTACTTGCTGACAGATGTCATATATGGAATAACATGAATGGAAAGGAACATTGTCCAGGAAGTTGTTTGTCCTTAAAGAAAACCAGTTGGCTGCCTAGAAAGTTCCCCATAAAGTGCCACTATTTAGTTTTATTTTTTGAGAAGTCACCACAGGGCAAGTCCTGGCCCTTAAGTTTTCAGGTCTGGATATTTATTTATCAGGTTGTCCATCAGTTATGGGTAGATTTATATTAAGCAAATTCACAGACTAGTATATAAAACTAATACTTTATTAATTTAAAATAAGAGCTATAACTGTAAGAAAACCATTTCTGGCTACCTGAGAAGAAAAATATATGTGAGTTTTCTGTGTGTGGATGAAATTAGAACCAGAGGAATTAGATGATCTGAGTGGCTTCTCTTACTGGTCTATGAAACCTCTTTCTGAAGACAGGCCTGGGGCAGAGCGCCCTCTACCGTCAGGAGGAGAAAACACACTGTCACCACCTGCCTCAGACTTTCCCTTTTCTCTGCTTCCACTGCTGACCAAACTTTGATAGACACATTGTTTCTCTAGGTATGTTCGTGGGGGATGATGTCATATTTTCTCAATGGTGGTATCACACATTTCTGTACCAGTCCCTTATTTATTTATTTCATAGTTTCATTCTCACAAAGCATTTCCCTTTCCCTATTTCCAAGTAGTTTGGGAAAAGGCAAGGGGAGAGCACCAGTGACCCTCAGGACTGCCTTTATATTCCATTTAATAGATGTTTTTGGCAATGTATTTTATTTAAAAAAAACTATACTAAAATGACTCATAGATCTTTCCATCAAAGAACTATTAGTTTATATAAAGATATTTATTTAAAAAAATTAAAATATAGCTCTTATAATGTATTCTAAATATCAACAAACACTATAATAATAGCTATAGTAGTTACCAGTAGGGAGCTATTATTGAAAAATGTTTCACAAATATAAACAATCATAAAATGAGGCCCATACTCAAGTAATGTAATAATAATTTATGACATAACAATTATTGAAATGTATATTTCAGAGGCATTTTGAAAGAGAGCTTACTTTTAAAGTTAGCAGCCATATATAAGGTAAAGCAATTATTATATTATACAATATCTCATAGGTATTTATTAGTTGTAAAATGTCATATTTCTATCTGAATCAGATATGCTTTCTATGTGTACAGCATGATTATCCTCATCCACCAACAGATATTAACTGCTTGAGAGTGTATAGTATAGGTTGTTTAACATAGGCCATAGTTCTGAAGTAAAGAACTATGCAGGTAGCCTGTCCACAGTCATTGCCTGGTTGGACAGCAAGGTCAATGTGCAACAACTCAGGCCATATTCCCATGAACAGTTTATGATTCACAGTTTCTCATTAGGAGTTCAAACATTACTAGAGTAACATCCTTCTGGAATGCCACAGCATATGCATAAAGGTTTCTACCCTTGAAAAAATATGTATGTTATTCTCATATCCATATAACCAACATCCTTACATTCTTTCCAAAAATGCATTAAAGCCAAATGTCTGTAAAACTCTCTGGAGGAAGTAGTTTTGGAAAGGTGGATCAAAATCCTTGCTTAGTTTTTCTTAAGATGAAGACAGTTTAATTTTCACGTTTCTCCTTTAATAATAAAAGCCATACAAGATGTATATGTGTGTGTTATTGCTTAGCTGTGTTTTCTATATATATATTCTCTTACTAAAAATTTTTATTGAAGTATTGTTGATGTACAATCTTATATGTTACAGGTGTACAATATAGTGATTTACAATCTTTAAAGGTTATACTCCATTTATAGTTATTGTAAAATATTGGCTATGTTCCCTGTGTCATACAATATATCCCTGTAGCTTATTTATTTTATACATAATAGTTGGTATCTCTTAATCCTCTACTCCTATATTATCCCTCTCCCCTTCCCTCTCTCCACCGGTAATCTTTGTTCTCTATATGCGTGACTCTGTTTCTTTTTTGTTATATTCACTAGTTTGTTATTTTTTTTAGATATATACAGTATTTATCTTTCTCTGTCTGCCTTATTTCACGTAGCATAATACTCTCCAGGTCCATCCATGTTGCTGCAAAAGGCAAAACTTCATTCTTTTTAATGGCTGAGTAGTATTCCAGAGTGTGTGTGTGTGTGTGTGTGTGTGTGTGTGTGTACACCACATCTTCTTTATCCATTCCTCTGTGGTTGGACACTTAGGTTGCTTCCATATCTTGGCAATTGTAGATAATACTGCTATGAACATTGGGGTGTATATATCTTTTCAAATACGTGTTTTTGTTTTTGTTTTGTTTTGCTTATTTTTGTTTTTGGATATATGCCCAGGAGTGGAATTACTGGGTCATATCGTAGTTCTATGTTTAGTTTCTTGGGAAACCTTCATACTGTTTTCCACAGTGGTTACACCAATTTACATCCCCACAAACAGTGTCTGAGTGTTCCCTTTTCTCTACATCCTCATCAACATTTGTTATTTGTGTTCTTTTTGATGATAGCCACTTTGACACTAAAAATTTAGAAGATAAAATTACTGTGGCATTTATACCTTTTCTGGAATTCACTTTAGACCTTGAAATTTCAACCTGGATTCCAAGTGGCCCTCTAGAGTTACGTTTGTGTGTCTTCTCTTTAACATGAATTTTTGAGTTTGTGTAATTTTTTCCCAAATTTCCAAATAATTTCATTTCTCATTCTTTTTTATGAAAGGAATTTTGCCCAATTTTATAGGCTCCCCTATTATTACAATCAAATATTATGTTATCATACTCTTTTCAATATGGATTCAGACACACTGGATTTTATTGGACGCTGAGGTGTATCTTTTGTAACAATGTCCAATTTGCCTTCACATTTAAGGATATTCTTTTTATTTAAGTTTCTGGGGCCTCATTTGTGAGAAGAGAGGATTGGATTAAGTTGTCTCCAAGGTCCAATTCATGTCTATGCTTCTTGTGCTAAAAATGAACAAGGAAAAGATAAGAAAGTAAAAGAAAGAAACACTGAAAACGTGATTGCTGGGTGTAACATTTGCTGAAAATTATTATTTATTTTACTTTAACTATGTTAAATTCCTGGGGTATCTTTATTGACCATTTAATTTAAAATAAATGCTGCATTTAAGAGACTATTCCAGGGAAGACCAATTCAAGAAGACAGTAGGAAAATGTCTTAACTGAATGTAATAAATGAAAAGATGAATTTGTTTCTATCTATTGTAGACTGTTTGCCCATGAAAAATACACAGAGAGGGATAATTTCTATGACTATAAAGCTAAAAACCCTAATGCTGTTCTCCAAATTGGCCTTCCATCCTGTTCTTTGTTCTAAATTTAGTTTTCTGGTATTAATATTCAGAGTTTATCCTTTACCAAAAGAGTCTAATTATGGAAGAATGATCAAATTGATGATGAGTAATTCAACCGGGGATGAAATTCTACAGGTAATGTAATATGAACTGCGATCAGGAATGACAATGACTTTTTAAGGCTTTTTCAGACTGCTTATTTGAGTCTAAAATAGCAAAACTAACACAGAATATCAGGCAGAAACCAAATTTTCAGTTGATGCAATTTTGTCATTTGGGGAATATTAGTATTAGTCTAGTAACTGCAGTTGACTACAAGATGAGCATATATTAAAAGCATATAGACAAATGGAGTCATTACATTTGAAACCAATGCCTTTTACTCATTATGTAAGCTGAAACATAAGATCACATTTACAATTACTCTGCCTTCACAAGGGTTTCTTTTAAAATTATTATTACTACCTTTGGACTCGTATGCCCATACTGGTAGGCATCTAATATTGATTTCTCACTTAGTATCATTTACTGGTCCTAAAGTCATCTCAGAGAATCTGCATTTTCTCTGCAATTCTGAACAAAGCAGTGTGGTTGGGAAGATGATGATGATGATGATGACGACAGAAGCTATTATGTTTTGAATGATTTCTGTGTGGCAGGCAGGTGCTCAGATTTGCATATATTGTCTCTGATATATACCCATAAACAAGGTACTATGATTAGATTTACCCATAAAGAAGGTACTATATATTATGGGCATATACACTTGGGCATATATTCTTGTTTTTTGTTGTTGTTGTTGTTTGTTTTTTTAATAATGGCAGTTTTATTTATTTTTTTGAGGGACCTGCGTATTGTTTTTCACACTGACTGCACTAATTCACAATCCACACCAAGAGTGTATGAGGGGGCTTCCCTGGTGGTGCAGTGGTTGAGAGTCCGCCTGCCAATGCAGGGGACACGGGTTCGTGCCCTGGTCCGGGAAGATCCCACATGCCGCGGAGCGGCTGGGCCCATGAGCCATGGCCGGTAAGCCTGCGCGTCTGGAGCCTGTGCTCTGCAACGGGAGAGGCCACAACAGTGAGAGGCCCGCGTACTGCAAAACAAAAACAAAAACTAAAAGAGTGTATGAGGATTTCTTTTTCTCCACATCCTCACCAACACTTGTTATTTGTTAGTTTTTTGCTAATAGCTGTACTGGCTGATGTGAGGGAGTATCTTATTGTGTGTTTATTTTTTTTATTATTAATTTATTTATTTATACAGCAGGTTCTTATCAGTTATCTATTTTAGACGTATTAGTGTATATATGTCAATCCCAATCTCCCAATTAATCCCACCACCACCTTCCCCCCAGACGTTCCCCCCTTGGTGTCCGTACGTTTGTTCTCTACATCTGTGTCTGTATTTCTGCCCTGCAAACTGGTTCATCTGTACTGTTTTTCTAGATTCCACATATATGCGTTAATGTATAATATTTGTTTTTCTCGTTCTGACATACTTCACTCTGTATGACAGTCTCCAGGTCCATCCACGTCTCTACAAATGACCCAATTTAGTTCCTTTTTTATGGCTGAGTAATATTCCATTGTATATGTACCACATCTTCTTTATCCATTCGATGGTCAATGGGCATTTATGTTGCTTCCATAAGCTTGCTATTGTAAATGGTGCTGCAATGAACATTGGGGTGGATATGTCTTTTTGAATTATTGTTTTCTCTGGGTATATGCCCAGTAGTGGGATTGCTGGGTCATGTGGTAGTTGTATTTTTACTTTTTTAAAGTAAAAAGTAAAGAACCTCCATACTGTACTCCATAGTGGAGAACAATCAACTTACATTCCCATCAACAGTGCAAGAGAGTTCCCTCTTCTCCACACGGTCTCCAGATTTGTTGTTAGTAGATTTCCTGATGATGTCCATTCTAACTGGTGTGAGTTGATACCTCATTGTAATTTTGATTTGCATTTCTCTAATAATTAGTGATGTTGAGTAGCTTTTCATGTGCCTCCTGGCCATCTTTATGTCTTCTTTGGAGAGATGTCTATTTAGGTCTTCTGCCCATTTTTTGGTTGGGTTCTTTGTTTTCTTAAATATTGAGCTGCATGAGCTGTTTATATATTTTGGAGATTAATCCTTTGTCCTTTGATTCGTTAGCAAATATTTTCTCCCATTCTGAGGGTTGTCTTTTCGTCTTCTTTATAGTTTCCTTTACTGTGCAAAAGCTTTTAAGTTTCATTAGGTTCCATTTGTTTATTTTTGTTTTTATTTCCCTTTCTGTAGGAGGTGGGTCAAAAAAAGACCTTGCTATGATTTATGTCAAAGAGTGTTCTTCCTAAGTTTTCCTCTAAGAGTTTTATAGTGTTTGGTCTTACATTTAGGTCTTTAATCCATTTTCAGTTTACTTTTTGTGTATGGTGTTAGGGAGTGTTCTAATTTCATTCTTTTACATGTAGCGGTCCAGTTTTCCCATCACCACTTATTGAAGAGACTGTCTTTTCTCCATTGTATATCCTTGCCTCCTTTGTCGTAGATTAGTTGACCATTGGTGCGTGGGTTTATCTCTGGGCTTTCTATCCTGTTCCATTGATCTATATTTCTGTTTTTGTGCCAGTACCATATTGTCTTCATTACTGTAGCTTTGTAGTATACTTTGAAATCAGGGAGTCTGATTCCTCCAGGTCCGTTTTTTTCCCCTCAAGATTGCTTTGGCTATTCGGGATCTTTTGTGTCTCCATACAAATTTTTAGATTTTTTGTTCTAATGCTGTAAAAAAGGCCATTGGCAATTTGATAGGGATTGCATTGAATCTGTAGATTGCCTTGGGTAGTATAGTCATTTTCACAATATTGATTCTTCCAATCCAAGAACATGGTATATCTCTCCATCTGTTGGTATCATCTTTAATTTCTTTCAACAGTGTCTTATAGTTTTCTGCATACAGGTCTTTTGTCTCCCTAGGTAGGTTTATTCCTAGATATTTTATTCTTTTTGTTGCAATGGTAAAAGGGAGTGTGTCCTTAATTTCTCTTTCAGATTTTTCATCATTAGTGTATAGGAATGCAAGAGATTACTGTGCATTAATTTTGTATCCTGAAACTTTACCAGATTCATTGATTAGCTCTAGTAGTTTTCTGGTGGCATCTTTAGGATTCTCTATGTATAGTATCATGTCATCTGCAAACAGTCACAGTTGTACTTCTTCTTTTCCAATTTGTATTCCTTTTATTTCTTTTTCTTCTCTGATTGCCGTGACTAGGACTTCCAAAATATGTTGAATAATAGTGGTGAGTGTGGACGTCCTTGTCTTGTTCCTGATCTTAGAGGAAATGCTTTCAGTTTTTCACCATTGAGAATGATGTTTGCTGTAGGTTTGTCATTTATGGCCTTTATTATGTTGAGGTAGGTTCCCTCTATATCCACTTTCTAGAGAGTTTTTTTATCATAAATTGGTGTTGAATTTTGTCAGAAGCTTTTTCTTCATCTATTGAGATGATTGTATGGTTTTTATTCTTCAATTTGTTAATACGGTGTATCACATTGATTTATTTGTGTATATTGAAGAATCCTTGCATCCCTGGGATAATCCCACTTGATCATGGTGTATGATCGTTTTCATGTGTTGTTGGATTCTGTTTGCTACTATTTTGTTGAGGAGTTTTGCATCTGTATTCACCAGTGATATTGGTCTGTAATTTTCTCTTTTTTTGTAGTAGCTCTCGTTTTGATATCAGGGAGATGGTGACCTCATAGAATGAGTTTGAGAGTGTTCCTTCCTCTGCAGTTTTTTGGAAGACTTTGAGAAGGATGGGAGTTAGCTCTTCTCTAAGTGTTTGATAGAATTCACCTGTGAAGCCATCTGGTCCTGGATTTTTGTTGGTTGGAAGATTTTTAATCACAGTTTCAATTTTATTACTTGTGATTGGTCTCTTCATATTTTCTATTTCTTCCTGATTCAGTCTTGGAAGGTTATACCTTGCTAAGAATTTGTCAGTTTTTCCAGGTTGTCCATTTTATTGTCATAGAGTTACTTGTAGTAGTCTCTTATGATGCTTTGTATTTCTGCGGTGTCCACTGTAACTTCTTTTTCATTTCTAATTTTATTGATTTGAGCCCTGTCCCTCTTTTTCTTGATGAGTCTGGCTAAAGGTTTACCTTCTCAAAGAACCAGCTTTTAGTTTTATTGATCTTTGCTCTTGTTTTCTTTGTTTCTATTTCATTTATTTCTCCTCTGATCTTTATGATTTATTTCCTTCTACTAACTTTGGGTTTTCTTCTTTCTCTAGTTCCTTTAGGTGTAAGGTTAGATTTTTTATTTGAGATTTTTCTTGCTTCCTGAGGTAGGATTGGATTGCTATAAACTTCCCTCCTAGAACTGCTTTTTCTGCGTCCCATAGGTTTTGGATCATCGTGTTTTCGTTGTCATTTCTCTCTCGGTATTTTTTGATTTCCTCTTTGATTTCTTCTGTGATCTCTTGGTTATTTAGTAACTTACTGTTTAGCCTCCATCCGTTTGTGTTTTTAATGTTTTTTTCCCCTGTAATTTATTTCTAATCTCATAGTGTTGTGGACAGAAAAGATGCTTGATATGATTTCAATTTTCTTAAATTTACCGAGGCTTGATAGGTGACCTAAGATGTGATCTATCCTGGAGAATGTGCTGTGTGCACTTGAGAAGAAAGTGTAATCTGCTGTTTTCAGATGCAATGTCCTATAAATATCGATTAAATTTATCCGGTCTGTTGTGTCATTTAAAGCCTCTATTTCCTTATTAATTTGCTGTCTGGATGATCTGTCCATTGGTGTAAGTGAGATGTTAAAAGTCCCTCACTATTATTGTGTTACTGTTGATTTCCTCTTTCATAGCTGTTAGCAGTTGCCTTATGTATTCAGATTCTCCTATATTGGGTGCATATATATTTACAGTTGTTATATCTTCTTGGATTGATCCCTTGATCATTATGTAGTGTCTTTCCTTGTCTCTTGTAACGTTCTTTATTTTAAAGCCTATTTTATCTGATATGAGTATTACTACTCCAGCTTTCTTTTGATTTCCATTTGCATGGAATATCTTTTTCCATCCCCTCACTTTCAGACTGTACGTGTCCCTAGGTCTGAAGTGGGTCTCTTGTAGACAGCATATATGTGGGTCTTGTTTTTGTATCCATTCAGCGAGTATGTGCCTTTTGTTGGAACATTTAATCCATTCACATTTAAGGTAATTATCAATATGTATGTTCCTATTACCATTTTCTTAATTGTTTTGCATTTGTTTTTGCATGTCCTTTTCTTCTCTTGTGTTTCCCACTTAAAGCAGTTCCTTTAGCATTTGTTGTAGAGCTGGTTTGGTGGTGCTGAATTCTTTTAGCTTTTGCTTGTCTGTAAACTTCTGATTTCTCTGTTGAATCTGAATGAGATCCTTGCTGGGTAGAGTAATCATGGTTGTAGGTTCTTCCCTTTCATCACTTTAAATATATCATGCCACTCCCTTCTGGCTTATATAGTTTCTGCTGAGAAATCAGCTGTTAACCTTAAGGGGAGCTCCCTAGTATGTTATTTGTCATTTTTTCCCTTGTTGCTTTTAATAATTTTTCTTTGTCTTTAATTTTTGTCAGTTTGATTACTCTGTGTCTTGGTTTGTTTTTCCTTGGGTTTATCCTGTCTGGGACTCTCTGTGCCTCCTGGACTTGGGTGGCTCTTACCTTTCCCATGTTAGGGAAGTTTTTGACTATAATCTCTTCAAATATTTTCTCTCATCCTTTCTCTCTCTCTTCTCCTTCTGGGACCCCTGTAATGTGAATGTTGTTGCGTTTAATGTTGTCCAGAGGTCTCTTAGGCTGTCTTCATTTCTTTTCATTCTTTTTTCTTTATTCTGTTCTGCAGCAGTGAATTCCACCATTCTGTCTTCCAAGTCACTTATCCGTTCTTCTGACTCAGTTATTCTGCTATTGATTCCTTCTAGTGTATTTTTCATTTCAGTTATTGTCTTGTTCATCTCTGTTTGTTCTTTAATTCTTCTAGATCTTTGTTAAACATTTTGTGCATCTTCTCGATCTTTGCCTCCATTCTTTTTCCGAGGTCCTGGATTATCTTCACTATCATTATTCTGAATTCTTTTTCTGGAAGGTTGCCTATCTCCACTTCATTTAGTTTTTTTTCTGGGGTTTTATCTTGTTCTTTCATCTGGTACATTGTCCTCTGCTTTTTCATTTTGTCTCTCTTTCTGTGAATGTGTTTTTTGTTCCACAGCCTACAGGATTGTAGTTCTTCTTGCTTCTGCTGTCTGCCCTCTGGTGGATGAGGCTATCTAAGAGGCTTGTGCAAGCTTCCTTATGGGAGAAACTGGTGGTGAGTAGAGCTGGGTGTTGTTCTGGTGTGCAGAGCTCAGTAAAACTTTAATCTGCTTGTCTGCTGATGAGTGGGGCTGGGTGCCCTCCCTGTTGGTTGTTTGGCCTGAGGCGACCCAACACTGGAGCCTACCCAGCTCTTTGGTGGGACTAATGACAACTCTGGGAGGGTTCACGCCAAGGAGCACTTTCCAGAACTTCTGCTGCCAGTTCCCTTGTCCCTGCGATGAGTCACAGCCACCCCCTACCTCTGCAGGAGACCCTCCAACACCAGCAGGGAGGTCTGGTTCAGTCTCCTATGGGGTCACTACTCCTTCCCCTGAGTCCTGATGTGCACACTACTTTGTGTGTACCCTCCAGGAGTGGAGTCTCTGTTTCCCCCAGTCCTGTTGAAGTCCTGCAGTCAAATCCCACTAGCCTTTAAAATCTGATTCTCTGAGAATTCCTCCTCCTGTTGCCGGACTGCCAGGTTGGGAAGCCTGGCATGGGTGTCAGAACTTTCATTCCAGTGGGTGGACTTCTGTGGTATAAGTGTTCTCCAGTTTGTGAGTCACCCACCCAGTGGTTATGGGATTTGATTTTATTGTGATTGTACCCCTCCTACCATCTCATTGCAGCTCCTCCTTTGTCTTTGGATGTTGGGAGTATCTTTTTTGGTGAGTTCCAGTCTCTTCCTGTCAATAATTGTTCAGCAGTTAGTTGTGATTCCATTGCTGTTGCAAGAGGGAGTAAGCACACATCCTTCTACTCTGCCATCTTGAACCAATCTGGCATATTCTTTCAGCACTTACTAAGTTAAGCACTTTCTGTGCACCAGGCACTATGAGAAGACTTGGGTAGGTTAGCCAGAGTTTGTCCCTCTCACAGAGGTTCTGGGGGAATGAACAACTTGGAGAATTGAAGGACTTTGAAATATTCTAGTTCATCAGCACTTTGTCCCCTTCATCATTAGATGCTCAGATACTTAATTATGTACTATTGCTCTTAAAAGATTCAGAGAGCAAATGCATTGAATTTCCCAGTTATCTTAATTACCATAATTATTTTCTAACCACATCAAAAAAATAGTGGTTTTCTTAAGTATAAATGTATTGTTTGTGACATCAAGTGAACGTATAATAAAATAGTTGTATATATTAGAATGAGAATTTTCCTAAGCTGTCTGTAATGTTAGGTGAGCCAACATGGGTAGTGAAAGGATTCACAGAAGTATTAACAGGGAAGAAAATAAAGTTTTTATTCACTTTCCAAGGGAAGAAAGGGGCCAGACGCGAAGAGTGGCGTGGGCCCCGAAGGGTAGGAGTTTGAGTCTTTTATTAGGCCTCAAAGGGCAAGGTATAAGAAAGAGAGGGTGGTTTCATATCTATTTTGGTCCACAGTAGTGTCCGAGCTGGCTGTGCTTCTACAGGATGTGGTATTTTTGAGAATCTGTAAGTTCTTGTCTTCAGTAATTTCCCTTGGGTGTCTGAAAGAGACTTGATAGTGGCCCTTGACAGGTGCTACTCTATTTTGAACAATGTTAGATGGGTTTACATGTAAGCTAAGTGACAGGAATTCCCTGGAGTTCCAGTGGTTAGGACTTGGTGCTTTCACTGCCAGGGCCCAGTTTTGATCTGTGGTCGGGGAAATAAGATCATGCAAGCTGCACAACATTGCCAAAAAGAAAAAAAGAAGAAGAAATCAGATGACGTGTTCAAGATGATACAACATCAGTCAGACAGCGGGAATCAAGGGCCAGCTCTTCTTCATATTTCCAGGTTTTTTTAATTGTGCGCCAAGTCCAGGTTTCTCCCCCCACCATGTGTCCATTTATGATTGCATTGCAGAAGCTTATACACATCTCCTGGTTTCCAAGTGGAACATATAGAACCAAATCTCTATAGCTTTCTCCAAGCACAATCCAAAGGGACACCTCAGTTTCTGGCAGATCAGACTTCTTAGTCTCCCCTAAACAATCCATGTGTTCCTTGTCTTTACTACATTCTCTCCCCTTGTCACACACCTGTTCACCTGTTCACATATGCCCCCTAAAATGCCTGTCTTCTGCCTTGTGTTACTTTATATCTACCACTTCAGGCCCTTATTTTATCTTGCCTATACAGCCTTTTCTTATTATTTCAGCCCCCACTGATCTTTTTTCTTTTGATTATCTGTGTTTTATATATAGTTCCTCTTTCAGATGTGCTAATCTTGCCTTCCCAAGTACGTTTCACATATCTTTGTAGTCATAAATGTGATCTTTACTTCTTTTGTGTCCCTTGTCAGGAGCTCAGGCATTTAGTAAACACTTGAGCAGCACCATGTTGTACTGATACAGTGTCCTACTCATGCTTTTGCTACAAAAATATCTAAAAACTACTTTAGGTCACTTTTGCTTCCTTAACACTAAACTTTTGAATAACATTAAGAGTTGTTTTTAGATATCATAGCACATGCACCCACCCATTGAAAGTATCAGGAATTGAATTTCCACATGTAATTTATTTTACTTACAGCAGTTTGGGTTTAATTTGACAACTCTCTCATTACAACTACCAAAAAAAAAGAATCCTTCCTCTGTACAAATGTATTTCCATATTTCCATCTCAGTATAAGCACAGCTGTGAACCAATTACTTCAAAGTTCAAGAGCTGGTTGTTTCTATCCTTAGCTTCAGTGGAAAATGTTGAGCCTCGTCCTGGGGAGAGATTCCCAGGCTCAGTACAAAGAAAATTTTTTCTTCTTTCTTATTTTGTTTCCATATCAAGCACAAATGAGACACACTTTCTTTCCTCTACTGTCTCTTTTATTTTCTATATTTGGTACACAGTGATAATAGGTATCAGTTTTGCATACTCATTTGAATACATGATGTGGTTGTTTTTTAGTTATTGATAGCAACTAGATAAAAGGGACATACACTCTGTGGCATAAAGATCAATCTGTTTGTCTGAGGAATAAATACTTTCTCAAGCTATCTGCATTGTGAGTGTATGTGTATGAACGCAAAAAAACAAATATGCATGCCTTTCTTGCCCTTTCTGGAATTAATTACACTCTGACCTTCTCCCCACCTGCCCAGTTGGCTTCCACCATCTCAGAGAGAGAAAGTCAAATAAATGACTGATAAATATATATTTGAGATACCCATACTCTCACCATTTGGTGTTTTTAGCAGGAACTTATCCTCTGCATCTTGCTCTCTGTCATTTTCCTTAGTGCAGCTCCTGATCTCTGCATGCGAACAGACTAGCTGTCAGGCAAACCCCATAGAGAGGGAACAAATATGTAATTAGCATAACCTTTTGTCCCCTCCACTGATAGGAAAAAAAAGAAGGGGAGGTGTTCCCTAAGCGACAACTAAAGGTCATATTAATTTTCCCTAAACTACCCCTCTGGTCTCCCCAGGAGAATTTGCTATGATGTCAAGCGTATCAAAATGAACTAATTACTATGTGTGTCCAACTTGACGGATGATCTCCCGAACCCCAGCACAGCCCCTGTTGTGCATGCCCCACTTCTACTGTGTCTCTGCACCGACTTATTTGAGACAATTTGATTCAATGGCTGACAGTAAGTGTGAAAGAGGTGGGAGGTAAGGAACAAGATGAGAATTCTATTCTGTGGTTGTTAGTATCTGTTACATAGTCCTGGTTATTTGGTTCAGTTTAAGAATCTGAGGAAGACAGTGTCCTTTGGGTTCTGATTTGTAAAGCATACCCCTTTTATTGATCAGAGGTCAATCCCTTGTTATTTGCTCTCCTGAGAGATGTCGTGCTGCATGTTCTGACAACACCCTCTTTTAAGGGAAATTTTCTAACAAAGCATGTGCTCTACTCCTCCAGTCTCAACTGATGGGGTTAGGCAAGCATCTAATCCAAGCAAATCAATCTATACATAGTTCTGCCAATGATGAGCCACCTGTGAAAAAAAGGTAGGCAATCATATTACTATTTAAGAAAATTTTACTTAGAAAATAGAAAATTTAGTCAGTTGAAAACAGGAGAAGAGGTCAGGATACATCAAGACTGCTGTAAGATATGGAGCCTGAGAGATACTAGTAAACCTAAGCCATGTGCAAACTATGTAAGGGAGTAGCAACTATATGGAAGCTGGTTTTGGAGAAACATGAACAGAATACATGCGAAGCGATACATGGCCCATGGAAGAGATGAATAGAGTAATTTGTTTCTGGAGCTGTCTCATGCATGATAGTATTCCAGCCTAAATACTGGTCTTCATGTTTCCTTAGACTGTTATCTTAGCTAGGTTGGCCAGGTTATCTATCCCATGCAACCAATGACCCAATGTATTCTATTTAGCACCTAGTACAGACAAAGCTTTCTTCTACTCGCTACAAAGAAATCAAAGGTTTTGTGAAAGTACTTCTTTTCTGTGTGAGATTTTCTATAAATCGATATTACTAGAAATTCCCCATGTCTCTTTCTTTCTGGAAAAATGTGAATTAGCACTTTCAAAATGCAGGTTATGTATAATTGTACTTTTTCCCCTAAGCAGAAATTTAATGACTTTTCCCTCCCTAGAAATCAATACCATATGTGAGTTTGGTTCCATTTAAGGGTATTGATTATACTAGGGCAAAATTAATTCCTTGTCAAAATTTAATAAAAATGGATCAATATTTATTATTAATAGTCTCATCACTCATTTATACAATTAAAGAGTAAAGATGTACCGACCAGGTTTTTAATAATATTATATTGTATTTACTATTTGACTATTAGTTTTCATATTGAATACATGTTTCCTCCTTAATGTGGCCGTACATTAAAATTGCTTGCTGCAAAGTCATAATTCCAATGATATATAGAGAATATAAATCACAGAAGGTTATTGTACTTGATTTCATTGAAGAAAAACTTTGGAAAAAAATGTATGGAGTGGGTGAGAAGATATATATATATCTATATACATATATAGATATATATACATTTCTTTTTATATAGCTACTATCAAGAGTTCCTCTTAGAACACTTTTTTTTTTAAAGGAAAAATAGTTTGAAAATAGAAGGTAGACCTTGAACAAGTGATTTTGAACGAAACAGTAAGAAAACTGATCTACATAATGATTGAACATGTATATTTTGAATGTCAGGAGCTCAGGAAAGAGAGGAAGAGAAGGTAGTGAAGAAGTCAGTCAGACAACATGGCAGAATGTGGAGCTTGAGGCAAAAGCTGGTCATTGAGTAATCCCAAACAGCATAATGGCTAAAGGGCTTTAGTGACATGGAAATATGATGTTCATTTGTAGGTTGTTTGCTTCTGTGGTATAAACCCACTCCATCATCCTAAATCTTCAGTAAAGTCCGCTTAGTACACAAAAGCTCTTTGTGAGAGATGGTGGGAAAAATCAAGGAAAATTCACCTTTCTGCTATACACAACAAGAATTAGTAGCTAGAGGTGACTCTGGGAATGTAGGCCCTAGGGATTCTCAGTGAAGGGATTATACAGAACATGAATTAATAGGTTCACAAATGGTATTTAAGTCTCAGAGACCACAGAAAAATTAGCTGACAACCCATTTGTATTAATACAGCTTGAAGCTCAAATATGAAGTCATTTCTGAAAACGAAACTAACAGCTACTGAGGACTGAGTCTCTAAACCACAGTGGAATACTGGACATTTACCTAGTTTGTTATAGAAATCAGTATCATTTTGTCACACTCCCTCTTGCTCAATTCTTGATCATTTTCTAACAAAATAGGAGGGTTCTTTTTAAAGCTGGATAACAGGCTGTGGGGCTGGGCTAATGGAGGTTGCTTTAATTATCCCTACTTCTTGGCTTGTGTATATCCAACCCAAGAATAGCAACAAATATAACTGTATTAAACTTAATTAAAACTCAGTGTCATCATCCAAAAGGTTTTTTATGGTTATAATCTACTATCTACTGTTAGGTAGAAGGACATGGATTATATATTCTTCTAACATTAGTAAAGTAAAAAACCAACAAAAACAATTCATGTTTGTGAAAAGATGAGATGAGGAAATGCAGGCTGCCATCAATGAATAAATCTTTCCTTTGGGAAATAAAGATTGTCCACATATTTTTCTTGGTATGAACTTACAAACAAAGAATAAGTAGCCAGCTGTATGACCCTGCCTCTCTGCTTCCAACTGGGAGAATTTCTCCTGTTGTTATCAGGTTTTACTGAGATATTTTTCTTATACAGTTCAGGGAGATTTTGAGAAGAGGACAACTGTTGTTTCCCTGAGCCACAGTTTATTTTTACCTGAGGAATGGTCTCAAAAAACAGAGAGAAAAAAGTGTTCTCCTCATAGTGTCAATTTTACCATACCTTCAACCTTCACCTCTCAACACTTTAGCCAAAGTGATGAAAAAGAAAATTTGATCAAGTTGTTTTGCTCACAGGTTCCCTGATATTTCAATATGAATGCACACCCTAAGTTGACAAACTTACCCTAAAGAGCCTGATGAAGAGCAGCAGACACACAATATATCTAAGGATGGATCATGTAAGTGGAACATATTCCTTGCTCCCTGTCTTCATAGAGAAGACGTCATATGTATGATCCTACATCCTGCCCTTTGGTAGCATCTCTCCTTTTTCAAAATTTTATCACTTAACCTATTTATAATTAGCTCTAGTAAATAGAATATTAAAAAAAAGTTTTAAAAACAACTATCGGGCTTCCCTGGTGGCGCAGTGGTTGAGAGTCCGCCTGCCGATGCAGGGGACACGGGTTCGTGCCCCGGTCTGGGAAGATCCCACATGCCGCGGAGCGGCTAGGCCCGTGAGCCATGGCTGCTGGGCCTGCACGTCCGGAGCCTGTGCTACGCAACGGGAGAGGCCACAGCGGTGAGAGGCCTGCGTACAGCAAAAAAAAACAAAAAACAAACAAAAAAAACTATCTTTTTTTCTAATTTCTTCACTTTTATCTGGTCATGTTGGATTCACATTCACTTGATCTAAAAATTCACATGCTTTTGAGTAACATTAAATGGGATCACCAAAAATAACATTATTTGACTCAACATAAACTACAAACACCGTGTGCATACTAACCTACATTCTATGCTGTATATAGACTTGACTAAAATATAATATCTGGTTAAAAAAATAAGAGTACTCTTGAACTATATTCTTGAATTACCAAGCCACATAAAAGATTATTATTATTATTACCACTACCCAAGTTTCTCATTTTCTGCCTTGTCTTAAGGTAAGCCTCTTGCTGTAGAAACTAAATTAGAATAGATACAATGTATTACTACTGTCTCTCATGTATATGGCTGTTTTAAAGTGTTTTCTTTCATGTTCTGAGCTTTGATACATGTATTTTCATATAATTCTCCCAAATTTCTGTGAAATCATTCATAGGCTTACTTATCTTGAGTCGTCCCTACAATTGAAAGGTTTTTAATGAGAAAAAGCAAGATGGAAAAAAATTACTGAAGCACAAATCAAATAACAGTTTCCATTTTGATTACTTTAGATTCTATGGCAAGCATATTTAATACTTTGATTGCTTATCAAAAAACATTGACCAGAACAGGAAGTATTCCAGAAGCAGCAGCAGCATTGAAAGACTTGGCTAGAGGCGGATTTAACTTACATTCTTGTCATTTACATGTAGGGCTTCTTTTTTAATCTTTTTGCTTTTACTCAATATAAGTGAGTCTGTGCCAAGGGTTTAAAAATTTACCATGAATTTCAGTAAATGGTAGCACTTTCTGCCGGGGAATCTATGTAAAACTGTTCTTGGTAAACTATAGAACAATTTCATTATTTGAATTTAGTTAACCTTTTCAGTAAACACAGGCCCAGTCCCTTTTACTTTGTCTGGTTAGCTTTGTGACTTATTTTTGAAGCCATGGACCCACCCAGCCTAGTATTGACTAAGCCACTGCTACTTGGTAATGGGTCTTGATGCAAAAGTAATTAGCTTCTTGGATGAGAGCGGTGGGCTGCTCATGGCTATTAACGCCTAAACCAAAGGCTGAATGTTGTTATGTCTTTTTATGATGAAACCATGACCTTAAATAAGTCATTTATGAAAAAATAATTTTGTTCTTTCTTCTACCTTTTGGAATACTTGCATATTTTCTTTTAGGTTCTCCTGCTTTCTTCCCCTGACATTTATTCCCCTATTCACTTTATTTTGTGTTTACCTTACCTTCTCATTTTTTTAATACTTCTGATTCTTTCATAGTTTTCCTTTTTATTCAAAATTTGTTCCTATAATAAAATTTGTTTATTTTCATTATTTTTCTTGACTTCATATTTAAAAGATTAAAGGTCCAAATATCTGGTTTCTACTCTTGAATTTTTCCTACTTATTAGCTCTGCAGTCTTAGGAAAATCCGTCAATCTTTCTGAATCTCAGCTTCCTAATTGATAAAATGAGCATAAAGGTAGAGCTATATGCATGACAAATCTCATTATTTTGAAGATTTCTTTATATTTTAAGTTTTTCTTAAATTCAGTACCATCTCAAAAACATGATCTGTCAGTACACAAATAATTTTAGAATTATATAACCTTACGCATTCTCTGTTATCCAAATGACTTATTAGATATTACCAATGTCAATAAAGACATGCTTTGAGTGGAAAGATCATATTATCCAAAGCTAAAAGATAAGACTTCCTGAATAGGCTCCTCTCTTTCCCTTCGTGAGGACACACACTCTGTGCTTAATTTTCCTCAGCCCTAATAATAACATTAGTTATTGTGGGGTTCACTTAACAAAGTGTGTATAGAATTGCCAAAGTGAAATTAATTGCCCCCATGGTCACCATTAGTGACATAATTAGTACTAGAGAAATAGATTTGGGGGAATAAGAGTAGTACAATAGTTTTTTTAATTGGTTTCAGGTATGAAAACTGGTTAAAATTTTTTAAATTATTCTTAGCAAGGTAGATTGTTAAGATGGAAGCACAGAATTGAGGGTTAGAGGACCTGATCTGAGTCAGATTTAATTTATTAGCATTGGGCATGTTACTTAACTCTGTTGAATCTCAATTTTCCCACATTTAAAGTTAGGATAATTGTAATTTCACCTACCTCACAGGGTTGTTTCAAGAATGAAAATAAATGGTAAATGAAAAATATCTGGGTAAATTAAATCTCAGTACAGTTCGTAAACATTTTATTACTGATTTAACTCACCATATAAGGTTTTCTCTTCCTCTTTTTTTATAAAACACATTATCTTTTTTTTTTCATTTAGTTAATGCACAGAGTAACCATTTGAATGGTATAATTAGGAGAGTCGTACTCAAATCTTCATCTACAATATAACAGCAGCTTCTCAAGAATGGTACATCCTGATATATTCAAAAGATCTTAATTATTTATTTTTTGAAATACAGGAAAGAGTAACTGAAAAGTTTCACTAATTCTTTTAGACCAGCCCGAGTAATTTTTCTTGGCAGGGTAATTTTTCTATTAAAAAATAACATAATAGAAATTGCTAAATACCATTTGATCCAAGTTAACTGCACAGAAATACTGTAGAATAATATGTCAAGATGTAGATGCTGTTTTAGCTCTATCTCTACACTTTTTAAATGATTCACTCTTATATACCCAAGTGGCAGTACATTTTTAAATGTCTACCTCAACAAAATCACAAATTTATTAGACTCCATGGACTCTTGAAATCTCTACAAAAAGTTGAAACCATAAGTGCCAAATTCTCTAACACCAAGGACATGTAGTGTTCATTTTGTGTTGCAATGACTTATTTAATAAAACAGTGCAGTGATCCAGGTCACATGACTGAGGTCCTTCTGCCTGCTTATGTTTCTCAGAGACCTTTGCTGCTATATATGTATGCCAGTTCTGTAAGATGACACCAAAATGGTCTCTTAAATAAGGAATAGGCATTTGTGAGGTAGCATGGTACAGTGACGTGTCTAATGTAAACTCCGATCAAATTCCAGCTTCTGCCACCGGTGTGTGACTTGGAAATATATTATTTAAATTCTCTGGTCTTTTGCTTTCTTATTTGTAAAATGACTGTTATACTCTTCTTATAGAAAAATTGTTAATTAAATTCAGCTATGTATATAAAACATTAATATGATCCATGGCCCAAAAGTAAATGCTTAATGACTGGCAGCTTTTATTACTTCAAATTTTAGAATAGTATGAGGACAACATATTTCACTGATGAAAGTCATAGGACTCTTTACTTGTGTGATATTTTAAAAGATTTTTAAGTTATAGTATCTTTCATACCATTTTGTTGACTGAACTCAAAAGCGTGTTCATCTTCCATGTCATGAGTTCCCCTGTACACTTGGAGCCTTGCATAATTTGAGTAACGGCTTAACTATTCAGGCCTTGAGAAGCCAGAATTTCCAATGATTTTGTAATTATCTATGGCAAATACTTTTAAGAATGTGCCAGTGTGCCTTGCCAATAAATATTAGGTGATGGATTAATGTATATTTTAATGAGGGCAATAAAGTGCCTCAATCAAAGTCAAGTTAATGATTACCATAACGTTAGTAAAATAGATGGCATATATTATGCATTTACTGTGTGCCAAACACGTTACATGAATTATCTCATTTAATCCACTCAACAACCATATGAGATAGACCCTACTATTATTCCCATTGTACAAATGCATAAACTTAGAATGAGAGAAAATAAATTACTTTGCTAATATCATATAGCTATGAATATTGGAAAATTAGAATGTGAATGCAAATGGCCCATCTCTGGAAGTAAAGGTTTTAACAACTGTATTTTATTTCTAACTATGATTTTACAGAAGAATCAGATACTCATAAACTGCCTTTTTCAAATAATTTTTATTGGAGCATAGTTGATTTACAATGTTGTGTTAGTTTCAGGTGTACTATTCACTCAAGTGAATCAGTTGTGTATATATATATATATATATATATAGATTCTTTTCCCGTATAGGTCATTACAGAGTATTGAGTTGAATTCCCTGTGCTATCCAGTAGGTCCTTATTAGTTATGTATTTTATATATAGTAGTGTGTATATATCAATCCCAATCTCCCAATTTACCCCCCCCCCGTGCCCCACTGGTAACTGTAAGTTTGTTTTCTACACCTCTGATTCTATTTGTTTTGTAAATAATTTCATTTGTACCATTGTTTTTAGATTCCACATATAAGCGATATCATATTATATTTGATAGCCTGCATTTTAATACAAACAGGATCCTTGTTTCAGTGAGTTCTAGGCTTTAGAGATGTTTTAAATTTCTTCAGGGTCAAAGTAGTGTATGTGTCACCTATAGTGAGAATCATGAGAAAAACCAAATAAGAAAATATAGTTTGAATTTTATAGTTTCTTATTATACATAGCTTTTGTAAAGCTGAGAAGTTTTATTTTGTTCAAAAGCCAGGTATTGAAGGCAGGGAGTGTCTCTTCACTTTCTTGGTTAAAGGTAAAGCCTGTTTAGGTAATTTTGATGGATCAAAGTCTTATTCAGAATATATCTGGCTTTCGAACAAAATAAAACTTCTCAGTCTAATTAAAATATGGGGAGTTGAAGAGAAATAGGAGCCTTCCCATGTCTCCTGATGAATGTGATGTGAAGGTAACATAAGAGTAGATAATCTTAGAAGCAGATGATATGGTGTCGCATGAAAATATTTGCCTGAGATGCTTGTTGGACTAAGAAGAAGAAGAATACAATATAAAAAGTTTAGGTCTCTATGCTTTGGCTGTTTTGTTAGGGTCACCCTGTGGCATAAATTCCTCCTTCAAAGGCCTTATAGTAAACTGTTTGTGGTATATCTTCAAGCTTATGCATTGTGTGAATATATATGAACATTTACTCTCCCACACTTTGAAAATATGGTCAATAAAGATTTTGCACTATAAGTTTACTTAAAAGCCCTGTGCTTAATAACCACCACATATGCACCACCCTGCTGCAGCCTGAGTATATGAGGATGGTCTTGTATGATCTTGAATTATACTTGGTCACTGCCCACCAGGAAGGTCTACCCAATCCATGCAGTGTAATAAAATCAGACAGGTCATTCGTGAAGGCTGATAACAGTGGCATCCCTCAGAGGGCCAGTATAAAGGGCCAAGGTGTATTTGAAATGTCACTCAAATATAGCCAGGGGCTAGGAAGACAGACAAAACATTTGTAGCAGTGTTTGATTTTCTGTCCTGCTTTCCTCCCTATTTTATTTTGATAACTAGATGGGTGATATATTTTTAAATGGGGATTCTTATAAATAGATATAGCTCTATAAATATAAGTTCTATTCCCACTGGACTGGGTTCTCAACAAACACAGCTTTTAAATAAGGACAAAATACCCAGTCTCACCTCCTTTCTTTCCCACACTGTCTATGGATGCTGATATGTGGGTGAAGAAAAGTAGGTAAGCAGGAATTGGGAAAAAATAAGAAGAAAGAGAGTAAAGGGGAAAAATATGGTTTCTTTAAATCCAGCCTAAATAAAATATTTTTTTAAGATTAAAAAAAGGAAATCTTACTAATTTGAGTCAATTTCTATTCTCTTTCAAAGGAAACTATTGTCTGGATAAAATAATGAGATTGTTTCTCAAAAGTTTTCAAAAGTTAAAGCTAGACTTCTCATGTAATATATTTTTGATGGTTTTCTTTTTAGTATCAGTGATATAATTGAAGTGAAAATGCCACTACAAATTTTTTAAAGACTTTACAAAGCCATGCAGTTACTTCAAAGTGTTTCAGAAAAAATATTTGTTACCAAGACTTTTTCAAATTAAATGTAAACTGTTACAAAATCTTATATCAAACCTGAAGGTTGTAATGGGTTCTTTGGGTTTTATTCTCTTAATTATCACTAATGCTAGAAAAATTGTAAGAAACATTTGACAATTATAAGGGTGATGTGCCTTCTTTCTGGAATTCTCAAGTATGTAGGACAGCTTCTGAACTGCCTAAAAGTTTCTTGTAAGAAGAGGTATTTAGGGGGTGGTTCAAGAAGGTGACATGGGAAGAGCCTGAACTTATCTCCTACCGTGAGCCCAATAAATATACAACTACATTTGGATCAGTTCCCTCTGAAAAGAACCTGAGTACTAACTGAACACTTGCTCTACAACAAAGGATAAAAAGGACCACATCAAGATGGTAGGAGAAGCAGAGAAATGCTTTCTCCAAAAACCCCACCTCTGGTCCAGTGGTACATGGTGGGATCTTCCAGAGGAGCAAGGGGTTGGTACCCCCCACCTCAGGCTTCTGACCCCTGGGATCTACATCTGAGAAACTAGCCCCCTAAGTGTTTGGCTTAGAAAAACAATGGGGCTGATGTTCAAGAAAACTGAGTCTCCCCTCCTAAAGAGCTCATGTATGGTTTCACTCACCTTTCACTCACCTCACCCTGAGATCCTGTGAAATAACAGCAGTCTGAAGAGAGCTGTGAAGGACAGATATTTACAAATCTAAAATCATTAGCTGGAAGAACATGGGACAATAGAAATGCTCCCTGGAAATGCAGGCACTGGCAGGCACCATTATTGCACTCCCCACCTAACCCGCTAGCACAGGGGTGAGCTTGGACTTGGGGACATGATTCTGGCACTATCCCACTGCATTGCTGGAAAGCTACAGCAGTTGCAGCACTACCTTGCTCCCTGGGTGGGGTGCGGTGGGCATAAATAGTTGTGGCATTCTCCTGCTCCCTAGATAAAGTCAGGGAGTATGGATGGGTGCAGCACTCCTCCACCTCCTGACTGGAGCTGGTCAGTGCTAGTGGTCTTGTTATTTCTTAGCCCAAGGCCACTTAACACTCCCCTGCCCCCTAGCTGGGGCTGTTGAGCATGAGCATTCTTGGTAATCTCCCACTCCCAGCCTAAAACCAATGCACAAGGCACTCTCATGCTGCATTGCTGAAACCCACAGGCAGGCACAGTCATCTTCTCCTCTGTATTCCTGAAGCAAGAGAGCAAGCCTGCATCCTACACACTCCAGCTGCCTAGCTACAGGAAGTGTGTGCATATAATCCACACAGGGGAAACCCCTTGATGGTCTGGCCCTGGTGGCTAAGGGAGCTGGTGTTCCTGAGCTCCATGAGAAAATAATGATTGGAATGACAGTTCTAGACAGGCCCCCACCCCCAGAGCACTGCACAGACTGCAGACTAAAACACAACCCCAGTCTTCCTGTGAATAAAGAAAGGTCTATTTACTTAGCTTGGCACTTCACCCTGAGGGGCAGGCTGTAGGTTTCCCAGATATCTTGAGTCTAAGGAGACACTCCCAGGGAATGTAAGCAGGGAGACACCATCCTAGTCCACTCCCTTGGCCTTTCTACAGCTTGACAAGACTCCCTAGAAATGAACTTATACACTCATCAGGTGTGTTGATTTTTGCAGTTGTCACCCATGGGACACCTCCAGATCTCCTGGTCTGGAGAACAGCAGGGATTACAATTGTAGTCCAGCTGGATGTATATATCTGTGTACTTTAATATATGCTGCCTGAGGGCCTGGCATTCAATCAGCCTGACTAGGTCCTAAATGAGATTCTTCCCCTTGAAACACTGACCTGTCTCAGCACACCCACAAAAACGGGCATATCTAGAATCAATCAGGCAGTACAGACAATCACAAAGATTCAAGAGACAAGGAAAAGCTACAGCAGGATTGAAAAAGAAGGATCATCACCTACACAAGGCCACTCATTCAAGATTAAGAGAGGTAGCAGTTTTGCCTAATACATAGAATCAAACACAGAGAACCAAGCAAAATAAGAAAACAGAAAAAATATGTTTCAAATGAAAGAATGAGACAAAGCCTCAGAAAAAGTGAAGATAAAGTGAAGATAAAGACTTCAAAGTAATGTTTATAATTGTTGAGCTTGGGAGAAGAATGGAAGAACACATTGAAAACTTCAACAAAGATTTAGAGAAACTGAGGAAGAACCCATCAGAGGTGAAGAATATAATAGCTGAAATGAAAAATGCACTAGGGGGAATCAACAGCAGATTTAAATGATACAAAAGAACAGATTAGTGGTTTGGAAGAAAGTGTAGTGGAAAATAGAATAGAAAAAAAAAAGAATTATTAAAAAATGAGGATAGGGTAAGGGACTTCTGGGACAGCATCAAGCATACTAACATTTGCATTATATGGATCCTAAAAGAAGAAGAAAAAGAAAGGGGTAGAAAACATATTTGAAGAAATAATGGCTGAAAATTTCCCTAACCTGGGGAAGGAAACAGACATCCAGGTCCAGGAATCACAGTGTCCCAAAAAAGATGAAACCAAAGAGATCCACACCAAGACACATTATAATTAAAATGTCAAAAGTTACATAGAGAATGGACTTGAGGACACAGGGTGTGGGAGGGGTAAGCTGGGATGAAATGAGAGAGTGACATGGACACATATACACCACCAAATGTAAAATCAATAGCTCGTGGGAAGCAGCTGCATAGCACAGGGAGATCAGCTCATTGCTTTGTGACCACCTAGAGGGGTGGGATAGGGAGGGTGGGAGGGAGATGCAAGAGGGAGGAGATATGGGGATATATGTATATATATAGCTGATTCACTTTGTTATACAGCAGAAACTAACACACCATTGTAAAGCAATTATACTACAATAAAGAAGTTTAAAAAATAAATTTAAAAAATAAAATAAAATACTAAAAAAAAAAAAAAGATGAATAAGTCCTAGAGATCTACTGTATAACCTAGTGCCCATGGTTAATAATGCTGTACTATGTACTCAAAAGCTTGCTAAGAGGGTAGACACTGATTCTAGATAAAAGTTAGAAGAATTATACAAAGAAAAGTTTATTTAAATCTTTAAAAAAAATGTCAAAAGTTAAAGATAAAAAGAAAAATTTTAAAGCAGCAAGAGAAAAACAGCTAGTTATGTATAAGAGAAGCCCCAAAGGATTTTCATTGAATTTTTCAGCAGAAGCAGATTTTTCAGCATATCAACCATGTTTTCTGTCCATAATGGTATGAAACTCAAAATCAATTACAAGAAGAAAACTAGACAAACCACAAGCACATGGAGGCAAAACAACATGCTACTAAAAAGTCAATAGGTCAACAAAAAATCAAAGGGGAGATTAAAAAATATATATACCTTGAGACAGATGAAAACAGAAACCCAACTTTCCCAAATCTATGTGATGCAGCAAAAGCCATTCTGAGAGGAAAGTTCATAGTGATAAGCCCTACCTCAAGAAACAAGAAAAATCTCAAATAAGCATTCCAACTTTACACCTAAAGGAACTAGAGTGGAGATAAATAAAATAGAAACAAAAAAAGAAAGAAAACAATCAATGAAACTAAGGGTACTTTGAAAAGATAAACAAGTCTGGGTAAAGGTTTATCAATTTTATCATGAAAAAAAAGAGGACCCAAATCAATGAAATCAAAAATGAAGAGGAGAAAGTAAAACTGATACCATAGAAATTCAAAGGATCATAAAATACTACTATGAACAATTATACACCAATAACTTGAACAGTCTGGAAGAAATGGAAAAAATCCTGGAAACACAAAATCTTCCAATATTGAATCATGAGGGAAAAGAAAATCTGAATAGACCAATTACTAGTAATGAAATTAAATCAGTAATTTAAAAATCTCCAACAAGTAAAAATCAAGGATTGGACAGCTTCACAGGTGAATTCTACCAACCATTTAAAGAAGAGTTAATACCTATACTTCTCAAATCATTCCCAAAAAATAAAGACGAGAAAACACTTCCAAACTCATTGTACAAGGCCAGCATTACCCTGATATCAAATCCAGACAAAAACACCACAAAACAAGAAAATTACAGGCCAATATCCTTGATGAACATAAATGGAAAAATCCTCAACAAAATATTAGCAAACCAAATTCAGTGATACTTTAAAAGGATCATACATCATGATCAAGTGGGGTTTATCTCAGGAATGCAAAGATGGTTCAATATCCACAAATCAATCAAAGTGATATATCACATTAACAAAATGAAGGGTAAAATCATACCAATAGATTCAGGAAAAGCATTTTACAAAATTCAACATCTGTTTATGAAAAAACTCTCAGCAAGGAATTCCCTGGCTGTCCAGTGATTAGGATTCTGCACTTTCACTGCCAAGGACCCAGGCTCAATCCCTGGTAGGTTAACTAAGATCCCAAAAGCTGTTCAGTGTGGCCAAAAAAAAAAAAACCAAAACAAACAAAAAACTCTCAGCAAAGTGGGTGTACAGGGAAAGTACCTCAATGCAATAAAAGTCATATATGATAAACCCCCCAGTAACATCCTACTCAATGGTGATAGCCAAAATCTTTTCCTCTAAGATCAGGAACAAAACAAGGATGCCCACTCTTGCCACTTTTATTCAACATAATATTACAGTATTGGAAGGCCTAGCCCCAGGAGTCAGGCAAAAAAATAAAAAAAAAATAAAATGGAGGGAGGGAGGAAGGAAGGAAGGAAGAAAGGACATCCTTTTGGGAAAGGAAGATATAAAATTGTCACTGTTTGAAGATGAAACAATACTATATATAGAAAATCTTAAAGAGACTACCAAAAAACTATTAGAACTAATAAATGAATTCAGTAACATTGCATGATACAAAATTAATATACAGAAACCTGTTGCATTTCTGTACACCAACAACAAACCATCAGAAAGAGAAATTTTAAAAATTTCATTTATAATTATATCAAAAACAGTAAAATACCTAGGAATAAATCTATCCAAAGAGGTAAAAGACTTGTACTCTGAAAACTATAAGACATTGATGAGATAATTAAAGATAACACAAACAAATATAAAGATATACTGTGCTCATGGATTGGAAGAATTAATATTGTTAAAATGTCCATAATGCCCAAAGTAGTTTACAGGCTCAACACAATCCCTATCGAAATAACAATGGCATTTTTCACAGAAATAGAATTTATTTGAAACCACAAAAGAGCCCAAATAGCCAAAACAATCTTGAGAAAGAACAAAGCTGGACATATCATGTGCCCTGATTTCAAGCTATAGTACAAAGCTATACTAATCAAAACAGTATGGTACTGACACAAAAACAGACACATGGATCAATAAAACAGAATGGAAAGCACAGAAATAAGCCCACATATAGATGGTCAATTAATTTATGACAAAGGAGGTAAGAAGATACAATGAAGAAAGGCTGCCTCTTCAATATATGGTGCTGGGAAAATTTTACAGACACATGAAAAAGAATGTAATTGGACCACTAGCTTACACAATACACAAAAATAAATTCAAAATGGATTATAAAGTCTCAAATGTAAGACATGAAACCATAAAGCTCTTAGAAGAAAACATAGGCTGTAAGCTATTTGACAGCAGTGTAAGAGTTTTTTTTTTTTTTTTTTTTTTTTTTGGATATGTCTCCTCAGGCAAGGGCAACAAAAGCAGAAATAAACAAATGGGGCTACATCAAACTAAAAAGCTTTTGCACAGTGAAGGAAGCCATCAACAAATAAAAAGCGTTCTACCTAATGGGAGAAGGTATTTGCAAATGATATATCTGATAAGGGGTTAATATCTAAAATATATAAAGAACTTATACACCTTAATATCAAAAAACATACAACCCAATTAAAAAATGTGCAGAGGATCTGAATAGACATGTTTATAGAGAAGACATACAGATGGCTAACAGGTACATGAAAAGATGCTCAACATCACAAATCATCAGGGAATGCAAATCAGAACCACAATGAGGTATCACCTCACATTTGTTAGAATGACTCTTATTCAAAAGACAAGAAATAATAAATGTTGGCAAGGATGTGGAGAAAAGGGAACCCTTATGCCCTGTTGGTAGAAATGTAAATTGGTGTAGCAACTATGGAAAACAGTATGGTGGTTCCTAAAAATTCACACTGCCATATGATATAGCAGTTTCACTTCTGGGTATTTATCCTAAGAAAACAAAAACACTAGCTCAAAAAGATATGTGCACCCCTTTGTTCATTGCAGCATTATTTACAATAGCCAAGATATGAAAACAACCTAAGTGTCCATTGATAGACGAATTGATAAAGAAAATGTGATTTTTTATATATATATATATATATATTTACAGTAGAATATTGTTCAGCCATAAAAAAGAGTGAAATCTTGCCATTTGCAGCAACATGGTTAGACCTAATGGGTATTAGGCTAAGTGCAATAAGTCAGATCGAGAAAAAACAGTTACCATATGATTTCACTTATATGTGGTATCTAAAAAACAAAACAGCAACAGACTCACAGATACAGAAAACAAACTAGTAGTTGCTAAAAGGTAAGGGTATTGGGGATGGGCGAAATTGAAGGGGATTCATGGGTAGAAACTACCAGTTATAAAATAAGTAAATCATGGGGATATAACATACAGTACAGGGAACATAGTAATATTGTGATAACTTTGTATGGTGACCATTTCAAAATATATATAAATACTGAACCATGATGATGTACATCATTATATTTCAATTACAAAAAAAAAGTGTTTAGAATTTACTGTGTCCTAGTAAAGTATGAAGAGTAGGT
Organism: Globicephala melas; assembly: GCF_963455315.2. NCBI lineage: Eukaryota > Metazoa > Chordata > Mammalia > Artiodactyla > Delphinidae > Globicephala > Globicephala melas. Next base: position 59,371,654 of record NC_083319.1, on the reverse strand, counting down.
GGCATGTGGAGCATTGAACTTACATGTTTTAATTTCACTCCTTGATAGACTTCATAAAGCTAATCACCCATTACTTAAATGTCCATAATTTCTACAAATTCTGAACCCAGCAAGCACTGTGTGCCACTTTGGTACAATGTTCTCCACATCCTGAGGTAATGGCCATATCCTGTGTGTTTCAACCTTTTATTTTTATTTTGTCCAGCTAAAGAATGTTTCAGTTTTAACCTTCTCGTTACATAACAAAGAGAACAACAGTGTTGAAATAACAGTCATAGCCGATTAACATTTAATCCCTGACTTGATTTATGGAGAAACCAGGCTGAAACCTTATGCACTCCCAAGCACTGGAGTTTAGCAAGCAATCCAAGCAAAGGAAAAGCACAGTTGCAATCTGGGCGTATTAGAGAAAGGAAGAAAGGCAGCATTAGTTCATTTTGCTTTCAAGGGTGAGTCATTCACCCTGTGCCACTGCTGAAGTGAAACATTTTTATTGATTTGCAGATTAAGAATCTATTTAAAAAGTGATAAATCAATCATTCTCGTCAAGCCTCCAGCAGCATGTTCAGGAACTTGAAAGCAATCACTGCTGTTTGAGGAAAGCTTACTTAACTTGTGTTTCTTCTAATGATAGAGAAAACTATAGCTTATAATGAAGGTACTGTGTATTGAACACCTTGATGAAAAGTCAGAAGATTGAGCTGGCATAAATCAGCTCAGTCCAGGAGCCTGAAGGTGGGATGAAGAGCAGAGTTTATCCACCTTAATTATCATTGCATTTGAAAGTCAATGAGGAGCCCTCCATCGTGAACTTCTACTCACATCTAACCGTTGTTCACGATTTTATCTTATATTATCATAAAAAAGTAGATGAGATTAAAAATAAAACTATCTTGATATTATCGATGTTGCCTTAAAACAGTAGACCATAACCAGAGATCAAACTATTTTTATTAAATCTTAAATCCTAAGTCTGTGTTTATAAAGGGAAAAGTGATTCTACTTCATGTCCTTAAAACTTGTCTGCCAGCAAAAAAAAAAAAAAAAGTCAAAATGCAGTATTTTTCAAGACAGATATGAAATATTTGCATGATAGTATTATTCCATTTCTGTAATGCCTTGGTCTCTTTGCACAGATTAGTGCTTGGAAATGAGAAGAGACAAAGTAATGTTACTTCACTAAACTATGATTGTTTCTTAGGATTTTAGAATTTCACTTGTCAGCTTTATTTGACTTTAGTGAGTATCATGATTACAAGGAAGTTTATTATTCCCTAGACTCTAAATGGCACATTGGAAAGCTGTTCCGTATTTGTATACTTTGTTTCAAACCTCTTCTAACAAGTATTAATGTAAAATCACTTTTCTTTAACCCCAACCATAGATCACCTCAGATATAACATTTAATTTATCAAGATTACTAAGCTTAATATTTTTTTCTTACCTAAAAAATGATTCTTATGAAAGTGACTTGAGTGTGTTTCAGTAAATAAAAGGTATTTTTTAGAAAAAAATAAAGATGCCATAAAGTGTCTTCATGTAATTAAATGTTTCTGCAATGTTGTGTATCAGTGTCATAAGCTTTAAAAGTCAACCTTCTAGAATCAGACAACCTTCCAACTCAGAGATGTTTGTTATCAGGCTTCTATAGTGAATCAAACCATAGTATCAAGATTCATCTAAATCTTTTAACCTTTGATCAGTGGTCTTATTCAAGGGAGGTAGACCAACAGTCCCCAACCTTTTTTGGCACCAGGGACCGGTTTTGTGGAAGACAATTTTTCCATGGATGGAATGGTGCAGGGGGCTGGGTATGGGGGGCAATTGTTCAGGTGGTAAAGCAAACAATGGTTCAGGCGGTAACCTGAGCGCTGGGGAGCAGCAGAGGAAGCTTCACTCGCTCACCCGGCGCTCACCTCCTGCTGTGCAGCCCAGTTCCTAACAGGCTGTGGACCGGTGGCCAGGGGGTTGGGGACCCCGAGTTAGACTATGGAAATACCATAGAAAAAGAAACAGATTACAATCCCTAAGCTATTAATCATTGTTTTGCGTCACTGTGAAAAGTTAGAAATGAAATGTCTGATAATAAGAGAATGAGCAAATGATCTGTTCTCTGAGTATAATATTATACAGCTGTTAAAAATTATATTGACTAACATTGTAGAAAAATATGACACAAGTAAACTGAAGGCTTCTAAACAACAGAGATTCCATTTTACTTGACTCATTTTTGTCTCTTGTATTATCTAGGGTTACATTAGCTGTTGCAAAAAATATAGCCCACAATGTTAGTAGACTACCACAAGAGAAGTTTATGTCTCCCTCAATTAACAGTGCAATGTCTTATTAGCAGATAGCTTTGCTTCATGCAGTGTCTCAGGAATTCAGACTTCTTTCATCTTATGGCTTTGCCTTCCCCTAATAACTCATTGTTCTCTGAATCTGGTCAACATAAAGGGGAAAAGAAAGAGGATAGAGAAGGTACAATGATCCTTGAATAACTTGACTCAAAAGTGACCCAGGCCGGGCTTCCCTGGTGGCTCAGTGGTTGAGAGTCCACCTGCCGATGCAGGGGACACGGGTTCGTGCCCTGGTCCGGGAAGATCCCACATGCCGCGGAGCGTCGGGGCCTGTGAGCCACGGCCGCTGAGCCTGCGCGTCCGGAGCCTGTGCTCCGCAACGGGAGAGGCCACAACAGTGAGAGGCCCGCGTACTGCATAAAAAAAAAAAAAAAAAGTGACCCAGGCCAATTTCGCTTCCAGTCCATTGGTAAGACCTGTGGCATGGTCAAAGTAAATGCAAGGTGATTTTCTAATAATGGCTCTATGATAGGGAAGTGAAGGCACATATTTTGATAGCCTATTTGCTGTTTCTGCCACATTTTGTTCAGTGTAGCATGTAGCTTTTTGAATGTTGGTTGAATGTGGGGGTTTTTTTGCCAAGAATTGCTGGAAAATTAGCCACAAGGCATGAAATAGCTTAGTTCTTGGGGGGTCTACAAGTCATCCTTGAAAAATAAGCTAGAGACTGAGGCAGAGACCAGATTGTATAGAGCCTTGTGCATCAGGTGAATAAGTTTACAATTTATCCTGTAGAAAATGAGGAGGTATCATAGGGTTAAGAATCGGTAATAAGGCAGTCAGAACTGCAGTTTTTCTAAATACAATCATAGCTGCAATGTGGAGCATAAACTCTCAGGGGTCAAGATTAGATGTAGAGAGACCAGTTAGAAGACTAATTACTGCAGATGATAAAGGAAATAGCAGTGGATTATGAGGGGGAAACAGACGTGAAGCTTAGGGGTAGGATGGACAGAACTTCATTCCTAATTATGGAAAGGAGGTGAAAAAAAAAAAAAGACACATGGAGAATTACCTCGTTGTTTAAAGCTTGGGGGATTGCATTTACCAACATAAAAAATTCAGAAGGAAAAACAGAGTTTTAGAGAAGAGTAATCAGTTGTATTTTGAGTTTGACATGCCTGTGAGTCTTCCAAGAGAAAGGAGATATTCAAGAGGTGGTTGACGGAAGAGGTCTTTAGCTCAACTACTGGATGGGAAGAGGTACTGATGTACCTCTCTACTGATACACAAATACAAAGGATGTACTTTCAAAGGTACATCCTTTGAAAGTCTATAGAGTGAACAGAGCACAGAACTTGAAATAGTACCACTTTTGGAGGAGTAAAAAATCTTATGTACTAAAGAAAGAAATGGACTATAGAGAGGAAGGCATTTAAATTATCATCAAGATAGAAAATAAACATTGGACCAAGGTTCTAGATTAACATATGTAAATGAGAAGGAACCAAGAACAGTGGAGAGATTCATCTTAAAAGAGAGAATGGCCATCTGTTTTATCAGCGTTGTAGAGGAGGAGATGAAGGCAAATCCGGATGTCAATGAGTTGGTAATTTTAGAGGCAGAGAGTTTGTTTTTGAGACTTCAATAAGCTCAGTAAAAATAAGAATATTTGCACAATCACAGAGGTCACTCACCAAAGACTCGTAAAAGGATTGTTGTGTGTTCCCTGAGAGTTCTGGGAAAATGGTTGACCATAAAGTGGCGGTAATTTGGTAAATGTATCTGTGATTGATTTTGTTTAATATAATTTTACGTATTGATAGATACCAGGCTGAGCATCATGTCACACATCCTCCTTTGCTCACTTAGTTCCATGCTATATTTCTCTTGGGAGATAACTGACATAGTTGATTCTGTTATTTTACTCTTAACTCATTCTTCCCCTACAAAACCACATTGGGTGATTCACGAAAGGGTAAAAACTGGTCTTGTATGTACATGTTATAAAGAGTTATTTGGCTAATAATGTCCTCAGTTTTTTATTTGGGTCAAGCTGCGTCTTGTTTAACTTATCTATAAATCACCTTAATCAGAGTGTATTTTTTTTTAACTTGAGAATAATTTTGTTTCAGAAGCTCTACGTATATATATAATTATTATTGGAGTATAGTTGATTTACAATGTTGTGTTAGTTTCTACTGTGAAGCAAAATGAATCAGCTATACATATACATATATCCCCTCTTTTTTGGATTTCCTTCCCATTTAGGTCACCACAGTGCATTGAGTAGAGTTCCTTGTGCTATACAGTATATTCTCATTAGTTGTCTACTTTATACATAGTATCAATAGTGTATATGTGTCAATCCCAATCTCTCAGTTCCTCCCACCACCACCCTTCCCCCTTTGTATCCGTACATTTGTTCTCTACATCTGTGTTTCTATTTCTGCTTTGCAAATAAGATCATCTACACCATTTTTCTAGATTCCACATATATATGTTAATATATGATATTTGTTTTTCTCTTTCTGACTTACTTCACTCTGAGTGATACTCTCTAGGTCCATTCATGTCTCTACAAATGACCCAATTTCATTCCTTTTTATGGCTGAGTAATATTCCATTGTGTATATATACCACATCTTCTTTATCCATTCCTCTGTTGATGGACATTTAGGTTGCTTCCATGTCCTGGCTATAGTGAATAGTGCTGCAATGAACATTGGGGTACATGTTATCTTTTTGAGTTATGGTCTTTTCTGGGTATATGCCTGGTAGTGGGATTGCTGGGTCATACGTAGTTCTATTTTTAGTTTTTTGAGGAACCTCCATACTGTTTTCATAGTGAGCATATCAATTTACATTCCCACCAACAGTGAATGAGGGTTCTCTTTTCTCCACACCGTCCCCAGCATTTGTTTGCAGATTTTTTGATGATGGCCATTATGACCAGTGTGAGGTGATACCTCATTTTAGTTTTGATTTGCATTTCTCTTATAATTAGTGATGTTGAACATCTTTTCATGTGTATGCCTTCTTTGGAGAAATGTCTGTTTAGGTCTTCTGCCCATTTTTTGATTGTGTTGTTTGCTTTTTTGATAGTGAGCTGCTTGTATATTTTGGAGATTAATCCTTTGTCAGTTGCAGAAGCTCTACATATATTAAAAAAAAAAGATTTTCTAATAGCAGAGTTTCAGAGCTTCCTAACCTGGAATCCAGTCAGTTGATATTTGGGGAACTGTTTCCTTGTCAGATGTTATACTAGGGTGAAAACAGTATGAGAGAGAGGGGGAGAGAGAGGGAGGGAGGGAGAGAGAGGGAGAGAGAAAGTACGAGAGCAAGATTTATTCATGTTAGAATCTCATGGACTGACAATTTCATACAAAAATGTGCTTCATAGTGATATAAAATGATAAGTGAAGGATATTTCTAAGTAAACATATCCTAATTGTCAGCATGTAAAGTTTTTTGAGGATTCTTATGGACTTAGGAGTGTGCGTCAAACAAAGTTTTGTGGTGTAAACTGTATGCTGGTAAGCCTTATTTTGTTTATGAGAATATCCATAAGGTTCACATGGGCACATATACATAAATGTCAATTAATTAGAATATTTACTGAGGAAATTCACAAGAAAAACTCTCAACATCTTAAGTTCTCTCTCTGTATGACTCTGTGTGACTTTGAGTAGCTCGCAGGTAGCAAGCAATGGGTGACTGTTAATATAATACAGAAAATTATCTTAAGGAGAATGAATAACATAAGGATTCCACCCCAAATTCAGGGTGCTCTTAGAGATTTTCTTTTCCTTCCCTTGTTTTTAGACAGCTGAGGACTGGGAAGCAATATTCTACAATAATAAATATGTTTATGATTACAAAACGGTGGAAGTAAAATATATCTAGTATTACCTGTAAGTTAGCAAAATTAGTGTGTTTGGGGAATTGCAAGTATACTGATCAAAAAATGGATTTCACCAGACTAGGTTTCCATTCAGCCTTATTTCAAAACTATATTTCAAGTTATTATCTGGTATGGTAGAAAGACTACAGACTTTTGAATTGAATAGGGAAGCTCCTAAAATTCCATTTCTACATCTTTTTTAATCTAGTGATTCTAGACAAGTATCAATATTTAACATAGTTTAATTTTCTAGGATAGTAATATCTACCTCACAGAGATATTGTGAAATATATATGTAACCACTGTGATATAGTAGCATTCAACAGATTCAATAAATTGTAGTTCCCACTCTAATTTAGCTGTATATCTAAAAGCAGAAAATACTGTGGGTAAAGATACAAGGAGTTTCAAGAGCTATATCTTATAATTAGGCAAGCTTGGTGACGTCCAGCTTCTATGTCTTTTGCTGCTAAAAAGCAATACAAAGAGGAAAAAAAAGGGAAAGATCATGTTCACTGTAGAATAATTTGTTGTAAGATCAACAAAACTCTAAAAGTCAACTTAAGTTTATCTGGCCTTTGCTAAAATTTAGTAGTAAAGATAAATAAGTAAAATCTAGATGAGTTATATTATAAATATTTAGTGGTAAGATTTACATGGGAGCTGGAATGAGCAAAAAGGAAAGATCAGGAAACTGAAATTGACAAAGTAAATTACCCTAATAAATGTGATTAGTGTCTGGAGAACTATAGAAGCAAAATGGAAGATTGTCATGGCCCTTTGTGCTTACTGTATCTCATCAGTTATTTCAAACATATTTAGAAATAAATAAATAAAACAAAATAAATTGCCCCAGAGATATTTTAGATTCATTTTGGTGAATTAGGGAATGAAAATACAAACCATTCATTTTGACACTGGTTCAGAGTTTATGGACAAATTGTTCAGTCACATTGTAACTCAATCCCATTGCATCTTAAATTCTTTTGCTTTAATTGAACAAGCATTCATTACATTTCTACCATAAACAAAACACTGCACCAAGCATGAGAGAAGTGAGTAAAAAATAGGAAGACTTTTAAATCTTTCAGATGTTAGCTGCAGCATTACATAAATTTGATAAAATTTTGTTGAGCTGGGGTGTGTGCCATGAAATCATGAACTACCAAAAACAGAAAAAAAAAAAAATCATCTGCATTCTTTGATGGGGTATTTGCTATTAATTTATATTTATTTAAATTCCATCCATGTGTGTGACACCACAAAACTGAATTTTTTATACACTACCTCATTACATGAGTGATATAAGAACAGAGATTGTTTCTTCAACTCATTCAGCATTCTAATAAACAGAATACAAATTTCGTTCCATTAAAAATAATAGAATGTAACTATCCTACAGCCATTTAAATGCTTTAGAATAGAGCAGTCCTCTTTTTTATTCCAGGAGGCATATACAATAAATCTCATTATTAAAATTACCATATTCAGACTATCTTAATAATGCACATGCCGATATCTCTCCCACCTTCAAAGAAACCAATAATGGTGAAAATTATGCTAGCACTGACAATAGCTAGGAAATATTGAGAAATAAACTATTTCCCTCTTATTTCTTAGAGTAAAACAGCTTCCTATGCATTTAACTAGCTAAAAGATGCCTAGATTTTGAACATTCAAAGGTACTGAGTATGTCGAAAACGTCTATAGAGAGACACTGATAGGTATCTTGTTTCCACACATGCATGTTTGGGTGCCTGCACACGTAAAGAAATCAACACATAAAATCAAATCTTAACAGATTTTGGATCAGAGAGATAGAGATAATCTTCCATCGGTGTCATGAACACCATTTGAATTGATTAAACAGCTAATAATCCATGGATTGACCCACCAGTTTGAGTGCATTTTTATTGAAGGCCCTTTCAGAGATAAGTAACCTGAACACATCCCAGACCTGTGCTTCTACTAGTAAAACATTTATTTCCTGATTGCTACAACTCATAAGTACCTACCTTCACTCCCCTTAAGAGAGACGAGAAGGTTGCATTGTGCTTTGCAGAGCTAGATTTAGGATTCTCTCAAATACAACTTGAAGCAGAAGCAGCTAGAAGGCTAGATTGCTGACTGATCCTGCAGAGTCTCTCCACCTTTCGCTGGGAAAAATCAGAGGTCAGCTTTCCTCTTCTGTACCTGCTATTTATACTAGTGCTTTCTTTCCAGGTATAAGACCTATTTTACAGGTACAATGTTATAACCTGCCAGAAGTTTTCTTGCTCTACCTTCACCCACAAGTGCTCAAACATAGATCTTCTATACACACTTCAATACACTGAAAGAATCTTATTTCTCTTTTCTCATATACAATGTAGAAACCAATCTCTATGCTGACTAAGCAACTTCTAAAATCCTCTCTAATTTGGATTTTTTCTTTTTTTGATCTAATTCACATTTATTCCCCATGGTTTTGGAGTTAGACTCCAATTGCAATTCAAAGTGCTCTAACATTCTAGCTTGATTATTTACACTCTCTTATCCTCAGTTTCTACAGTTTTTAAATGGGTATAGTAAAGCTGGTCCTTCATATTTTATTTAGCTTTTTAAAGGATCAAATGGAATCTTTTGATTCAAATGAAGTCAGATTTAATGTTTGTGACATGAGGCACTAATTAAACAAAAGAAATGTTTAATTAGAAAACACATTTTCAGGGTATTACATGTATGCTTCCTTTGTTGAGAATAAACAGGACTAGCAAATTTAAATTGCAATATATTTGACCACATTTATCTGTAATTCATAATGTCTCTTAAAACCTATTATTGACACTGGGATAAAAAGTTAATGTTCAAGGTTAGGATTATTGTTTACTGATTATAGTTTAATTAATTGCTTTATACATTCTATTTTTATCTACCTAGGATACGGTCAATGAACACAATTTCTTGCAAAGTACAGGTCAGTTGGTTTCAGTGATTTTTCAAATGGAGAATGAGAGTTTTGATTCTGTATTCTGTTTAAAACAATGGTGGATCTCCAAGCCTTAAATTTCTATAATGATTGCAGCTTAAATTAAGGAACGATTTGGTTGTCAGAGATAGGAGTTTCTAATCTCATTTTCACAGCTAATTATGGGGTAAGTTTAGAAAATCACATGCAAGAAAGAACTTTCTTCTTCTAAATTCTTCTTAAGTAAAATGATAATAACCTTTACTTATTTTCTCTGCAACAGAATTTTGGGAGTATCTTGTTAATGTAATTCAGGATTAGAGAGTGTCCCAAACTAATCAAATAGAAAGACACTGGAGCAATGCCTTGTTTCTGAAGTCTTTTGGTGATTTTGTCCAGTTTGTTATCAATTTTCTTTTTAATTTGGTGGTAGCTGTACATAATATTCGGACCTCTCCTGAAGTTCTGTACATCTCTTGTTATATGGCCACATACCATCATAGCACACCAATTAAGTGTTTGAAATGGATTAAATGCTTGCTCAACCACCTTCTGGCTTTGTGACCTCACACAGGTTATTTAATCTATGTGAACCTTTAGTATCTCTTTGGAATTGGAAATGAAAAAATCTACTTCATAGTGTTGTTTTGAGATAATTTAATGAAAGCAACTAAAACATGCTATAAATGCTAGTAATTACCTACTGACATTTGCCTTTTCCTATTGTGCCCTGTGCAAACTTTGACTCAAATAGACAAGAGTTTGAATCCTGGTAGTAATGTTTATTTGCTATGGTTACTGATTATTTACTCCCTGGGAGTGTTCATTTACATATCAAACATGGTTCTACCACCCAGCATTAAATGTGATACCACATGTGAAAGTGCTTTACACATAGTAGGCATGCAATAACTATTCATTAAATAGACTACAAATTAGGGCATTTTTTGTGTGTCTGCCTTTTTTTGCTAAAGACATGGTTGTCAAGTCAGATCTGCTGATTTCTTTTAAAGGAAGTTGGCCCTCAGTGTATCAATTACCTTCAGCACATTTCACTTGCAGATAATATAGGCCAGAGAAGGGAGAAAGGTTAAGAAGCAAGGAGAGGCCTTCACTGGTGGTGCAGTGGTTGAGAGTCTGCCTGGCAATGCAGGGGACACGGGTTCGAGCCCTGGTCCGGGAAGATCCCACATGCCACGGAACAACTAAGCCTGTGCGCCACAACTACTGAGCCTGCGCTCTAGAGCCCGTGAGCCACAACTACTGAAGCCCACGCACCTAAAGCCTGTGCTCCACAACAAGAGAAGCCACCGCAATAAGAAGCCCGTGCGCCGCAACGAAGAGTAGCCCCTGCTTGCTGCAACTAGAGAAAGCCCGCACGCAGCAACGAAGACACAATGCAGCCAAAAATAAATAAACAAATAAATAAATAAATTTATTTAAAAAAAAAAGAAGCAAGGAGAGAAGCAACAGATAAGACCTCATGCTGAGAGTGTGCAACTTGATAGGACAGGTTTGAAAACTAGATAAGGACTCAGTAGTGCAAGGTGTACATCTGTGTGTAGTAATGCTGTTTTGAAACCTTCCCTCTCTATGGCGTGTCGCACCATGCTTTGTCATTAAATCCTCAAATGGTTTCTCTATCCTCCTACTCTTTTTTCAAGCACCACTACACAAACATCAGCAGAACCAAAACAGTAACCACCTGTATGAAGTTGCTGCCTTGGTATATCCAGTTTGGAATAAATGAGACCCATAGGGAATCCTGAATGAGAGTTTCTTTTCAGGGTAGTATTTTATTTCCCCAATCAATTTGCAGAATGCTGGGATAGTAGAGAAAGTTCTCAGATAAGTGTCCAACTCCCATAACATGATTCTAAATTAAATCCTAGGTAGAAAAAAAAAAAAGAAACAAGCATCTTCACACCATTCTAAGGGGGAAACTCATGATCCATCTCAGGAAGAGAGATTCCTATTTAAATTATTACATATTCAAATTGAGCTGAATTCAGAATAGAAACCTCTATTCCCAAATGGAGAACAAGAATAAGTTGGAAAATTCTACTCTTTACAAATATACAACTGAAATTCATTCAATCAGTATTTTTGATCACTTACCATATAAGATTATGGCAGTACAAATGAGAGGATAGATGAACTGAATAAATTTTGTGCCATGTTTTGTCTTCAAAGATTCTATGTAAAAAATTTATGGAACAGCATAGACAATATAAAGTATCAAAGATTCTACTCTGTGGTGGAGTAGTATTCTTTAAGAAGCCCTCTTTGATGTACTAAGAGAGAGTTTTCTGTAATTCTGTAGCCTCAAAGAAATGTGTCCTGGTTCTATGAGACCAGAAAAGAGGAAATATTTGGTCTGAGGACTTGTTAAAGAGAAAAATTATTCATGATACTTGTTAAAGATGGTAAAGCAGACTTCATTCAAAGGGAGCTACTACAGTGAGGTTTTGTAGTCAGGGAAAGAAAGGGGACTAAACTCCAACCCCAATGAGGACAAGCAGGTATTTATAACTATGGAGCAGGGTAAGGATCAGTGGATATAACATTACTAAGAGAAAATATCTGGGGTAAGGGAGATTCTTGCTACACGTGCTCAATAGATTTCTTGCTGAAGGCAGGCCAGGGTGATAAGATTTTGAGTTTGGGGGATAAGGAATTCAAATCAGATATCTAGAATGGGCAAATACCAAGGGTAGGAAATTTTCACTAAGCTGACTCATCAGTATTCTTACCCAAACTGGATTCTTGAGGTACAGTGGGGGAAGCTTGAAGTCAGACCTTCTCCAGCAGAGAGTTCGGGGAACCTGATTAAAGTTAGGTCAAAGAGGAAGGAGTCTTTGTCAGCCCCAAGAAGTATTGATTTTAGAGGCAGGCATGTGGACCTATGAGGTAAGGTAAAGTAGATGACTCTATCAGCTGGATAGCTTTTGCTTTATTTCTACCACCTAATGTTGATTTGTGACATTCTCTTGAAAGCTGATATTCTGCCATAAGTTGTTTTGTTTCATTTAAAGCAAGTTTCTTAAGAGTTTACCTACACCATTTAGGAAAGTAAATTCAAGTGTTTGTGTTGGGATGCCATTTGGGGTGAGCAGAAAAAACTACAGCAGAGATACAAAATTACAGGTCAGGCAAGAGCAGGGCACCAAGTTGTCCTAGGGCTACATCTCAAAAACATGAACTTCATGTGAAAATAATATTTTTCATTTAAAAATAAAAGGAACAAAGACTTTCAAATAAATTACTGTTTCTTTCTCTTATACTGTTCAGAAAGGCTGAGAAGAAAAATAAGTGCCTCATTTCATGATTCACCTTAATTTATATCACTTATATCATGTAGCACTATTAAATGATATTTCTGGAAAATGTGCTAGAACATGAATCTCGCCTAAAGAGCTTGAAGACTCTACTGTAAATAACATGCAATGATATTTTTGCTCTCTAATGCTAATGAACCCAGCATGCTTCACAGTGTTTGAGAATTTTGTAGTTTAAATAAATTCATGTGATGAAGATTTAACGCAAAAATATTATTTCTTCTGTAGAATAAATTATGTTTAAATTGCATCAAAATATCCATTTTAATAACTTTAATCTACAAAAATAAACTTCTAATTATATGTGTATTTTAATCGGGTACAGTTAAATAGAAGATAAAACCACTCTGAATTCATTATTTGGATTCTCTCTGTAGATAAAGCTGAGGCAGTAAATAGCAACCCTGGGTAGCAAATACCAGTTTCTAGTAGATTGGCTCTATTCCTAGTGAGAACAGGTGAGGAATTACAAAAGAGTATCTCACCACAACGTCCATCTCTTGCTTCTCTTTCCAATGATTTATTCTCAAGAAATAGTGCTTCAATAAGCAACATAACATTAGACGGTGCTGAGTTCTATTAGTATTTTGGCTGTCCAAAGATTATTGTAGCAGGTATTTAACATATTACAGCAATATTCTTTCCACTCACATCATTTAGGATCTAGACTGATTATAAGTACCTATAAACCTATTCCTTTTAAAATACAGTTCTAGGGCAAGACGGGAATAAAGACGCAGACCTACTAGAGAATGGACTTGAGGATATGGGGAGGGGGAAGGGGAAGCTGGGACAAAGTGAGACAGTGGCATGGACATATATACACTACCAAATGTAAAGTAGATAGCCAGTGGGAAGCAGCCGCATAGCACAGGGAGATCACCTCGGTTCTTTGTGACCACCTAGAGGGGTGGAATAAGGTGGGAGGGAGGGAGACGCAAGAGGGAAGAGATATGGGGACATACGTATATGTATAACTGATTCACTTTGTTATAAAGCAGAAACTAACACACCATTGTAAAGCAATTATACTCCGATAAAGAAGTTAAAAAAGTAAAATAAATAAAATAAAATACAGTTCTAGGATTTGTATGATGAAATCATGAACGATCTGCAAATGAACATGAGCTCTGTGCCATCAGTTAGTGGTATTACTTTGTTGCAATTTGATGCTTAGAGGAGTATTTGCCCAAAATTACACAGCTAGCAAATGATAGTGCCAGAATTTGAACACAGGATGACTAATTCCAGAGGTCATGCTCTTAAACACTGTTCTTAGCTATTATGCATTAGGGATTACATTAAAAAATAGTCTATCACAAATTAGATCACATACGGTAAGAGTAAAACTTACTTAAAAATACCATAGTTATAAATGCCCTATTTTCTTTATTTGTTTCCAGGCTGAAAGCTCAAATATTAAGCTGGTTACCTGGCTATACTATAACTTAATGGTTGACAAACCCACCAAGGAGGTGGCATTTGAAAGGAGTTTTGCAGGATAATGTATCATCAGCTTATCATAAATGGTGGGGAGGGGTAGCCTCACTTTAAGAGGAGAATATGGGCAAGGGCATGGTGGAGATGAACAGAATGTGCCCCAAGGTTTTGATCTGATGGTTTAGTGCAGCTAGAGCAAACAATGTAATGAGGTCTTGGGAAATCATGCTGAACTATTAACATGAAAGATCATAAAAGGCTTTTTGTGCTAAGCTAAGGAGTATGAATTTTATTCTGAAAATTACAGGGAGCATTGAAGGATTTTAAGCAAGGATTAAGTTGACCAGATTTGTAATTCAGAACGATCATTCTGGCAATGGTGTAGAAAATTGTCTAGGAGAAACCACCTGGGAGACCACTAGGGTAATTTAGTCAAGAAGTAATGGGATCCTACCTGGAGCAGTGGTGGAGAGAATAGAAAAGAGGCCAAGGCATGAGATTAGTGGTTTAAGAACTCAGCAACTGATTGGATGTTAGAGCTGAATAATAGCTTAGGAAGACTCAGTTTTCTTTCTTGACAATTGCATGCTTCAGTTTATCAATAAAGGGAATACAGGGAGGGATAGGCCTGGAGACAAGCTACAATTTCGTTTTGGATGAGGCTATAGGATTTTAGAAGAAAATAAAGACTCTTAACTTTTTAAGCTTGAAAAAACAGCATTGCTAGTATGTGCTTGGCCTCCAAGAGAGAAACTGGACCAAACTATTTTATTATATATTGTGAGTTACTCAAGTGGAAATGTTTGATCTTACAAATGATGAATGAAGTCTTTTTCCTCTCTATCTAAACAATTTTCAGATAGCTGCAGTGCACTTACAGCCATAGCTTGTTTCACCAGTTCAGCTTCCCTAAAGATTTTGGTTAACTTTTAAAAATTAGATTGCAAAGCTTACTGGAAATGTCTCAGGAGCATCAATTCTATAACGATTGGTTGGTTAATTCATACGTAATTGCTGAACAAATGTTAACAATTTGAACCTTACATCACCAGCACTTCTCACTTTCTTCAGATGTCTTTAGAATTTGTCAAACAAGATTTATCTCTTTCTAGACTTCAATTTTTTAAACATTCATCTCCACTTCCAAGACATTCAAATATATATGCCAAAAAGTATTACTCTTGCTTTATCTGAGATAATCTAGGTAACAACTTGAATTATAATAATAAAATAGAATATTTCTTTAAAAGTTACTCTCAGTGTTAATGAAGTTAGAAAGCCAGCCTAAATGTAATGAGGGCATGGCTATTGACAGAAAAGAAATTCATGAGCCACCAATGCCTTGTAATCGCAATTCAACTTTCTTTCAGAAATAATGACTACATGATGTTAACTGTGTGTGCTTTTATTTTCTCAGATATATTCAGAAGGTATTATTTTTGAGAAAAGATGTGATTTTAAAGTGTAAATGTGTAGATGTGGTAAAAAATCTTCATTTTAGCAATTATCACTGAAAAAGCAGTCAAATAATCAAGAGCTTCATATAATTTTATAATGTCAAACACATCTTCACTCGTAGAATTTCCATTTGATCAAAGGTAAATGCAGAGGTTCTCGTCTCTCCTATGTTACATGTGGTGGGCTGTGTTCTGCTTGTGTTCTCCTATTACACTTTGTACTGCTATTATAACATGTTCCAATTTCCTAGAGCTGCCATAACAGAGTACCACAAACTTGGCGTCTTAAAACAAAGGAAACTTATTCTCTCAAATGCTGGAAGCTAGAAATCTGAAATCAAGGTCTCAGCAGGGCCATGCTTCCTCTAGAGAAGACTCCTTCCTTGCTTTTTTCAGCTTCTAGTGGCCCCAGGAGTTCCTTATTTTGCAGGTGCCTCACTTCAACCTTTGACTTCATCATCATACGGCCTTTTTCCCCACGTCTCCGCTGTGTCTCTGTATCCAGATGTCCCTCTCCTTTCTCATATAAAGACGCCAGCCATTGGGTCCTAATCCCGTATAACCTCATCTTAACTTGACTACAATTGCAAAAACCTATTTCCAAATAAGGCTATGTTCTGGGGTTCTTGGTGGACGTGCATTCTTGGAGGGCACTATTCAATTCAGCATATGGTATTTATCAATCTGGTTTGAGTTAGGGCTGTATAAGGTTGTATCTGTCTCCCACACAAACCTTTGAGCGTTTGCAGCCTAGAAATCTTGTTCTAATAATTTGTGTGTTCCCAATAACACCTTGCACAGTGCCTCTCACTAGATAGAGCCCAGATAAATATTTATTTAACTGAATTGTACTGACTTCTGGTTAAACATGGTCAATTGGCTTCATATCTATTGCTTGCCCTCAGGAACTCTACCAATAGTACTAAAAAATAATTAAAAATGTAGGTATCTATAATGACAGAATAGAAAATGAAACTGCAGCTGGACAAGATATAAACGCAATTTTGGAAAATGGAACTTGGTCTGAGATATGTTAACTGAATTAGTGAAACAGAAAATGCTAAAATGTGCAGAGAGAAAGGGTAAAGATAAGAAGCAAGGTGATTTTCCAGCAGATTCCCAGAAAGCCTTAGGAATTTAAGAGACCAGGGACCCTGGAAGGTGAGAGTAAAAGATGGGCTTGAAAATAAGAGAACTAGTGGACAAATCTATTGAAGGCACACTTAGACTCTTAGGATATACCTTCCTTTTCCAGGTAGCCAGTGACAACCCCTACTCAGATCTACAAGAGCCAGTAGATTATCTCCTTCTCTCAGAGAGAAATTATTGAGGAAGTTCCTGAATGCAAAACACCAAGAATATTGAAGGATGGAAATTAAATAAAATTCTCTAAGTGAATAGTAAGGCCCTCACCTTTATTCCCTAATCCATTACAAGGCCAGCAGTCATACTTATGCTCCAAGACCAGGAACTATATATATATATATATATATATATATATATATACACACACACACACACACACACACAGAGAGAGAGTTTTTTCTCTAGAGAAACTGACCCCTCCTAGAGAAAATAAGTAAGATACTAATATTTGGCGTTTTCCAATAGAAGTGATGATTTGTTGCTTTATCACCCTAAAATGAATTCTACACCCTAAAATTCTATCACCCTAAAATGAAGTCTACAATCAACAAGCCCTACCCATGTACACAGAGCATATAAAATGCTTTAAATCCCTTACTGTTAAATCCAAATGAATCTTCAAGGATCAACAGATATTTCAGGAATGTCTAAAATAGGAAAAACAGAGAATAAAAGTAGCAAATGCATAGAGTACAGGAACTCTAAGGAAACATCCATATGGCAACTCCCTCTCTGTCAAGTCTTTGCTCAAATGTCACATTCTTTGAAAGGTTACCCTGATCACTTTATTCAAAATTGCTGACTACTTTTCCCTCCAGTACTTTCCACCCATCTTGCCCTATTCTTTTTCCTTTTCCATAGCAGTTATTCTCTACTATACTATATAAGTTACTAAGTTCTACTAATTTATCAAATCTATTTTTGTGCCCCTCCCCTTTAGATTACAAGCTCCATGAGGGCAGGTGTCTTTCTTTCTTTGCTCATTTGTCCCAAGTGCCTAGAACAGTGCCTGGCATGTTGGAGGCAGTAACTATTTATTGAATGGTTGAATTGCATTAATTCCTTTTAAAACATGGAAGCAGTAGCTAAAAGAAATGAAAGGAGTTGGCACCTTGAGGCCAACTGGAGAGTGGAAAAAAGTGGGACCAGATGTGATTGCTATAAGATCTTTTGTATTATCTGTCTTTTAAACCATTTACAAGTATTCCTCATAGGAAAATTAAACTGAAACTTCAAGTCAAAATAAAAATTGAATTTTATGTTTAGTAGATGATCACAAACAAGGGCAATGAAGTAGCTAATGTTTGTTCCTTTGCTTGTGTTATCATTGACGACAGCATTCTCACTTTCCATCTGAGACCGTGTGAATGATCCCTATATCTATGATTTACTTTGGGATTCTGTCAGGTACCCTGTGCTAAGTATACATGAATATGTACTTCCGGCTTTGCACTCTTCTGTTTCCATTACAATCTCAGTTCCAATCCATATGTTACACTGTCTCATTTTTATTTTCATTATTATTGTTAGTATAAACTAATACATAAAAATAGGAAAACATGACCCTACGGATGAATTTTTTCTTGTATTCACAAAAATTAGGGATTTAGGAAAGTTCTTAGGACGTATCTCTTACAAGTGAACATGGTCTACTGGATCCATAACAGCAGTTTCTTTCTTCATGATTACTGATAAGCCCATGATTAGCGTAATAAAATTTTATAACTAGATGTAAGTTCTATCTTTAGTAAACCCTGTTTCTTAATGCATAAACAATTGAGACATATTAGATTAGTGTTCAATCAAAAGTGAGATTTAATTAACATAGTTTTCAAAAAACAGAAAATGATGAGCATAAGATTCAAAGTGACCAGTTCTGTAAATATAGAACAGAAACCATAGGTGAATATGAAATAGCAGTTTGATGCAATCCCACAAAATTTCCAAAATAACAAAAAATACCCTTACTTCTGTACTTCTCATTGACTAGTTCTACTTCAGTCTAGTTGTCTTCCATCTTTACAATGTATCTTGTTATTATAGAAGAACTAGGTATGTTTTCTCACTAACCATCTTAAATACTATAAGCAAATTGCCTTATGATTGTTTTATTTTTTAATTTAATTTAATTTATTTTTTTATACAACAGGTTCTTTTTAGTTATCCATTTGATACATATTAGTGTATACATGTCAATCCCAATCTCCCAGTTCATCATGACCATCACCACCCCCCGCGCCACTTTCCCCCCTTGGTGTCCATATGTTTATTCTGTGCACGTGTGTCTCAATTTCTGCCCTGCAAACCTGTTCATCTGTACCATTTTTCTAGGTTCTACATATATGCGTTAATATACGATATTTGTTTTTCTCTTTCTGACTTACTTCACTCTGTATGCAGTCTCTAGATCCATCCACGTCTCTAATAATGACCCAATTTTGTCCCTTTATATGACTGAGTAATATTCCATTGTATATATGTACCACATCTTCTTTATCCATTCATTTGTCAGTGGGCATTAAGGTTGCTTCCATGTCCTGGCTATTGTAAATAGTAATGAAATGAACATTAGGGTGCATGTATCTTTTTGAATTATGGATTTCTCTGGTGTATGCCAGGTAGTGGGATTGCTGGGTCATATGGTAATTCTATTTTTAGTTTTTTAAGAAACTTCCATACTGCTCTCCATAGTGGCTGTATCAATTTACATCCCCACCAACAGTGCAAGAGGGTTCCTTTTCTCCACACCCTCTCCAGCATTTGTTGTTTGTAGATTTTCTGATGATGCCCATTCTAACTGGTGTGAGGTGATACCTCATTGTAGTTTTGATTTGCATTTCTCTAATAATTAGTGATGTTGAGCAGCTTTTTATGTGCTTACTGCACATCTGTATGTCTTCTTTGGAGAAATGTCTATTTAGGTCTTCTGCCCATTTTTGGATTGGATTGTTTGTTTTTTTAATATTGAGCTGCATGAGCTGTTTATATTTTTGGAGATTAATCCTTTGTCTGTTGATTTGTTTGCAAATATTTTCTCCCATTCTGCAGGTTGTCTTTTCATTTGTAGTTTCCTTTGCTGTGCAAAAACTTTTAAGCTTCATTAGATCCCATTTGTTTATTTTTGTTTTTATTTCCATTACTCTAGGAGGTGGATCAAAAAAGATCTTTCTGTGATTTATGTCAAAGAGTGTTCTTCCTATGTTTTCCCCTAAGAGTTTTATAGTGTCCGGTCTTAACATTTATGTCTTTAATCCGTTTTGAATTTATTTTTGTGTATGGTGTTAGGGAGTGTTCTAATTTCATTCTTTTACATGTAGCTGTCCAGTTTTCCCAGCGCCACTTATTGAAGAGAATGTCTTTTCTCCATTGTATATCCTTGCCTGCTTTGTCATAGATTAGTTGACCATAGGTGTGTGGGTTTATCTCTGGGCTTTGTATCCTGTTCCATCGATCTATGTTTCTGTTTTTGTGCCAGTACCCTATTGTCTTGATTACTGTCGCTTTGCAGTATAGTCTTAAGTCTGGAAGCCTGATTCATCCAGCTCCGTTTTTTTCCCTCAAGACTGCTTTGGCTATTTGGGGTCTTCTGTGTCTCCATACAAATTTTAAGATTTTTTGTTCCAGTTCTGTAAAAAAGGCCATTGGTAATTTGATAGGGATTGCATTGAATCTGTAGATTGCTTTGGGTAGTATAGTCATTTTTAAAATATTGATTCTTCCAATCCAAGAACATGGTATATCTCTCCAACTATTTGTATCATCTTTAATTTCTTTCATCAGTGTCTTATAGTTTTCTGCATACAAGTCTTTTCTCTCCCTAGGTAGGTTTATTCCTAGGGATTTTATTCTTTTTGTTGCAATGGTAAATGGGAGTGTTTCCTTAATTTCTCTTTCAGATTTTCATCATTAGTGTATAGGAATGCAAGAGATTACTGTGCATTAATTTTGTATCCTGCAACTTTACCAAATTCATTGCTTAGCTCTAGTAGATTTCTGGTGGCCTCTTTAGGATTCTCTTTGTATAGTATCATGTCATCTACAAACAGTCACAGTTTTACTTCTTCTTTTCCAATTTGTATTCCATTTGTTTCTTTTCCTTCTCTGATGGCCGTGGCTAGGACTTCCAAAACTATGTTGAATACTCATGGTGAGACTGGACATCCTTGTCTTGTTCCTGATCTCAGAGGAAATGCTTTCAGTTTTTCACCATTGATAATGATGTTCGCTGTGGGCTTGTCATATATGGCCTTTATTATGTTGAGGTAGGTGCCCTCTATGCCCACTTTTTGGAGAGTTTTTATCAATAATGGGTGTTGAATTCTGTCAAAAGCTTTTTCTTCATATATTGAAATGATCATATGTTTTTTCTTCTTCAATTTGTTAATGTGGTATATCACATTGGTGGATTTCCATATATTGAAGAATCTTTGCATCTCTGGGATAAATCCCACTTGATAATGGTGTATAATCCTTTTAATGTGTTGTTGGATTCTGTTTGCTAGTATTTTGTTGAGGATTTTTGCATCTATATTCATCAGTGATACTGGTCTGTAATTTTCTTTTTTTGTAGTATCTTTGTCTGGTTTTGGTATCAGGGTGATGGTGGCCTCATAGAATGAGTTTGGGAGTGTTCCTTCCTCTGCCATTTTTTGGAAGACTTTGACAAGGATGGGTCTTAGCTCTTCTCTAAATGTTTGATACAATTCACCTCTGAAGCCATCTCGTCCTGGACTTTGTTTGTTGAAAGATTTTTAATCACAGTTTCAATTTTATTACTTGTGATTCGTCTGTTCATATTTTCTATTTCTTCCTGGTTCAGTCTTGGAAGGTTATACCTTTCTAAGAATTTTCCCATTTCTTCCAGGTTGTCCATTTTATTGGCATAAGGTTGCTTGTAGTAGTCTCTTAGGAGGCTTTGTATTTCTGCAGTGTCTGTCTGTTGTAACTTCTCCTTTTTCATTTCTAATTTTATTGATTTGAGTCCTCTCCCTCTTTTTCTTGATGAGTCTGGCTAATGGTTTATCAATTTTGTTTATCTTCTCAAAGAACCAGCTTTTACTTTTATTGATCTTTGTTATTGTTTTCTTTGTTTCTATTTCATTTATATCTGCTCTGATCTTTATGATCTCTTTCCTTCTACTAACTTTAGGTTTTGTTTGTTCTTCTTTCTCTAGTTCTTTTAGGTGTAAGGTTAGATTGTTTATTTGAGATTTTTCTTGTTTCTTGAGGTAGGCTTGTATTACTATACACTTCCCTCTTAGAACTGCTTTTGGTTTTGTATCGTCATGTTTTCATTGTCATTTGTCTCTAGGTATTTTTTGATTTCTCAGTGATGTCTTAGTTATTTAGTAACGTGAGGTTTAGCCTCCATGTTTTTTTATGTTCTTTTCCCTGTGATTGATTTCTAATCTCATAGCATCGTGATCAGAAAAGATGCTTGATATGATTTCAATTTTCTTAAATTTGCTGAGGCTTGATTTGTGACCCAAGATGTGATCAATCCTGGAGAATGTTCCATGCACCCTTGAGAAGAAAGTGTAATCTGCTGTTTTTGGATGGAATGTCCTATAAATATCAATTAAATCTATTTGTTCTATTGTGTCATTTAAAGCTTGTGTTTCCTTATTAATTTTCTTTTTGGATGATCTGTCCATTGGTGTAAGTGAGGTGTTAAAGTCCCCCACTATTATTGTTTTACTCTTGATTTCCTCTTTTATAGCTGTTAGAATTGCCTTATTTATTGAGATGCTCCTATGTTGGGTGGATATATATTTAAAATTGTTATGTCTTCTTCTTGGATTGATCCTTTGATCATTATGTAGTGTCCTTCCTTGTCTCTTGTAACATTCTTTATTTTAAGGTCTATTTTATCTGATATGAATATTGCTACTCCAGCTTCCTTTTGATTTCCATTTGCATGGAATATCTTTTTCCATCCCCTCACTTTCAGTCTGCATGTGTCCCTAGGTCTGAAGTGGGTCTCTTATAGACAGCATATATATGGGTCTTGTTTTTGTATCCATTCAGCGAGTCTGTGTCTTTTGGTTGGATTATTTAATCCACTCACGTTTTAGGTAATTATTGATATGTATGTTCCTATGACCATTTTCTTAATTGTTTTGGGTTTGCTTTTGTAGGTCCTTTTCTTCTCTTGTGTTTCCCACTGAGAGAAGTTCCTTTAGCATTTGTTGTAGAGCTGGTTTGGTGGTGCTGAATTCTCTTAGCTTTCGGTTGTCTGTAAAGCTTTTGATTTCTCCATCAAATCTGAATGAGATCCTTGACGGGTACAGTAATCTTGGTTGTAGGTTCTTCCCTTTCATCACTTTAAATGTGTCATGCCACTCCCTTCTGGCTTGTAGAGTTTCTGCTGAGAAATCAGCTGTTAACCTTATGGGAGTTCCCTTGTATGTCACTTGGTGTTTTTCCCTTGCTGCTTTCAATAATTTTTCTTTGTCTTTAACTTTTACCAATTTGATTACTATGTTTCTTTGAGTGTTTCTCCTTGGGTTTATCCTGTATGGGACTCACTGTGCTTCCTGGACTTGGGTGGCTATTTCCTTTCCCATGTCAGGGAAGTTTTCGACTATAATCTCTTCAGATATTTTCTCGGGTCCTTTCTCTCTCTCTTCTCCTTCTGGGACCCCTATAATGTGAATGTTGTTGCGTTTAATGTTGTCCCAGAGGTCTCTTAGGCTGTCTTCATTTCTTCTCATTCTTTTTTCTTTATTCTGTTCTGCAGCAGTGAATTCCACCATTCTGTCTTCCAGGTCACTTGTCCGTTCATCTGCCTCAGTTATTCTGCTATTGATTCCTTCTAGTGTAGTTTTCATTTCAGTTATTGTATTGTTCATCTCTGTTTGTTTGTTCTTTAATTCTTCTAGATCTTTGTTAAACATTTCTTGCATCTTCTCGATCTTTGCCTCCATTCTTTTTCTGAGGTCCTGGATCATCTTCACTAACATTTTGAATTCTTTTTCTGGAAGGTTGCCTATCTCTACTTCATTTAGCTGTTTTTTCTCAGGTTTTATCTTGTTCCTTCATCTGGTACATAGCCCTCTGCCTTTTCATCTTTTCTATCTTTCTGTGAATGTGGTTTTTGTTCCACAGGCTGCAGGATTGTAGTTCTTCTTGCTTCTCACCTCATGATTGTTTTAGATGGAATACATCTTGACTGGCAGTCTCAGGCTAAAAGTTGTCATGATTTGTGCTTTGACAGCTTTTGATTATGTCATCCAAATTCAGCAAATCCTCAAAAACTATATCTTGCATGGTCAAAGGAATTTTTTTTTTTTTACTGTAGTTCTAAACATATTTGTAAAATCAGGCATATGATAAGATTAAAAATTACATTACTTATTCTGAATGATAAAACGTTAATTAGTTAATCACAATAGTCTTAAATTACACTGAAACATTCTAGGTTTATTGAGTGTCTGTTTTCTGTCAGGTACTGTGTTGGGATTTGTTAAGCCATGGATGAACAATACTGAGATATATTGGTGCCTTGATGAGTTTACTGTCTAGTTGGAGAGGTATATTACTCAAACACTTATAAAATATAATAGATGGATAATTACATACTCTGATTATGCTATGAATAACAAAATGAGATATTAAAGGAGAGAGTCCCTAATTTTAAATGAGCAAAGTTATACAAGGCTTGTGTGAGGAAATGACATCTAGAGAGAGATCATAATGATTAAGAAGAGCATGCTAGAGAGAGCATTCAGCATATTCAAAGTCCCTAATGCAGGAAGAGCAAAGTTGATGTCATCAGAACACATTCATCTGACAAGGAACTTTAGACATAAAATAGAGAAGCAGGAGCCAAATCATTAGCACCCCTGTAGGTAATTTTAAGCATCTTGAATTTTATCTTAAGTACAATGGGAATCGCTAGAGGAATCAAAGTCTAGCGCAGCACACAAGTAGTGTTAAAAGCATTCTAAATGTTACATTATCCATGGATTGGAGAAAGGCAAGAAAGACTAGGCAGAACAAGTCTTGTTGGGATGACATTTCACAGTGGCTGTAGAGGCAATCAGAATTGAACAGATTCATAAATAAACAAGTTTTATTTTTAAAGTGAATTGTATATCAGTTAAAAAAAAGACAATAAGACACTTTTTTAAATCACAGTTTAACCTACATGCAGAAAACATCTGTAGTTCAATATTTATTGTGGAGGAATATTTATAATATTTAGACCTATAGTTGTCAAACAAAATGAGAATGAATAAAAATGTTCAGGTTTGAGTTTTCCAGTTAGGTTAATGAATGAGGACATGAAGGACATGTCCTTCAAGGACATGAAGACATAGGTTGTCCTCACTACATATCTATATCTTTCCCAGACACCATCCTATTTTGTTGTTGACATAAAATGGAGAAAATAATTAGGTTAAAGTAATGAAAATTCGCCTTGGAGCAAAAATATTTTAGACATCAAGTCACTGTTGTCATCATTTTATGATCATTAAGACATATAAGGATGGTCTTGCCCATGTGACCTTTACAAAGATAAACAAGTTCTTTTGAGAGTAATTATAGATAATCTGAAGTCCATGGCAATATATAAATAATCCCAAATAAGGAAAATTTGAGGACAAACGACCATAACAAATACATGCTGGAAATTAGGGTTTCTCAGCTCCAGCACTGTTACCATTTTGTACTAAATAATTCTTTCTTATGGAGGCTGACCTGTGCCTTATTGCACCCACTAGATGCTGGTAGCAACACCCATTCCCCAAATCATAACAATTATCACAAATGTCTCCAGACATTGGCAAAGGTCTCCTGGGGTCAAAATCACCCTTGGTTTTTAAGTGGTGCTGTAAATCTACCTTTCTGCATATTTGCTATTTCAACCATTAACTCATATTGAAATAATAAAATCTTGGGTTGATTATCAAAATTAATACACAATATAGTTGATAAATCAATTTGCTATTCTAATTGGATTTACTGCTTACCTCCCTATATTTGCTGGTGACACAATTAGTTTTTCCCACCATCCATAACCTTCATCTGCCAGTAGTCACGATCTACATTATAATTATAATAGAACCTGAAATAACTAGTGTAATAATGAAATTGGCACAGAAACTGTGAAGCTTAGTCAAAGTATATTAATTAGCAAACACATTTAAGTCTTTTATATTAAGAAAAATAGGCTCCTTTCTATTTCATGTTCATTTTAAGGGAAACATTTTAAGCTGGTATTGCTGGCAGGATTAATAACTGCCTTCCCATCTAATCATATTTTATAAGTTTTTATTATATACAAGTTTATAATGGACTTCTATTGCACAGCTGATGGTTTAGCTTCTAATTATTCAATATGTAAATAATTCGGGACAACTTGGAGAAAGAGAGGAATTAAATATAGATAGCTCATTGCTAAGGAATTGTCTCTTGCATGCTTATGTATTCCCTTCAATAATCCTTATCTTTTCCCTTTTGCTTCAACTTTTTTATTGCTCCTCTACTGATTTGGTTATCATAATCTTTGCAGCACTGCAAAACACTTCAAGTTGCCTCTGTAACCTTCCAAAAAAGTCAATGAAAATGGCTATTAGACATCTTACAATTAAATATTACTTTAGCTTTCCTGTCTCATTTAAGCCGGCATCTTGCACTCTTACAACTTTTGACTTTTTCTCTCTGTAGTCTATCCTCCATAAAAGTTAAAATGTACAGACAAAATTAAATCCAGTTTATAAAAGAAAAGGTTATAAAGCAAAAGTTTCTGAGGAACAGAAAGAAGCAGTCCCAGTAATCAGCATATATCCCAATCTTCTCATCCATGAGAGATATTTAACATTTTATGAGATGCCATGGAGAACCAAAAAACTTAAAAGTTAAAACTCTGCTCACATATGTTTTTCTTAAAACTCTGTTTCTGCACCCTTTAGGTTAACCATTTGTTTAATACCAAATGTATCAATTTCCCAAGTTCCAACTTTTTTCAGTTTTTCTATTGGTAATACTACTACTCTCCCAGTTCCCCAAGATTAAAAACTTGGAGTTGTTTCTTATTCATTGCCTCTCACATTCTTAGTCACTAATTTATTTAATCATTTCACTGAGCATCTACTATGTGCCAAGCATTGTGCTAGGATCTATCCATGCCAACCTTAAAATAGGTTCTTAACTTCTATAAAATAAAAGAGTACTTATAGGCCTGTGCCAGGTTATATCACTTAGTATATGTAAATCTCTTAAAACTGTAACTGACAGCAGTTAGCTCTCTCTCGCTCAGTGCCAATACCCTAAGTTAACCTTAATGATCCAACCCTTATATTAATCCCTTATTCCCATTTCCCTACTTTCAATTTTCCAGTGTATCTTCCTATTCTACCTACTGATGAAAAGACACTTTCTAAAATTCCCCACCCGACCATCAGTACTGAGTTTTATTATATTTATGATAAGGAAGTATTCTGGTGATTTTTAGTTAGCAATAATAAATATATAACTCTTACTTAAAACTTCTATTATTAGAGTTAATTATTTTTATATATTTCTGGGGAAACTAGCTGAAATAACTCTGTCTTCCAATCTATAAGCCTTTTTGGTAGATACACAATTAAATGTAGTAGGTACAAATAATTAGTTTTGGTTGTATGTGTTTGGATTTTTATAATCTATTTTTCCACCTTTTTAACTCATGCCATGGACTGAAAAGTGCACATTCTGAAATGGTGAGAGGGCAAAATCTCACCACTCTTTGGGTTTTTTTCATTCATCTCATTCTAGTTCTTCACTGTACTCATAAAACCCCAAACCATAAGCCTATCTCTAGTTTCTCTCTTATAAAGATGGCAAAAAGATGGAAACAGGGCTTCCCTGGTGGCGCAGTGGTTGAGAGTCCGCCTGCCGATGCAGGGGACAATGGGTTTGTGCCCCGGTCCGGGAAGATCCCACATGCCGTGGAGTGGCTGGGCCCATGAGCCATGGCCGCTGAGCCTGCGCGTCTGGAGCCTGTGCTCCGCAAAAAAAAAAGATGGAAACATTTTTTTATTATTATTATTTGTTCCTCACCAAAAATCTTCGTCTGACTCCAGACTTGCAATTAACAGTGAATTTTTGAGTCATAGTTAAGAGACCAGGAAGTTCTGGAGGTGAAGGGGTAACTTCTGGACAAATATGGAGAGACTATGGCCACTGACTCTTATCTGTGTCATTGTAGCCAGAAGGAGCTACTAAAACATGCACTGCATTTTAACTCTTGAAGAACTATTTCAGGAACAAATCCATTCTCAAAGTCAGTATGCTTAAAATGCAGACTTTTGAACCTTTTTAAAAGTCTTAAATCCTGCCACCAATTTAAGATTTTAATACTAATTGCTTTAGACAGAGCTGTCTCATGCTACACTTTAATATCTTCTAGAACCTCCCACATCACTTAGTGTAGGCTTTGCTTTAGGACTCCCACTAGGACAATCAAAGGCACTGTAAAATTCGTTCAAATTCATTTCTGTATTGTCTTGATTCATCTGCATGAGTCTGTTAGGGAGCAGTAGGATAACACAGAAACTTCTTTATTTAAAATGTCAAAAGCAATCAGAGCCACGTTTAAAAGGCTGTCTTCTCCAGTCCATTCTCTCTACGCACTGACATAGCCATAACTCCCAGGTGATGAATGCAAAATAGATCCTTAGCACTGGCTGAAACTGACTTAAACTCTACCCTCACCCCATCCCCATCACCTGCCCAAAGTATAAGAGTAGAAGGAGGGAATAACCATAGTTTGTGTGTGTATAAATTTTTAATTTAAAATAATGCATTGTTAATTGTGTAGATTTGAATATATGCTCAACTCAATTATTAAAAAAAAAAGTTAATTTGTCAGAAGGTAAAGAGAAATAATGATGGAGCAATTATCCCTCTGAACTTATTTCTTAATTATCCAGGCAAGATTGCTAATGATGTCTGTTTCCTAGGTTCCACTGGCAGTACAATAATTAAAGGTCATGTGAGAACATTTGTCCCAAGGAGACATAAAGTCAAAATGGTAAACTCAGAATATAAACCTGAAGTCTAATATGAGTACAAGTTCATGGTGCAGAACGAGCAGTCTAGAGATTTTTATAGCCCTTGTGTTAATCATAGAATTTATTTTCTTTCATAACTCTAAACCGCATTAACTGGCCATGATTGGTAGTCTAATACTTTAGGAATTGAGCTTGAAGCTGAGAATGTGCCTGATGAGATCATCCAAGAACTTATTACAACAAAACAAACAAATCAAAAACAAACAAAAAATAAAAAACAAAACCTGAGGTTCCATGTAATATTAGGAAGCTATTTTAAGTTTAATTTCTAGACTCTCAATCCAGTCTCGTGAGTAGTAAAGCCATAACTTTAATATGCTAATAACAGAGGCTTTACAACATGAAAATGGTGTTATGAGCAGGGCCTAGAGAAGAGCATTGTCTTTGAGTTACCTCTGGGGCCAAGGTCAAAGTTGTATCATGCATGAGAGCCACCCATAAGCCTAGGTACTTCAAACTGCCCTTGTGAGGAAATGATTCAAAGAATCAGCCTCCATCTAAAGTAAACCTAGTGTTTTTATACTTTTTCTCATGACACACAATATTTCGTGCTTATACAATAAAATATAACTACTCCTGAGAGAAAAGTCAGTTTTTCCTTTCAGAAGAATCCAAGAGAGATAAAGATTCCTCCAATAGTTTTTTGAAATCCACCTTTGTTATTGGAGCATAGCTACTCTTATAAAAGTACATATATCTAATAGTTATTTGGTTGTTGATATACTTCTAAAACAATGGTTTTCTCCTCAACAAGTACCATTTTAATATACCTAGAACTATGTTGTATATTTCTCTAAGTGACAGTGATAGAGTAAATTCTTGTGTTGAGAGAACTGATAGCTGAATTTTATTTTCAGGAGAAAATAGTACAGAAAAAATACAGTAGGCTTGAAAGGTTCACTCATTTTACTTATGTTATTTTTAGAATACACACTTTTATTCTGACATAACTACACTTTCAACTTTATAGATATGAAAAAATGGGTGTTTTCAATAGAAGGTGTTAATTAGAATTTGAAGAAGGGCAACCTTTGCCTTATTTGTTTAAATGAAACTTAGAAGCTTCCCTTCTAAAATGTGCTTTGAAGGATGTTTTTTCTTTTCCTGCCCACTCAGTGGAACACTGTGAATCACAAAGCTCACATTTAGGAAATCAAAATTCTTGATCACTGTTTTTGATTAGGATAATAAATCAAATTTGATTTGAATAATACATTATTTACCTTCTTAAGGTTCACTGATACAAGTACTTACTAATTAGACATTAGCTTTTCTTCAATGACTAATATTTCATTTACATTTTTTGATGAATCTTAAAAACAACTATTCAGATTCATGACTGCCTTATTTTAGCATAATTCTGAAGTGATACTTACTCAATAAAGCATAGGAGTCCACATAAAAATTACCTCTTCAAGTATGAACTCATGTTTACTTTAATATAAATACAGGTGTTTACATATAGAAATATTCATAGTTATGTGTATATACACATGCTCATATATACATGTATATTATCTTTCTCTGTCAACTGATAGGACCTAGAAAAAACAAGCCCCAGTAACAATGAGCACACCTAGATACCAGCTCTTGTTTCTCAAAGAATTTTCCAATAAAAAGATTTCCTTGGAGAAATGTGTGACTCTAGGACTAGGGCAAGAAATATACAGGGTGAACCTTATAGTGCATCTTATAGCGTGTGGAAGTAAGGAAGCACTCAGAAAAACCCACAGTGATGGGGATATGCCAAAGGATAAAGTTGAAAGAGCTCTCAATAAAATTGAAAGAGCTCCCAATACCCAAAGCTGGAACAATCTGTTCAACAAAATAAATAACATAATATTAATTTATAACCCAAAGTGTAAAATAAATATTTATGAATCCATGCCAATATGCATAAATGATTGAATGAATACACAAATGCATGGAAGAGAATAATCTCCCATGTAGAAGAATTCTAAATAATTTATATAGATACAGCACTTTCAAGGAAGTAAAGCAGAACTCCCCACTCCTTCAGTGCGGGCTGCTCCTAGAGACTTCCTTCCAAAGTGTGCATTATGCAAAGGGAGGAAAAGAGTAACTGTGTAGTGGAAAAATTGGATGAATTTCAATAGAGAGGCATCCTACATTACACCTGGTCAATACCCCTCAAAACTGTCAAGGTCTTCTAAAACAAGGTTAGTCTGAGAAACTCAGGGCCAAGGGGAGCCTAAGGAGATAGGACTACTAAGTGTAATGGGATATCTTGGATGGAATCCTGGAACAGGAAAAGGACATTAGGTAAAAACTAAGGCAATTTGAATGAAGTATGGACTTCAGTTAATAATAATGCATCAACATCGGTTCATTAATTGTGGCAAGTGTACCATGCTAATGTAAAATGGATAGGAGAAGGTAGATGTGGAATATATAGGAACTCTTTGTACTATCTTTGTAATTTTTCTGTAAATCTAAAACTATTCTAAAAGTAAAAGATTATTTTTTAAAAAATACTCCCTCAGTAAAATCAAAGAAAGAAAACCTATTATATGTTTCTTCTCAGTCACCTAATGGTAAATTGTAAAGCTTCCTACATCCGGGGGAAAATGGCAGAGATCACCCTGGACAAATAGTTTTAATTTCTTGACCTTGAAGCCTTCTATTACAGCATAGAGATAAAAAACAAATATGCCTCAATTAACTTGGAGGTATTTCAAGTGAATAAGATGAGGTTGAGTGAGAGACGTAAAATGCAGAAAAGAGGAAAGTATTATATGATTATTACTAGCTATCTAAATAGCAGGAAATGTTTTTAAAAATGTTTCCATATCATCATGTTCCTTCATTCTGTTCTGGCATGGGAATAGGCTTCTCATCTCATGGGTAACACAAAGATTCATGAGTCTTCCATGGATATGGACTAGGGACATTAGTTACACATTTCACTTTATTTACTTTACCTGATGGATTGAGAAGCCTCTACAGAAAATAAAACACATTAATATAGAAAGTAATTGTAGAGGATAGATTAGGTTAAGTAAATAAATTTAACATCAAGAAATTTATGATACTTGACTTAATTTTATATGTGTACATACATTACATTTTCCCTCCCCCTCTCCCCCCCTCCCCCCACTTTGGGATAGGATTTTATCTAAAAAGATAAAAAATGAGGGCATTATAAAAATCTTTAATTTTATGAATTTTTCCAAGGAGAAGACATTTTCTGATGTTGAAAAAGATAATTATAGTAGATAAATTTTGATACCAATTTACTGTAGTGCATTCCAAATTTTATAACATAATATTAACAAATTAATAGCATACTGTAAAATCAGGTCTTTCAAAGAACACTGTTGGGAAATGCTGGTTTATGTTATTGATATGTTAAAATCTAATCAAAACCTCTAATGAATTTCCAGAGCAAAAAGTTAAAATGCTCTCCATTAATTATTTAAGAAACCGAGTTACTTCTACCTTCTATTGGTGGCATCTTCTTCAAAGGATGTGAAATCCTGACATTTCTTTATGTCTGCATTTAATTGTAAGGAAATAAGTCACTTAAATTTCCCATTTAAAAGGACCATCCTATGAGAAGCTCCACGTTTTGAAAAAAATATAAGGTTTTATTCCTAAAGGCTGTTACTGTGTAATAAAAAATCACCACTACTCACCACTACTCATGATTCAGTGTTATGGAAATACTGTCACAAGAAGTGATTATATATACTCAAAAGTTAATGCATATGCCTCAGAAACATTATTGACAGTTATTTATCATCTTTTCATGTTATTTGTTAATTTTTGAAAAGAAAATGATACCCACCAAATTTTAGGAAGGAATATATATTTTGTAGCTAAAGAGATATTAATTAACATATCATGTTGAATCATCTTAGCTACTATTTGTGTGATCTTAGATAATAAGACCCTCCTGGTTTTCAGTTTTCTAGACTATGAAACATAGCAAAAGCACTAGATGATTTCTAGGACCATTTAATATTTTAACATTTTATAATGTAAGCTCACTGGTAGCAAAGAGCATGCCTTATTGCTACAGCATAGAGGAGTACTTGGCACACAAAATAAATATTTTTTTACTTTAAATGATGTTATAATGTCCATCACTGGAAAAATGTTATCAAACTAATCTCCCATGTTTATAAATCATTTCCAAATGTCAACTCCAGAGTTAGCATTACTTGTTCATACTAATCATAATGCTTTGATTCAAGGAGTTTTCATACAAAATCATTAAATCAGTTTGGCTCCCTAACATGAAAATTAAGGTTTGTAGTGGTTAAGCATAATTATAAAATGCAAGTCGTTAATAAATGGTTCATAAAGATTATTTATAAATGGTTAATAAAGATCTAGTAGTTTTTCTGCCTAACACATAAAAATAGGTTGCTAATTATTTAGCTTATGTTATCAACCAAGTTATCTTTACCATGCATATGTGTCTGGGTATATATTTGCATGGCAATTTTATACATTTCTAATGTAAGGTGTTAGACTAATCATTAACGGGAAATACGTACCATTTGCAAACTAAAATTCCATTTGAATTTGTGTTCTAGAGAGTAACTATTCGCTAGCCTGGGGCACTTTTCGGTGAACACTGCTTGCATGACAGTGACTGCCAGGAAATACAAAGCATCCATTTAACCTATGAAACATAAGCACATTATGTGTTTTTGTCAGGCAGTAATTTTAATAATCAACTAAAGACCTCTTAATTCCATTTAAATTAACAATAAAAGGGAAACTACTATACTATTGATAATTTTCTTGTTTATAAGTATCGTTTCAAGTTTTATCTGATATAGTAAAGACCAAATGCTAGTTAATGACTGGGGAGTCACTCAGGTTTACACATGGTTTTAAAGTATTTTTTATGATAGTTGTACTGGGAAATTTTATATCAATTTTTTAAGAAAGCATAAGAATAGAGATAATGTGATTGGAGAAGGTCCAAAATGCGGGAGGTTAGAGTGATTTTTTATATATAATATAGCATAGCATAATATCACATATTTTGCATGATATAATTGCATATGTATATAAATTATATACTTGCACACATATCTTCAAGATAGGATTTTTCCATAAAGCAGTGTAAAAAGATAAAAACTGTGGGGAATAGTATAAAAATCTATAAATTTATAATTTTCCCAAACAAAGAATATTCCTGACATTTGGAAAAGGTAATTATAGTAAATAAACCTTGATTTTGAATTACCACATAGATACAGAACCAATGGAAGAAACCAGTGGAAGAATTCAGATCAGAGGGTAACAAATTTGCGCTTTAAGCAATCAAAGTTTGGAGATGTACAATCTTTTTTTTTTTTTTTTACATCCCAAACTATTTATGTGGCGATGTACAATCTTTTAAGATACAGTGGAAAAAATATAATATAACTTCATGGAACGTTCCTTTTGTAAGGTAAAATACTGGAATGAGAAGAAACAAATTTATCTGACCTAGCTCTTCATTTCTTGTGTTTTCCCATATAAAGCCAAAAGTTGCTGAGAAATAGCAAGAAAATCCTAATGGGAAATCTTGTGCTTTATTTAGCCATTGTAGGTCCCTACTAGGCAGCCTCATTTTGCTTCCCAATATTTTACTTCAGAGTTTGGAAAGCAGATGGGAAAGCAAAAATTGAAAAAGAAAAAAATATAATAATCATAAAAATAAAACCATGCTTTCAAAGGCATCTGAGAACAAAAACATGGATTCATTTTTTGCTGATACACTGACACCTTCTTATTAGAGAGACATGTCAAGGTTGTTTCCTAAACTCTGTTTACTGGCTGAATATGAAATATTTATTTTAGCCGCATCTTGATGTGAAAAACAGATTTTTACAGATATGTTTCTCAGGAGTGTCTTCCACACTACACATTATTTTATTAACGCTCTCAAAATTATTATAAATAACAATCCCTTTTGATATAAATTTGTTTTCACTAGGCCCTTTGATTACCCATTTCATTAATATAATTTAAGCTTAGCCACTGTATCTGTCCATGATCATTTAAGCTCTCAAAATGACTGAGAAAACTTTCAGAGCCTTGAGTTTTAAACATAACTCTGCCACAAATGGTAAAGTACTAAATAACATCCCCCTGTATGTCCAGTATAACTAGTCCTCATGAAGTTTGGCTGGATGGAGAAATTATAACGTAGCCTACAATCTGGCAAGCTGCAAACTTGAGATACATTGTATAATTTAACACTACAATTGTATAGTGCTGATTATAAATATTATAGCACTGAGGAGGAAAAAGTGGCGTTGAAACAGTAAATAGATGAACGGTGACTGGGTCATTTTTAAATGGAAATGGTACATAAAAATTTCTGCCAAAGTTTCTATACTACTAAAAAGCTTTTAAAATACCAGAAAACTTTTAGTACCCTCAAGACTATGTTCAGCCCCTTTGTTCATGCATTCATTCATAATTTTTTGACCATTTATTTGCCAGGCACTGTGCTAGGCACAGAGAGATCAATGATAAATGATCTTAAGGATTTCACATTTCAGTAAGGGATGTAGAGGTAAAAAAAGATAATGACATTATAATATGATTAGGACTAAAATAAGGAAATGAACAAGGAGCCAGTGGATCTCATAGAAGTGAACATCTTACTTGGCCTGGGTCAAAGGGCCTACAGAACTTGATTCTTTTAAATGACATTAAAAAAATAAGAATCTTTCAATTGAAAAAAAATTAGAAAAAAAAAAGGATGTCTATCAGAAGAAGTAAAACATGCAAAGACTCAGAATTGTGAATGGGCATTGTAAGGTCTGTGATAATTCCAGTAGGACTGGAGGTTGGGATGAACAGTGGAAACAAGATATAGAGATGAGATTGCAGCACGGTGGTGGCAAAGTTGTAAAGGGACGGTCATGTGGATGATGCTAAGGTATAATTTATAGCCCAACTGGGACTCATCTGATGACAAAGGGAGTACACTAGCTGAGACAACAGGCTTACAGCAAGACTGTTGTGAACAAACCAGAGTATGTGCTCACCTACACAAGAGAGAGCAAGAAGTTTTTAGGTGGGGCAAGAACATAATTCGATCTGCTTATTTATTTTGAAAATGCTCATAGTAATAAGAAGGGGAAATAGAATAAAAACGCTTTGTGACCCTGCTATAATAATTGAAGTAATGACGTTAAGTCAGTAGCAATGGAGAAGGTAAGGAAACATTCAAGAGATATATCTGAAGTAGAATTGAAATGCTAATGTCATCAATTAAATGTGGAGTGGGAGGGAAGAAGGGAGAGAATGTCTGGACTGTCTCAAAAGAATTTACTGCAGAGAATGTGTGTATAGTGACAGCCTTATTTAGGAGAGAGAATTCTGTGGGAGGGGAAGTATTGGGTGGGGGATTGGAATGGAAATTAGGCTGTACAGTGAGTTCAATTTTGAGCATGTCAAGTGTGACATGCCTGTAGTAGACCAGGTATTTGCAGATACACTGTGCCCTGAGAAGAGAGGTTAATTTACAGGAATTTAGTATGTTCATAGTTATCTCCGTACAAAGAGTAGTTGAAGCCATGCAAAGAGATAAGGTTACTGATGTAGAGAAAAAAAAGAGGACCGAAGTTGGTGTCATAAGAAACACCAACATCTAATAGTTCTCCATTAAAGGAGAAGCCCGTGATCAAGACAGAAGAGGGAATGACCAGAGTTAGGAAGAGAATTAGCAAAGTCGGCTGCCCTGGAAGACAAGGACAGAAAGAACTAAAGAATAGTCAAGTCAAGTCTTTCAGAGATAAATAGGGTGAGGTCTGAGTAAAAGTGACCAATGGATTTAGCTCTTTAACAGTTACTAGGGATTTACCCAGGGCAGATGCAATAGAGTAGTTGAGGCAGAAATCAGAATACACTGGCGTTAGGGAATGTCTGGAGATAGCAAGCAAGTGCAGCCATCAAGTGATTATGCTTCCAATTAGTTGACAATGAAGAGAGGAAGAAAGATTGAGTAGCAGTTTGAAAAAAAGAAATTAAGATAGGTGAGTCTTGGTCATTCTTTATAAACCAAAGAGAAGTCAGAGGAGACAAAATGATTAGCATTACAGGAAATAGAGGGATATTTGGTGGAGCAACAGGTGAGGCAGGTGGGATGGGATTTAACTTTGACAAAAAGTGAGACATGTCTTCCTTTAAGGCTGGAGAGAAAATTTCAAGACAGGTACTGTTTTCAGAACACAAAGAGGAAAAGAGAAGAGAAGATAAAAAAGTTGAAATATTTCCATTGTAAAAGAGTACAATTAAACAATGATATTCGTAATTCAGTAAAATAATTCAAAACTATCCATGGCAAATATGTAAAGCTTTATATTAAGTTTTAAGTAGTGAGAAATGGAAGTGAAATATTTCTTTTATGGCCATCAGTGAAAATTTATTTTCTCATCTGCCCAAGGATGATAGCTATCAGGTTTGAAAGGTATTATTCTATCTTAGCTTGAAATTGTCTAATATTTGCTGTAACAAAGACCAGGTTAAAAAACTGATGCCTGTTGAGATTCTGTTCTGCACCACATACTATTTGTCATGTTTTCCAAAAGCCCTTTGTTAAAAGTATTGTCCATATTAGCAGAAAAATGAAATCAAGGCTCAGAGAGGTTAAGGTTAAGTGGTCACATAACTAGTTAGTAACAGAACCAAGATGCCATCACTAGCATCTGTGAGCTTCCCATTACACCAGGGTACTTTTCTCTGTAGGGCTGTCTGCATTTTCAATATTACCTTTAAGTTAAAATTTTAGAAAATATATTCATGAGGAATGACTAAAAGTGTCAGTTCAAGATTTTTATCTTGAAAAACTTGTCTTGGACTGATGGAGAATATTGAAGATGTTGGAGAAATGGACATGTGACATTTCTTCACTGGTAGGAGCAGACAGCTAGCAAATTTGGGTAATGTAAATATTGTTTCATTTACCTTCTCAAGTTGATCAGTTCTGGAGACATCTGACTACCAAACAACCAGGGGCATTAAGGGGGATAGAGGATGGTAAAAATTAAACTTGTAACAATGGCGGGAGCCTATTTATGACTCTAGAATCATGTTAAGATCAAAAAGTTTTAAAGATGCATTGGGAGTTCCCTGGTGGCCTAATGGTTAGGATTCCAGGCTCTCACTGCCACAGCCCAGGTTCAATCCCTGGTCGGGGAACTGAGATCCCACAGTGTGGCCCAAAAAAAAAAAAAGGTTTTTTTTTGTTTTGTTTTTTTTAAAGATGTTGCAGGTAGGAGTTTATTAATTTATTTATTTTTGCTGTGTTGCGTCTTCGTTTCTATGCGAGGGCTTTCTCTAGTTGTGGCAAGCGGGGGCCACTCTTCATCGCAGTGCACGGGGGTCTCACTATGGCGGCCTCTCATTGTGGAGCACAGGCTCCAGTTGCGCAGGCTCAGTAGTTGTGGCTCACGGGCCCAGTTGCTACGCGCCATGTGGGATCCTCCCAGACCAGGGCTTGAATCCGTGTCCCCTGCATTAGCAGGCAGATTCTCAACCACTGCGCCACCAGGGAAGCCCAAAAAAAGTTTTAAAGATGCTTTGAAATCAAGATCATTGATTTCAAAGATGCTTTGAAATCATCGATTTCAAAGATGCTTTGAAATCATCGATTTCAAAGATGCTTTGAAATCAAGATCAAGAAGATTATTTTAGGTTTACTTGTATTGAATATTATGTTCCTATGACTAATCCTGGGCATTACTTGCAAAAGTAAGAACATCAACCATGTTTAGGTTAATTTCTTTTGGAGATATTGCATTCGTTTTAAAATACCAAAGAATCTGGTAGGGCGTGCCAGTAATGTTGTATCATGGTTGAGTTATTTTTCCAGACACAAAACCTAGTTGTTTATGAAAAGTCACAAATTATAGTGGAGGAAATTATAATTATTGCTTGCTTATCAGTTTCCCTCTATATAAGTATATTGAACAAGGACTCATGAGGTATTCAGAATTCTTCAGTATGGGCTATTTATCATACAGTGTCAATATTCTTACAGTATATCCACTGTGATTAATGCAGTACAATTAGAGAGATGTATGTTTAGGCAGAGGCTAGACTCATTTTATGGTAAAGAGAAACCATTTTTTATTTTTTTCTAGCCTCAGTCTAACTTTTTTCTTTGTTCACTTACAAATTTCAAACGATGTTCACTTAATTGACCCAAATGGTCATAAGGAAAAGGCAGCTGCAAACTTATAACTAAGCAGATAGTTTTGAGGAACAGTCCTTTTTCTATTTGTTCTATCACTAGTAACAATTGGGCTTACTTTCTAGCAGTTGGATACTTTCTGTATAAAAGAAAATATAAAACTAAATTACAGAGGTTATGCTGGGCCTGAGAGAGAAAAGAAATGAGAAAACATAATTGAACCTGTAAAGGGTTCATTTGTAGCTGGGACATTTCCTCCTGGGAAATGAAAGATCTCACAGCAATTCAATGAATATACTTCTGATTTATGGTAATTAATTCTGAATGTGGGTTATCTACCACATTGCTCACTATAGAAGATGAACTGTACAACTGAATTATCAGGGCCTTGAAAGTAAAATTAACATAACCTTAGCAGAAAGTGAAGTTTTGTACCTCATCTTCACTTTGAAATCATAGATCAAGCCATCCTGTCTTATTTCACTGCCCAGAGGTCCAATTATAAAGGGGAAATGAAGCAAGGAAGGAACAGCTTTCCTATGTATTCTTCCATGACACAAGTTTTGTTGGAAATCACACCTAGAGAAAGATTGAATACCTTCACTCCATTAATTCTAACCTCAAGAGTCAGATGAGAGTAGATATTGTCCCATGTGAAAGAATGTTTCTTCATACCCAGTTTTGGAATGGAATAGTCAACAATGTTGAAAAGTACACATATTTGCCTCTACTGAAATGACAATTATAATGTGTTCCTAACAGAAATGTTGGAATCTCCTTACTTGAATTTCTGTGTTACTTAATCTCAGACAGTTTATTTGATCTTTAACCATAATTATTGACTGTACCAAGGTTGCAGAATTCAGCGTCCACATTCAGTCTTCAGCTACTTCTAAAGGAAAACAATTAACTGGCCATGTTTATTATCTCTTTAAACTGCTAAGTGGTAAATTAGTTTAATTACAATGCTAGAATCAGGTTTAAAGAGAAATTTATAACTTCATGCAGTCAATACTATGTATTCAGGAGAACAAATTCTGGGATCACTTACATAGTCAGAATCAAATATAGGGACTGAATTTACACAAATTCAAATAGTCACATAAAAGCAGAAAAGCATAAACCATCTGAATGTTTTCAAATACATGAGATTTAATTTCAGTAGAATAATTTCTGAACTTTAAATTATCAGTTTGCATCCTTTAAAAAAATTTTATGGACTCCATGTTTTAGAGCAGTTTTATTTCCATAGGAAAATTGAGCATACCAGAGTGGTACAGTTGTTACTACCGATCACCCTACATTGACACATCACTGCCACCCAAGTCCATAGTTTACAATTCTCGCTCTTGGTATTATACATTCTGTGGATTTAGACAAAAGTACAATGACATGCATACACCATTATACTATCATACAGAGCGTTTCACTGTTCTAAAAGTCTGTGCTCTGACCAGTCATCCCTCTATTCCCTAATCCCTGGTAACAACTGATTTTTATTATCACCATAGTTTTGCCTCTCAGAATGTCATATAGTTGGAATCATACAATATGCAGCCTTTTCAGAGCTGGCTTCTTTAACTTAGCAACATGCATTCTAGGTTCCTCCGTGACTTTTCATGGCCTGGTAACTCACTTTGTTTTAGCACTGAATAGTACTCCATTGTCTGGATATACCACAGTTTGTTCATCCATTCACCTACTGAGGGACATCTTGGTTGTTTCCAAGTTTTGGCAGTTATAAATAATGCTGCTATAAACATCCACATGCAGGTTTCAGTGTAGACATAAGTTTATAAGTCCTCTGGGTAAATACAAAGGAGCATGATTGTTGGATCATGTGGTTAGATTATGTGTAGTGTTGTAAGAAACTGCAGAACTGTCTTTCCACATGGTTGTACCATTTTGCATTACTTCCAGCAATGAATGAGTGTTCCTGTTGCTGCAAATTCTCTCCAGCATTTGGTGTTGTCAGTATTCCAGATTTTAGCCATTCTAATTGGTGTGTAGTGGTATCTCGTTGTTTTAATCCATATTTCCTGGTGACATATGATGTGGATCAAATTTTCATATACTTATTTGCATCTACATGTCTTCTTTGGTGAGATGTCTATTCAGATCTTTGACCCATTTTTTTCCCAATTATTTTTATTATGGTAAAATACACATAACATAAAATTTACCATTTAACAATTTTAATTGTGCAGTTTAATGATGTTGAATGCATTTACAAGTTTGTGCAAAAAGCACCACCATCCATCTCCATAACTCTTCATCTTGTAAAACTGAAATTCTATATCTATTAAACAATAACTCCCCATTCCACCTCATCCCATCCCCTGGCAACCACCATTCGACATTCTGTCTCTATGATTTTGATTACTCTGAGTACCTAATGTAAGTGGAATCATATAGTATTTGTCTTTTTGTGACTGGTTTGTTTCATTTAGCATAATATCTTCAAGGTTTCTCCATGTTGTAGCATATTGCAGAATCTCCTTCCTTTATAAGGCCAAATAATATTCTATTGTATGTATATACCATAATTTATTTACCCATCCATCTAACAATGGACATGTGAGTTGCTTCCATGTTTTGAATTATGAATAATGCTGCTATGGAAATGGGTGTACAAATATCTCCTTGAGATTCCACTTTCTTTCTTTTTTAAATTTGGTAATATTATTGTGCATCATCAATTTTCACAAATGAAAAGTACAGTAATTTCAAAATAGTAATTTTAGAATCTAGTTAAAAGGCAATGAGACAGATACACTCATTCACTGTGAGTAAAAAAACAAATTGACTATTATATACTGAAAATTAAAACTCCTAGAATATCATATCATGTGATATTATCACAGTGAGTTCCTACTTTCAGTTCTTGTGGATATAAACCCAGAAGAGGATTGCTGGATCATATGGGAATTTTATTTTTAATTTTTTAAGGAACCTCTATACTGTTTTTCACACCATTTGTACAATTTGAATTCCTACCAACAGTGGACAAGGGCTCCAATTTCTCCATATCACTGTCAACATTTGTTGTTTTCTGTTTTTGTTTTTGTTTTATTTATTTATTTTTATAGTAGCCATCCTAATGGGTATGAGATGGTATCTCATTATAGTTTTGACCTACATTTCCCTTATGACTAGTTATGTTGAACATCTTTTCATGTGCTTATTGGACATTTTTATACCTCTTTTGGGAAAGATATTTATTCACGTTCTTTGCCCCATTTTTGGATTGGATTGTTTGATTCCTTTTGTTACCGAGTTTTAGCTTTCTATATATTCTGGATATTAATTCCTTAACAGATACATGATTTGTAAATTTTTTCTCCCATTCTGTGGGTTGCCTTTTTACTCTGTTGATAGTATACTCTAATGGACAAAATGTTCTAATTTTCATGAAGTCCAATTTGTCTGTTTTTCTTGTGTTATCTATGCCTTTCATGTCACATGCAAGAAATCATTGCCAAATTCAATGTTGTGCAGCTTT
This sequence comes from Globicephala melas, assembly GCF_963455315.2. Classification (NCBI taxonomy): domain Eukaryota; kingdom Metazoa; phylum Chordata; class Mammalia; order Artiodactyla; family Delphinidae; genus Globicephala; species Globicephala melas. Next base: position 59,329,390 of record NC_083319.1, on the reverse strand, counting down.
TGCCCTAGGTTTACTTCTAAATATGTTATTGTTTTATGTTTACCTTGAGGTTTTTGGTCCATGTTAATACTTGTACATGGTGTTTGGTAAGGGCCCAACTTCATTCTTTTGCAAGCCCTGTGAATATTCAGCCTTTCCAGCACCATATATCCATTTGCCATTGAATGGTCTTGGCACCCTCATTAAACATCATTTGACCATATATGTGAGGGTTTATTTCTAGGCTCTCTGTTCTATTTCATTGGTCTATGTGTCTGTTTTTGTACCAGTACCACAGTGTTTGGATTATTCTAGTTTTGTAGTAAGTTTTGAAATCAGCAAGTGTTATTCCTCTAGTTTTCTTCTTATTTACAAGATTGTTTTGGTTCTTCAGGGTCCCTTGAGAGTTCATATGAATTTTAGGATGGGATTTTTCTCTCCTTGCAAAAAAAATGTGAAAGGTTCCTCAGATTCCAAGTGAGAGCATAGTTCCTCTCAGCCCCTAACCCCCTTCCTAAAAGCTTTCCTGCCATGTTAAAGCATAGTTTGTAATGGCAGCATATTGGATACACCCCAACTGTACCAATATAGAGCCATCCAATTAAATCCTTGAACATTCACAAAATGTAAAATTGTTACCAAAAAAAGGCAAATCTATGTATTCTGTGTATTATTTAAAAGTGGAATTACAAAAAGAAAAACGTGAATTGTAACTCTTATACTGAATGTATACTTTGACCAGATTTTGGAAAGAAAAAAGTCATATATTAACATATATTAAACTACATAGAAAAAAATATATCTGGAGAGTAGTAGGACATGCTGTTAAATATGACTCCTTCAGAGTTAAAGAGGAGTAGGCAGAGGACAAATGGAGAGATGAAGAGAATTTTCACTATTATACAAGATGGTAGCTATTGTGTTTTTTTATATCTATCTTCTTTTTGTAAGAAGAAAAAAATTAGTGGTCCTTTCATTTACCGTTTAGTGAAATCCCATTCTTTGTAATGTTGTCTTCAACAGAAGTACTGATGTTTACCAAAGGAAACTAACAAAAAGAATGTTTAAATTGAGTTTATGAGCATGTTATGCCTTTTAAATTGTTTTTGTGTTTCCTAATCATTAATAAAGAGAAAAGAAGGATATGTAACTTGCATTATCTTCTATGGTCATATCAGTGGAATAAAATGCATTATTCAGTATAAATTGCTACTGCTAGCTATACATGTATGTGTGTGTTTAATCATATACACATATATGTATATGTATGAAGTGCTCTTAATACTGGCCTATTATCTGAAAATGGAATTTCTTGGTGCCTTTATGATCGTGCCCCCCAAAATATTGTCAAAAGGTAAAGTTTTGCATTAAATATTAACTTCTTAGGCAACCATCTTGTATGATATATCCCCTTGACTTTATAAATGAGTGAATATGTATTTTTCCTGCCATACTATTGTTCAAGTACAAACTGGAATGTTTTGGGAGCATACAAACAATGAAGAGGACAAAATCTGTAGCAAAGGGTATCTGACCTGGCAGTCTGTTTTGTAAAAACCCTTCTCTGCTCTAATCAAAATGCTCTGTGTGTGTGTGTGTGTGTGTGTGTGTGCATGTGTGTATCTAAGATATGTAAGAGTGATGGAGAAAAAAACATTAGATGTGCCTTCTACATCCCCCCAGGAAGTTATTTAATTCATTTAATAACACTTTAAGGTAAATATTAAAATGTCCATGTTATAAATGAGAAAATGGGAACTCAGAGAAGCCAGGTATGATTGACATTAAAAATGTCCGGACCTCTCAGGACCCTTGAAAGTTCTGGTATCAGTAGGCTTCTGCAGGGCGACCAATGTAACTCATGCTGCCCTTTAACTGCTCAAATTTCACCTCTCAACCCCTAGTGGAGTCCTGCTTATCCATGCTCTCAACTCCCCAAACCCATCATCCTACATTAAAACATGCATTCCCTTGATTTAGTGCAATATCCTACTGAGTGCTCATTTTTTACAAAATAAATTTCTGAGAGTATCTTACAAATAATATATTATTCTCCTGCTGTCATTCTAGAGTAATTTTATGTTTCATAATACCTTGAAATTTGAATAGGCAGTATAGTGAATTCCCCACCATATTTAAGAGCATGAGCAGCTGCAACTCTATAATTAGCATACTATTCCATTTTAATAGATATGATAGTAATAACAACGACGTTCTAAAGAAGCCAAAGCCTCATTGGAAGGGATAAATACCTAACTGCAAGATTTTAGGCATGAGAGTAAACTGGCTGGATAAATAATTTAGAACATGATATCTTATTTGGTTGCCCTTGAATTATAGTATATTGGTTAACACTTTATTATTTATCACTTATTTATTTATTTGTATAAAACACCAAATTCTGTGACAAAAAAATGGAAAGCTTAAAACCACCTTTACTGACATATAGCCTAGCAAAATAAATGTTAAAAAGTCTCATTAACACTAAATGAAAATTAATGCAAATTTTATGATTTGGGGCTAAGATATTCTCCCCATCTTTTGACCTAAATATATCCTTTTAAAGAGAAAACATTTTGTCACTGGACTGAATTTTTTTTTTTTTTTTTTTTTTTAGCGTTTTTGTGAAAGATGTAAGTTCTTAAGAAACACAGTTTCTGGATTTTAGCATTTCTTGGCAGTTTATAAAGATTAGTTTGAGAACCCAAAGCAGTAGTTCCAAAAATGTTGGTAATTTAAAGTAATCAAACATGTCTGGGATATTCTTCAAAGGTTGGTTAAACATCTTATAAAATTCATTAGCAAATCCATCTGGACCAGGGTCTTTTCCAGTTGGGAAACTTTCATTACCACCCATCATTTTCCATGGTTTATTATAGGTATAGTTTCATATGGGGACAGTTGCAGATAGATGTGTACAATAAATAAAGCAACATTGTTGTTTAATATTCATTCAAGAGATCCTTTTGTAAAACTACATATACAACCACATATAAAAAAATAAGGACTATCATATTTCTGATGAGTCTGAGTTAACACAGACTTTTGTCTTTTATTTGCAAAACTTAATTTTTAGTATTATTTAAAGCTGTTCTACCTCAATCTAATTATAGTTCACAATATTTAAAAATATTAATCAAACTCTAAAATCTAAATTTACAAACTCACAGTGTAAATTTATCCACATGTAGATAGAATAACATTCCTGATATTGTTTCCTATACACAGATGTATTCGATTATGATTCAGGAATATGTACATTGTAAAAATTTCAACAAATGTGATTGTATTTTAAAAACTCTACAGTTTTTTCTTTTGCTTTGGCAACTTCATCAGTATCACATTATGAGATGTAACATCCTGAATATGATATATAAAGCTTCCTAAAAAGTTTAATTCTTACAAATTGGTGTTTATAAAACAGCCATGATGAATTAATTGGTAGAGAAGGAAAACATTCATAAACATATAGAATCAATTATTTGGAAATTTGTTCAATTTAATTGCATTGGGAATGCTTATTTTAAGCCAGGTAATGCCATAGGTACTAAAAATAAATATGAAATATATAAAATGTAAATAAGAGTTTAGGAGGAGAGAGAGAAATGCAGGTAATATATTGAATCCTAGTTTACTGGATGAGGTAAAAGAAGCTTGTCCTAGGTACAGTCGTGGCTAAAGCAGAGGCTCAGCTCTCCTTGAATATTATAAAAATGTCCACAGATGCAGAGGTGCTGAAAATGCTCTCCTGGCATATGGGAATGAAGGAAGACCATTACAAGCAAAAGGAACTACATGTGCAGAGACACAGAGTGCAACACATCCAGAAACGTGGAAGCAGTCTCTTCTTCCTTACAATGGCTGTAAAATATTGGTGTGACTGATTTTTCCTTATCTAGTTAGCAAAATACAGAATTAGGGATTTCAGAAGAACACATCCTATTCCCCTTATGTCATGGAAGAGAACATGCCTTAAAGGAGAGACCAGCACGTTATGGGCATGTGATGTGAAAATGACTGCTGTGAGTGTTTGTCAGATAAGTTCAAAAAGACATTTAAATCAACGCCCCTGATGAAATTACTGAACAGGCCAAAATGTATCAGTGACAGGACTTTACTTAAGCTTGAAATGTTAGCTAGGGTCAAGCAACATTAGACAAGGACATTTCGCTGAGCTGTAATCTACTTTCCCTCTAGGACTGAGCTGATGTCTTTTATTATCCCAAGAAATTTGTTATAATAAATTCAGTTGAGGTGTTTTCTTCCTCATTGCTTTTTTTCCCCATAGAGCATAAGGCACGGTTGGTTTACGCAGCTCAATCTCCTTCACGGCCTGGGGACATCCTGGTATAGTAGGAGAATCCTCCTTTTATAGAAACACACATACACTCACACATAGACACAGCTGTTTCATTCACTGTTACCAGATGCAATTTGTTCTAAAGGGAAGGAGGTGAGTAATGAGTGTGTACACTAATTCACACTTTAGAGAGGACACAGATGGGTCATTTGATTACATATTAGGATTGACCTTCGAATGGCAGCATACCCAGAGGAAGGAAGACAATATTCCCAGGGCTAGTGGCTCTTATCTTGGGGACCAAATCCATTCTACTATTCAGGGTGATGACCTAGACTAACCCAGCCCAGGCACAATAATCTAGGCTCTTAACAGCCTGCTGACCAGTGGAACCTGATGCAGAACAGGCAGACATGGGTTTAAAGGCTGAGACACCTAAGAGCAAAAGAATAGCTTCATCCTCTTCAATGTGGGTCCAGAGATGTTTTCAGTCTCATAGTGCCTCTGTCACTGAATGCAGGTAACTCTGAGCCATTCTTAAGAGGAATGCACACACACACCCCCCACATTTTATCATAGAAATTTTAACCTGAGACTGTCTTCCAACTGATCCTCGCTATTTGAAATCCATCAAATCAAAGATTAAGAGGAGTCACTTCCCAAATTCAGTTTTGCAGAGCATGTACTGTTAATAGGTATATCTAGTGAACCAAAGAAGCTTTGATGGTCCAATTGGTTTGAGGAAAGTCTGAGTTGAACAAATTAAACAAGTTAGATTGCATCCCCTGTATTTATTCCACTAATGGGTTCTTTTGGTATTACCTCCAAAATATATCTCCAATCTGTTAACTTCTCTTCATCTTTTCTGCCACCTACCTAGACCAAGACGCTCTCATCTCAAAGTGGTCTCTTTGAATCCATGTATCTTGCTACGTTTCATCCTATACTTAGTGGCCATGAAATTTTCATACAATATAAATAAGATCATGACGTCCCTCTGCCTAAATCCCTTCTGTGGCTTCCCTTTGCTCTTAGAATCAAATTCTTCATCAGTCTTTGCCCTGACCTGGCCTTTCCTAACCACCCACCATCAGCACATTACACTCTGTGTAGTTCACTACAGTCCAGCTACACTGACCTTCTGTTGTTTCCTTGAATGTTTCAAGCTGTTTGCCACCTGAGGACTTTTATATTTGCTCTTCTCACTGCCTGGAACACTCTTCCTGCTCTTCTTTCCAGCACTTGTTATTATCCCCCATATATACAGCTTATATGCCACCTTTTCAGAGAGGTATACCATGGCATCTCATATAAGTATTTTCACTGTCCTATCCCTGATTACTTCCTATCTCATTAATGAGTATTTCCCTCACAGTAGTTATCGCAATTTGTAGTTACCTTGTTTATTTATTTCCTTGTTTATGACATATTTCTTCTACTAGAATATAAATATCCATAGGCAGAGTTTTAACTGATAGCTTCACCATTGTATTTCCATTACCTAAACAAAGATTGAAAAATGGTAGGCAAGGAGTTGATACTTGCTGAATGAATTTTTGACAAAGTGAACCAGAGCGGGTTCTTGGGACAAATAAGCCACAAAATACAGAACTGTAACCGGTAGATGAGATGCTCAATATAGCAGCTTTAAACAGAAATGGATACATTTGAAGGGTGGTACATATTAATTAATTCAGAAAAAATGCATATTTATTGTGAGTTGGACAGCATGCTAAGTACCAAGAGTATGATGCTTTCATGAAGAAGTTACAGTGTATTAAAAAAAAACAACAACAGGACTTCCCAGGTGGTGCAGTGGTTAAGAATCCACCTGACAATGCAGGGGACACGGGTTTGATCCCTGGTCCCACATGCCGTGGGAAGATCCCACATGCCGCGGAGCAACAAAGCCCGTGAGCCACAACTACTGAGCCTGTGCTCTAGAGCCCATGAGCCACAACTACTGAAACCTGTGTGCCTAGAGCCCGTGCTCTGCAACAAGAGAAGCCAACGCAGTGAGAAGCCTGCACACCGCAACCAAGAGTAGGCCCTGCTTGCCGCAACTAGAGAAAGCCCATGTGCAGCAATGAAGACCCAATGCAGCCAAAAATAAAATTAATTAATTAATTAAAAAAAAACTCTTATTAAAAACAAACAAACAAAAAAACTACACAAAGTCTTTCCAAAGTTTACTTGGAAATGGAATATGCAATTATATATTCAAAATGTTACACTATTGACTGAAGACAGAGAAATGTACTACAATTTTTTATATATCCATCCAATCATTCATTCAGTCTACCTAAATTAATGAGGTTCTATGCTGTGTATTTAAGGTGAGAAGAAAGGTGCTCCGTTACCTCAAGTCTCTTATGGAAGATACATATACCAAAAAAAAAGAGTAGAAAAACAGTGAAAAGAATATATACTTATAAAACAGAATCAAAGAAGGGTAATATTCTAATGATAATTAATTGCAATGATTTCTTGGAGTCATTTAAGAGAATGTGATTTTATGTGTCTATCAAAATATTACAGAGCTCACAGAACTTTTGACTATATGTTATCTAAGTTCGGTTTTCAAAAGATAAAAATTCATCTTTTTCTTCCACAAATACTTCAGGATAAATCATTTCTCTTAATCCAAACATCAGAGTTTCAGTGAACCCCATGAAATTGTGTGAAAGTGAAGTTACATATCAAATTTTATAGGTATCACATGCATTTGCATTTTCTGGGGAAAGGATAAATAGTTTTAAGTCTATGACTTCAAAATTGTTAAGAACTCCAAGCTGGGCAATTTTTTTAAAGTAAACTAATATCCATGCAGAAGGCAGAAATTAATCAATGGACAGGTTTCATTTCAGTAATTCAAATGGGTAGCTATCCAGATCAGAGCCAAAAATGGATTTTTGTGTGTTCTTATATGAAGTAAGGTTGCAATAAGAAATATGTCATTAAAAACAAACAAATATTTAAATTCTGCTGTAAAGTTCCTCTGATGTTTCTGTGTATATCTTAGCTCTGAGAGACATTGACTAAGTGAGTCATAATGCCAAAGATTCACTGATTTCTACACTAGTGCAATTTTTAACTTATATATGTCAAGGCCCATTTCACAGCTCATTTCTCTACAAAAAGAAGTATTTTAGACGATGTAGAGCTGCACTGCCCAATATAGTAGCTACTAATTACATGTGACTATTGTGCACTTGAAATTTGACTAACGCAAGTTGAAACGTGCTATAAGTAGAAAATGAACACCAGATTTTGAAGACTTGGTATGACAAGAAGCATGTAAAATATTATATCAATAATTTTATATTTATTACTTGTCAATACTATTTTTTAGTATGCTAAGTTAATATATTATTAAAATTGATTATCCTATCATCTTACTTTCTAATGCGGCTAGTAGAAAAATGTAAACCACATCTCTGACTCTTACTATATTTGTATTGGACAACACTTATCTAGAAGCAGTCTTTTCTTATCTTAAAATTATTTCCATGGCCCAGTCATTGCTTGAGTATACATTAGATCATTATCAAGGAATTACACTATGGGATACTACAGTATAGCTCTTGAGAGTCTTAATATTCCTTTTCCATGTAAGGGAAGTTTATATCTTCTGTGAGAAGCCTTTGTAAAGTTCTGTAATCTGTGTTGTCTGAATTTGTTTCTTTCCTTTAGTATAGGATTTGCTTTCCTTTATCTACAAGTAGGTCTACTTCTTAGTAGCATGCCTTCTTAGGAAAATAATAGAAGTAATTATAATTTAATGAGCAGTGATATTTATATTTTTTTAAAAGTTCATTCTTTCTTGTTTCCACCCCTCAAATTGGTAATTGAAAGTCAGTGAAAGGATTAAAGAGCCACACTTAGCTCAAAATAGATACATCTAGACTCTTCCAATGATTTTGCTAATGCTCTTAAAAATGGAGTTAGATTACTTCCATTTCAGTATATTGATGCCCCATTCCTCCAGAAACACACACACACACACACACACACACACACACACACACACACACACACACACTCCTTGTTTGAGGTTTTTCTCCCACCAACCCTTACCCATTCCCTCCATATTGTCACAGGTGGTCTCTAAAAATGAAAATCATTTATCCTCCTGGCAAAGACCAGTTCTTATTCTCATGCATAGAGAAAATGTTCACTTTTATTGTCTCTCTCATTATGGCACATGTATCTAAATGGAATTAATAAAGCACCTACCACAGGTTTTCTTAGCTGATTGCTTACAAGTTTGAAAATGTTAATATTCAAGAACATTAAAACCAGAATAAAATAAATTAGATCCTTTCAAATAGATATTTTAACGTGTGGTCCCATAAAATGAAATAAACATTCTAAAAGATGAAGTCTATAAACATCAGGAAGATGGATAAGTTGACATCTCATTCTGCATATCTCTGTTTAATAATATTATATTTCATTTCCCATGCTAAGAAAACAGCCATTACCCAAAGCAGCCACTCGTAAATAGGTCTTGTGAACAGATTGCATCCTTGTTGGTGGTATGATAATTGAAGTAAGTTTTCCAGTCTTTTATGAGAAAATACCAGTTGTATAAAATACCTATTAATCAACTCACTCGCTTTTGCAAACACAAGTTTCAGTACCGATGACGATTAAAGAATAAATTCTGCATGGAAAAGAGAATTGTGAGAAAATACCAAAGAATTAGCTAAGTGATTCATCTGCGTGCTGCTTCTGAGTTTCTCCTGATTGCAGTATGGGGCAGTATAGTCATAGGCCCCCTTGAGGACAGACTTACGAGCATCATGCCCAGTATCTCTCCACTGTTCATTCTAAAGGAGAACAGGGGAAAAAAAGGGATTATCACTGAGTACGTGAAAACTGTAGTCTACCATCTAGTCTCACCCATGTTAGTCTATTCTATTCATTGACATTTCCAATAAATTTCCTTTGTCTATAATATTTAGGGTTAGCACTTCACAGGGCTATTAAACCAAGTCTTTGCAAGTTCCAACAACATCTTTGCACCATACTTTACCTCATCTTTTCAAATACAAATAAGGAAACGAGAATTGGGAGAAAGAAAAACAAGGTCATGGGAAAGAGCGCAGGAAATCTGGCCTAGAAAGACAAGAATTAAAATGACAAAAGTTTTCCCCTAAGTGTGCCTGTACATATTGTCATTTTTGGTTAAAACTATCCTAAACTGTTTTTCCCCCTCATGCAAGAGATGAAAGAAATTGCATTCCTAGAGGAAGAAATAGGTAGTTTTAGTAAATGTGATTTTCTTCTTCTGTTGGAATCATGGGTTTCAGTATATTCCCTTTACAGCAGCTTCTAGAGTCAAGACCATGTGCCTCAGTCTCATGTTCTTAATGTTCTCATATTTCAAGTTCAGGGCTTTAGCTGTTGGAGTCTGCTTTTATTCAGACCAATGTTCTGGGTTGAATTACTGGTTTCTTTTACCCTCTTTCACTTTTGAGAGTCAAGAGGCAGATGATTTTATCTACTCGCCTAATTTGCATGTATAACATTTATTAAAAATATATTTTACAGTATCATATCAAGGTCAGAAAATAGTTTATCTTGCAGACGTCTCTTCTGGTATTCCTTCCATTCTCTGTTAAATTCCGAGTATTTAGGGTGAATATCGGAGGACTATTTGTCACTTGAGGCCTTCTCTTTGAAAGTTGCTAAGGCCTGGTCTGTGATGTTTTACCTTAAACTCTCCTCACATCACTTTTCATATGTCCATCTTCCATAGACATTCAGTGACAGATTGACTGCCCTCCTTTGGGACATGTGAGGGAGGAAGAAATTTCCTTCTACCCTGCTAAATTCTTCTGGCTGGTCTGAGAATTAAATTGATATGAGACAGATTAATAGGAGAAAATCAAACATAAGTTAAATGTATACATGGGAGAGATGCAGAAAAACTAAATAATTCACCAAAACGGCCGAAATTCTCACCTTAAATACCATGTTCAGCGAGAGACAATACAGGATGTTGGGGGTAGTGTTTTGGAACCTAAAAGGGGAGGAAGGCAATTGACAGTGAGATGGAAAAGCAAAGGTTTGCTGGGCCTTGCAGAGACAATGGGATTCAGAAAGGAATTTTAACGCACAGACTTTGCTAGTTCCTGCCTACCACACCTAGTTCATTCTGTACTTCTGTGGTGATAGCTCCCTTACTGGAGTTGGTCCTCTACATTCTTAAGGCAGTTAGGGGAAAGGTCAATATTTCTTCCTGAGTCTTTTGGGCCTTGATTGTTTTCAGCTCAAAATAATCTGCATGCGAAAGAAACATTTTAGGGGTGGCAAGTTGTGCCCCCCTACAGACATTTTGCCAAGTTTTGTTCCCCTATAGTCGTTATTCCCAGATCTCTAGAACCTGAAAGTGCTAGTCAGTATACAGTTCTCCAAACATTTTTTTCCTCCTCTCCACCTGATCTAAACTTACTATTTCTGGGTGCTGGGTGCTTATTGCTGATAATCATCGGAGTTTATATAACTTGACTCAAAGAGGGAAGCACTAATGGCAGAATCATTTTTTCCCAAAAGCTTAATAATGAAGGTGATAATTTCCTAAGGGAGTTGGAGCTTTGCATTGTTCAGTGAGATACTTGAGGTCAGGCGGACTTCTTTCAGTTTGGTTATGTGAGGGGGTCATCTGCTTCATGCTAGATTAATTCTGAATATGTGATCCAACATTTCCACTTATAACTTCCAGTTTTCTGAGGCTTCTCACTTATACATGTAGGTTCATTCATTGAGTGAGGGCGAGAAAAAACTGGGCCATGATAAAGGCAAAGAATCTCCAGAAAAATATTCGGTCTAGTCCCAGAACTTGTTATCATTGGTCAAAGAATTTTTACCGAGTCATTTTCATGTCCCTGGTCCTCAAATGTCCTCTTGCAATAAATGAGGAATTTTTAACAGTTCAGTGCTCGAGATTGGGTAAGAAGGGCACAACACCCTTGGAAAACAAGAACATTAGAATCATCTAGTGGATAAAGATGGGATTTATCAAACTATATGGTCCTTTCTCATACCTACCACAAGAGATTCTAAAAAGCTTTGCCTTAACCCTTGAGAATCACTGTTACAATTAACAGAGTCCATAACCTTTGTGGAAAATGGGACCTTTTGAAAAATTATATATGTGACTTATAAATTCCATCTCCAGAGAAGTTCATTTACACACCAAAAATTGGAAACATTTTTAAAAATGTTTTAAAATTCACAGATACTTAGCATCTCCCTTTCCCCAAGGGTCTGAACTTCTAGTGGTCGTATTACAATATATTTGGTTGAGATTGCTGCTGTATAATATAAAACCATTACTTAAAGCCATAGGTTTTATTGTTATTCCACCATTGTACAGTCTTAGTTTGCTAAGAAACATTTTAGAAAATGCGAGTTAGAAAACATCCCCAAATTATACTTATTGACCATAAAAAATGCTTAAATTATTATATTTTTCAATATAATTCTGACCTCTTAATGCTACTCAAATATAAGCTATTATAACTTATTCTAAAGTGTGACATCACTTCAGCCGGAGGCTTAACAGCTTTTTCAAAAAACAGCATCCTCAACTGCTGCTCTTTGCCTTTTTTTTTAATAGAAGCCTGCAATGAATTAAATGAAAAACTAACCAGAACAGCAATACTGATTACTAACCATAATAGCCAGCTTCAAATGTGTATCCTGGGGTTTCCGATGATGTCATAAACTACTACTACAAATTTAATAGTGTTGTTGCCTGGAAGCTAAGCTATTATAGTATGTTTAATTTCACTAGGATGTAAATTACATGCTTCAGCCTTGTGTAGTATGGGCTACTGTCACTTTCAGTTCTTATTTTTGCAGCTGTCAGGCATTGTAATGTTTATGGCTGTTTTGTTTATCTAGAAGAGTGGTATAGCTATTATTTTTAAATATATATACATATATATATATATACACATATGTGTGTGTATATATTTAAGTAAAAATTATATATTAGTTTATCTCATACCCTGCCGTACTCTTTAGATTCTTTCATAGCCACTATTGCCAAAAGCCAAGTTATTTTAAGGGTGAGAATAAATGCTCCTGTACTAGCATTGTATGTGCTTTTTTCAATACAGAAGTCCCTATTTCAAAAAGGATTGATTCAGAAAAACTCTTCTTAAGACCGCCTTTTATTTTTTTTTTTTTGATATGTAAGATACATTTATATACTGATAAGTGTAATGAAGAACATACTACAGGATAACGGGATACAATGATGGGGGTAGGGAGGTGGGGTGGACTTGGACTTGTGGGGCACTTGAGACTTGAATCAGTATACACAGCCTTGGGAGGAGGTTGACTTTTTTTTTTTTTTTTAGTTTATTTTTGGCTGTGTTGAGACCACCTGTCTTGAATGCCCCCACTAGTTTGAATAGACTTGACACCTTCTTTTCCCTGGCACAGAGATTATTAAATATCATGTATAAAAATTCTGATTTTTTTTTTCTTTTTTTAGCTTTCTATCACTCTTCAAATTAAGGAGCAATGGGTTTAATGAATAAGAGCTTGGGCTTGAAAAAATGAAAACCAAATCTTCCCTTACGAAATCGTTTCTCTTACAGTTTATATAACTAGCATATCCTCAATATGTAAAATAGAAATACAACTACATATTATCTATAATTTTCTAGCCATATAAAGAAACTTATTTATTTTCTCTTTCTTCCTTCTCAGAGCTCTCCCCAGTACCTGGAAGCCTTGACAAAATCACTTAACTCCTCCAGAATTTTGTTTTTTGACCCAACAAAAGAGGAGATTTTACTAGATCATCTCCAGGTGTCCTTTTATTATGACAACATATGGTCCACAGTTGAGATTGCAATACATTTCTTATTGGATATTTTATATATTCAATATATTACAAGTGTGGGAGAGAGAGAGAGAGACTGACTAAGAATTAATTGAATTGAGTTATCTTGGAGAGCGGGGGCAAGAGTAAGGAGCTTTGTTTGTTCTTAAGATCGTAAATAAAACAGCTTGGTCCTGAAAGGGAAATATAGCAGATCCACTGAATCTGGAAGTCAACAAAAGTTAGACAAAAAAAATTGAGGATTTATCCTATAAATGGAAAGGCAGTTAGTTCTTCTGTGTTCAGGCTTTCACCTTTGTAAGGGGACAGGAAAATTGTCAATTTTTGTATAAGGGGATGAAATTTGATAGTGTCATTTTATCCATCTTTGGGATACTTGGAATTAATCAGAACATTGTTATTTCTCTCATAGTGTCTTATAACAAAAATAAACCCAGACTGGGACACAAGAAATCTAGGCTCTAGTCCCAGGACTGTCAGTCATTGGTTGAAACATTTTTGCAAGTCATTTTCATTCTCATTCTCTTGAGAAAAATGAAGAATTTTTATTAGGTCCGTGTTTGGGATTGGATATAAGAGCATGAATTTCTTAGGCAAGAACATTAGAATCATCTTCAGAAACAAAGAAACAAACAAAAACAAACCAAAAATAGAAAAACAAGGAAAAGGAAAAGGTAAGAGCCTGAGGGCAGATGCTCTCAGAAGAGAAAGGAAGAGATGTATGTGAGGGAAGCGAGAGGAAGGATAATATGATTTGGGTTATATTTTCACAGTGTCCTTCAGTACCATTTGTTCAGTCACAGAATCTGAAAATCTTGAGATCTTTATAATTTCAAAGGCCGTCAATGTTATTGTCACTCTTTTTTGTGGTCTAAGAACTGAGAAGCAAGGGAGTTGGATTTCAGTCTTTGGCTCTGTGATTCATGCCCAGGGTCACTCGACACAAGTTGTCTTTCTTCTCCTAATCGAATTTTTTCTCACTGTCAACAATGAAGATGTTAATTGGGTGAAGTCTGAGATGCCTTCCCACTGCTCTAAAGTTCAAGGATGTTGTGTTTTTGCCTTGGGGGACTTTGCTCCTGGCAAGAACCTCTTAAAGCCTCTGCAATCCAAAGACTAAAGGAGCTGAGCCACCTTCCTGGAAGCTTAGGTACAGAGGTCTTTAAAACAGGGGTTTGGACTTGCTCTCTGAAGCATGGAGTCAAACAAGGGGCTCCAGACCAACAAAGAAAGTTTTGGGCCAGACAAGTGGGGTGTTAGCTTTTCTAACTGAAGATTGTTAATAGGAAACTGAACTATTTCCTAGAAACAGTCTACCTTCTGCCCAAAACAATAACTTTCACTGTAGAGTAAATGTGTACATCTCATTACTCTCATGTGTAACACTTTTAAATGTTAATTTAACAAAATATTTGGAGAGCATGTTTCACATGTTTCACATGCTAGGAATTGTTCTCAGTACTGGGTTTATAGTAATGAACAAAGTGGAACAAAGTCTGTGCCCTCATGGGCATTTTTCTTCTAATAGTAGACAACTGGGTTACATTTTACAGTCAACCATGATGTTTCCCCTATTATAAAACTTTAACTCGGTGGTGGTTTAGAATGTTTTTTAGTATTTGTGCCAACAAAGCCCTTTGGACTAATTATTCTACCTTATCTTTATAAACCTATCAGTGCTAGGAGGCTTTGTGATCCAACCACTACATTTATGTGATTGCTTGCAAGACAGGAGAGACAGTCATCTGATGTTACATATGTTCTCTTTGTTAGAATCACTTTGTGAGTTTTCAGTGTTAGTGAGATGTTGTTAGGTGGGCTCATTGTCAATTTATTGAAAATAGATCTTAACCTTTGGATATACAAAGAGATTTTCATTATTCTTACCTCTCCTCAGTTGAGGTTATAAGTAGGAGAAAAAAATGAGTATCTTCTGGTCAGCTTAAAAGGCAAATGGCTTTTAAGATAAATGCTTGAAATAAAACAAAGTCAGCTCTTGGGATGAGTTGAAATAAATCAGCAACACTAATGAGATCTAAATTTAAATAAAGTCATCATTGTAATCAAAGCAAATATAGTTTTATTCTCCTTGAACACCTAAAAGCAAATTAATGCTCCAATGGCGTTGAACTACAGATGTTCATTGTTTTTCTTCTGTGTCTGTTTGCACACAGCAAACCTCGTCTATATTTGACTTGGGCTTTGTTTATTTACTTAGTGCAGTCATTAGTTAACTGACTTGAATCTTCTTGTTTATGGAGCCAGAAGAGCTCATTTATATCATGGAAGCATCAGAAGGAGATCTCTGTCAGAATTTTACAACCAATTTCTAAATAATGAATATTGTAGAGTAGATATGAAACTGCAGTAAGTCAGAAATATTCTAACAACAGCCATGGAAAATGGGACATCATATTCATGGGAATACTTGGTGGGTAGGGAGTCTACAGTTAGAGGAATTCAGATCTAGGACCTGTATAAATGAACAAAGAGTGAAAGGAGTAACAGTGTGTAGGGTTTTACAAGACTGTTTAAAAAAAAAAAAAAAAGTGAACTATTTTCAAATGCTTGTATGCCTCTTCCATTGAGATTTATCCAAAAAGAAACATTTGCTGATATTTCTCCTAAATCACTTCAAAGGCTTCCAGATGTTCATCATGAATGCTAGTGAAACCAACTCCAAATCCTCTTCATCTCTGGGATTCTTTCCTTTCGCTATTGAAAGTTATAGTATGTAAACTGACACATAATTTATGGCAGAGATGAAAGAGTATCTTCCATTTGGCCGTCCTTACGTGTTAAAAAAAAATGTCTATCTACAAATAATACACTTAATTGTAAATAAAACTATAGCACCTCCTTAGGTAGCAACCAAAAGGACAGCAAAAAAACAGCAATAAAAAGTTCCTCACTGGGCTTCCCTGCTGGCACAGTGGTTGAGAATCCGCCTGCCGATGCAGGGGACACAGGTTCGTGCCCCGGTCCGGGAAGATCCCACATGATGCGGAGCGGCTGGGCCCGTGAGCCATGGCCGCTGAGCCTGCACTTCCGGAGCCTGTGCTCCGCAACGGGAGAGGCCACAGCAGTGAGAGGACCATGTACTGCAAAAAAAAAAAAAAAAAAAAGTTCCTCACTAAAATGAATTTATTTCTACAACCAATCTCAATTATAGTCTAAAAGTGTACCCAAATAACATAACTACAGAGCCCAAAAAGAAATAGGAAGGAAGTAGAAAATAGACAGTTACTTTATTTGAAAAGGATTCTTTTGTTTTTGGGAATTCCTAAAGAAAGACGAGTGTAGTGGCTGAATGGTTGTCCCAAAAATGATATGTCAACATCCTAATCCCTAGAACCTGTGAATGCTACCTTTATTGTAAAAGGGGTCTTTGCAGAGGTAATTAAAGATCCTGAGATAAGGAAATTATCCTGGGCTATCCAGATGTGCCCAAATTTCAATGACACATAAGAGACACACAGAGGAGAAGTTGATGTGAAGACAGAAGGAGAGATTAGAGTGATGTGGCCACAAATCAAGGCAGGTAGCAACCACTAGAAGCTAGAAAATGCATGTAACAAATTCTCCCCTAAAGCCTCTATAGGGAATGTGGTCCTGCCGACACCTTGATTTTTGACTTCTGACCTTCAGAGCTGTGAAATAATTTCTGTTTGTTAAGACACCAAATTTGTGGTAATTTGTTATGGCAGTCCTAAAAAATAAATACAGCATGACTTCTGTCAATCACTGAAGCTCAGTAAGAGTAGAACCATTTCACCAAAAGGAAAGAGGACTATTAAAATTGCAGTTCCTCATTTAAAATCACTCAAACAATTTCTTATTGTTTTGGCATAAGTTGGGGCTCCAGTAGACTGTAAACCAAAATGAAATTTCAAGCATATCAAAATCACTCAAACTAAAGCGGTCTGAGGGATTTAGGTAAGGAAAGAAATAAATAAGGGTGTGTACATACACATTTTATTCAAAAACACATACAGTCAAGCTCAACAATATGAGCCATTAAAACAGATAATGAGTATGCTAACTTTTGTAACTAATTTTAATGAGGAATTATTATGTATTAATTAATAAAATAACATTTCATCAATAATTCCTAGACTCAATGGCAGCAACTCAGAACTTAAAAAAGTAGTCAGTGGAGAAGACTTAAATTTTATTAAGTTTATATTGAAAGCTCATGGAATTCATAGATACTTTGTATCCTTAGGGGAAATGTCAGATGTCATGCCTTTGCCTCTCTAAAAGCATTTCCCCTGGGAGAAAGCACAACTAAATATCAGTAAATCAGTATGTAATTCAAAAATTGAGATAAGAAGTATGAGTTCTGGGACATTGATGCTGGACATTCCTGAATCTCTGTTGGCCTTACTTTGCAAATTTCATGATAGTTCCTTTTTAGAAATTTCATAGTTCTTCTACTTCTTTTCTGTTCCCCAAGTCCAGTTTTCCTTGATAAGCGTATTATTCCAAAAATTCTTATTTTGGTTGAATGTTTTTATATTTATTTTCTAAATGATTTCAGATTTGTTTATGCCATTCTCTTTTTAAAAGATAGGGTCCCCTAAGAGAAATGTGACACCATGTAAAATACCCTGGGATCCAGATTTTGAGGCAAGCAAGGACTCCCATGGCAAAATTAGCTGCTAAGAAAAAACGTTCGGTTAAAGTAGAGGGTGAAAAGCATTGTACAGCTTGTAAAGGCAAAAGGCAGGTTAGATTGGTTGTTTCTGGTGAAGACATTCTTTGTAGAACTTTGTATTTTGCTGAGGAAAAGAAGACAATGAATGGCATCAAGGCGGCTCAAGACATGCTATAGCAGCATCTAGATCTAAGATATTCCAAAGACATGATAAACGATATTTCTGAAAAAGTTATCTCTCAAATTATTTATTTAAACAGTTTATCCAACAATTACTTTTTGAGCATTTAAAATGTATGAAGTACCCCATTATGCTATTTATAGAGATATAGAGGAAGTAGACACACTTCTTACCTCAAAGAACTCTGAGCCTTGTGTGGAAAAAGACAAGAAAAATAAATATAGCAATATGGTGTGACAAAATCTATAATGACAGAATGTACAAGATACAATATTTTCCCAAAAGAAAATGCATTCACCTACAGTTCAGTTCACACGGAAACAGGTCCTCGAGCTGGCTCTTGAAAATTAATAGTAGCCATTCTCAAAATGAAGAAGGAAGAAAAGGAGTTACCAGATAGTAAGAACAGCATGTGTCAAGCCATAGAGCTGTGGAACTTGCTAGCCAGTATCTGTTTATGCCTGAAGATGTGTGAACACGTACAAGGGTAGTAGGGGAGATGTTGCTAGGAAAGTAGGCAAAATCACGAGAGAATTTTATACCATTGAAAAAATTTTAACTTCATCTTGTGAGTAATAGGGAGTCACTGGAGGTCCCTTTACATGCTGCTAGGTTCGGGTGCACATCCCTCTCGGGAAGATGCTTAGCAGGGCTGCCTGGTATGGATCTGAAATGGAGTCACAACCCTGGAATCTACAGTTGACAGCATCCAGGCTGAATTTTGATATATCCTTGTTACAGTGCTCTGCATCTTAGCCCTCAAACACAAATCTGGCATTTAGGTTTTGATTCTGAATTTCTATTTCTTTTCCTATCACAAATAGTAGAAAGGATGAAATAGGACATCAGAAGTCTTTAGACATGGTAAGGGAATAGAGGAGATCAGTTTCAAATGCAGTTCATCTCTTAAGCTGACCCAGACCTCCTGAACAGGAGGGCTGATTTCTCTCCTGCTTTGCTGAGTTTACATCCACATGTGATCCAAAAATAAAAATCAATGATTGAAATAAATAGATAGATAGATAGATGATAGATAGATAGATAGATAGATATAGATAGATAGATAGATGCATAGATAGATAGGCAGACAGACTATTTACAGGGCTGCTGCATTGGAATGCACTGGATAATGATCATCTGGGGACTTGTTTTATTGCCAGTGATGTGTTTGTTGCTGTTATTGTTATTTTTAGCTTTGTTGTTGTTGTTGTTGTTTTTTAAGTTTACATATCCCTAAATGCAGAATTCCCAAAAAAACAGGGGCTCGTGAGCCAATCCAAGAGGAAGACCTAATTTTCTGATTTTGAAATGCAAATCATGTTACCAGTTTAGTGCATATTAGACTTTAAATAAACTCAAGGAAAATGAAAATAATGTCTCCACCTGCTGTTTGAAGAGACGCTGGGTCATGAATGTTAACCTTTGGTCAGTTGGGGGTATTTGTTAAAATCTGGAGAGCTGAGACACATGGTTCATGGCAGAGTGTTTGCATTCCTCATCTGACCTAATTATAACAGCTTGTGGTCAGACTGCCTGAGTTATACCCTCTGAGAGATTTACTGGGCTAAATAAGGTTGGACAGGTATTAGTATTTACATGCAAACCATTCAAGTAACACCTACACTCCTTCACAGGTGAGGTGTTCTTGCTTTGGGGTCAGCAAGCTCTATTAGTACTAATACATGATGGGTGCAAACAGCCCTCAGGGAAGAGAAGAATATGAAGCCACACATGCACACGCTTGTCACCAATGCCCTAGAGCTTGCTGTAATTGTAAGGATGTCAACTCAGCACTGTGACCATGTATTAAAGAATCTGTTTGTACAGCTGTTAACAGTGTGCTTGGGAGTTCTTCTGAGAGGAGGCAAGTTGCAAGGCATGCAGGTTTTTGCCTATACTTGTCATGATAAAAATGATTTCCCTTGACTGAACTATTGTTGTTCAAATAATATTTAATTTAAAGTGAATCCAGATCATTTAGAGGCTTTCTTTTAAATATGTTTTTTCCCCCAATCTTCCTATTTGCTTACCCACTTTCATTAAGACACACACACACACACACACAAATGCTTTAAATGCAGAAGAACTGTAATTCAATTACCTGAGACTATGGAAGTTTAAAAGAACACTTGATCCTTTCCGGTGATGCTCCAGTGCATTCTTCTACCTTAAGAAGACACGGATATTCATCACCTTCAAATAAAACAACCAACAAAGGGCTATTTGAAGCTGCCTTTTCTGGGGCCAAGCCACTGACAGGAGTCCACCATGGAGGATCCCTGTATGCAGAATGCAGAATTGAAATTTTAGCAATTATTCTAACTGTTCAAATCAATTTGGACAATGCAGGAATGAGAGAGGAAGGGAGAGCTGGAGGTGGACAGAGACAGAGAAACAATCCGAATAAATTTATGAGGTGTAAAATCAGACATTTTTTTCTTTGATCTGGACAATATTTCTTTCTTTCTTTTTTTTTTTTTAATTGAATTGGTTGTCAACATTTGGAAATCAGGAAATTTACCCAGAGAAATCTTGCTTTTGGGCTCACTATCTGATAATACTGAATCTGTGAATTTGCAATACAAGAGGCCAGCCAGGGCTGAGTGCTTCGTTGCTCTTTAGAATTTCTCTCTCATTAGCCTAGTCCCCTCCTGAGCTATTTTATTTGCATGTGTTTACCTACATGCTCCTTACAGGCATTTGAATTTGTGATATCTGAAGGAATTGTGTCTGTTCGTTTACAGCACCCAAAGGTCACTATTATCTTTTAAAGATGATAAGGGATGGCGCATTCTCAGTATACATGCCACAACTTCTCTTTTCCTTAGCCAAAGCATGCCTGCATCATGATGCACAGGACTATTTGATGCCGAATCTATACAGCCCCAGAATCCTTCTCAAAACAGATCGTCAGGTAGCCGCTAATCATCAGAGATGAACATAAGATTAACTCTATGTGTTATCTTGGCTATAGAACCAAATTAAAATATTAGCATTGGCCATCAGGTGGATATTAACTAACATCTGTCTCCTCTATTGCTTACTAGCTGTTGTCTTAATATTAGAAAAATTCTAGGCAACTTGTAAGATCATTGTTAACAAGATAATTTAAAATGTTATGAAATGTAACTCTGATGTGTTGAAAATCACCCAAGAGCTCATTCATTCCCCAGTATACTCAACACCCTCATTCAACATCTACTGTGTACTGCAAGGGATATAAAGGTAATAAAGGACACAGATCCCACCCTCAAGAGCTACCTTTAATAGGAGATCAAAGATAGATAATATAAATAATTGTAAGACAAAGCAAAGAGGAATAAGTGAGATAGCAGAGATGCAAATAAAATGTATGGCAATGGTTCTCAAATTTCAATTTACAGAAGCATCAGTTTAGTAACTTATAAAAATTTAGCTGCCCTCACTTACTGTGATTAAGTAGACCCATAATGTATCTGGGAAATCTATATTTTTAGCCAATGATGGAGAAATCTATATTTTTAACCAATGTGTGGGATTTAAGAATCAGTAGAGCTGACTTCCAGCTAGAGAACAGAAGACTTCTTAGAAGAGACATGTTTTGAGTTCGGCCCTACACTGGAGAGGACTTGGCCATGTAGAGTTAAAGAAGGTGCATTCTAGGCAGAGAGATTAGGAGCTATATAGAAAGAAATAAAAACTTCATTTTGGTTGATCCGTATTCACAGATACTGAGCGCCAACTATATTGATTGTACTATGCCATTTTATATAAGGGACTTGAGCGTCTGTGGATTTTGGTATCTGAAGGGGCTTCTGGAATCAATCCCCTGCAGATACCAAGGGACAACTGTATACTGATAATAAAAATGTGAAACTATACAAAGGGCCTTGTGAAAACACATATGAAAAATGCAATTCATTTCCTAGTGTATCTATATTATTTATTTGTTCAAAAAGAACTTATTATGAAACTTCCAGAATACACCTTATAAATGGTAGCAAAATGTTTCATATTTTACCACAGTGATCTTTTGACAATTGATAGAAACCTGTAATTGTAGGCTTTGTAATAGTGAATTGGTTAGACTTTAATAAAATTGAACTAGATTTACATGTTAGCTAATAGAATATTGTTAGCCTGAGTAGAAAAGTTTGTGATGATGGTACATAGCAGAAGACTCATAGTTCTCTAGTACTTGAGTATCCTAATACTTGATAGTTCTCACTGTGTATGATAAAAGGACAATAGTTGATGTTCCGCAAGTTTACTTTTAATAGTTGATTTTATGCAACTCTACTAAAAACTCTTTTCAGTAGCTTTGAGAGCAAGTGGCCATAATGTACTGTCTGTGCTAGAGAATGTAGTTTTGCAAGCTCAGCATACAAAAGGGTCTCAACTTATTTATTCTATACAGCAACTTTTGTTCCACTGCACAGTAAAGTACAAGTAAATAGTGACATTGGCAGGACAATATACTTTTTTTTAAAAAAAGTGTGAAATAGAATTGTAAAGAATGTGAAATAACACAAAAGAAGGTACATCTTTGGGCAGTCATGTTATTCTATGTATTACCATTCTTCTTGACAGAGACAGTGACAAAAGAGAGAAGAGAGTGGTAATGGCCTGACTATCAGAAAAAGGAAGTATTTTTAGATATTTCTTTAAGTTTCATACATGTTATTCTTTTCTAAACTTAATAGAGATAACAAGTAACAAAAATGGTACAGAGAATCAACAGAACAGCCAACTTGGGTACATACCTAATTGTATATACTGTATAGAGTATTACTGTTTGGGAAAGTAGATAATTTTCAAAATGCTAAGTAGTAATTAGATGGGAAGTCTTACTATTTTAATTATATATAATTTTATAAATTGTATATATAAATACATTAAATGAAATACATGATTTGAATATATAAATACTGAAATACTGATGTTTTAAGCTCTTTATTCTCCCATTTATTGTATCACTTCCAGGAGTTCCACTTGTAAAATTCCTGGATATATAAAAAATCTACTTTGCAATCAGTAATATACTCTAAGTAGTCAATCATTAGAATGTATTACATTTCTAATTTGGCTCTTCCAGCCAGAGAGTTCAAGATACTTTGGGGGTGTGGGTGGGCAGAGGTATGGAATTCTGTCTGTGTGTTTAAGTACAACTCAAACATCTGTACTCAAACTATCTTTTTTACTCATTCTCTCTACCGTATTTAACAGAGAGTAGAGATATAAGCCTGTCACCAAAACAACAAGAAAACCAGGCATTTTAACTATGTCCCTAACTTGTTAAATCACCACCCCCTACCTCATTGATAAGAATCAAGGAGATAAGGATTTTCAAACTTCAGCTCACCTAGTAGATTAAGCAACTGTGAGATTGGCTATTTGAAGTATTCACATTTTGGGCTGAACACTATAAAGTGATAAACATCTGTTTGCCTTAGCTCCCAAGATTAATTGTTTGGAAGTGGGTTGTTTTTAATTAGATTATCCAACAAAAGACGGTAATCTCAGGCTAATTTCCCAGGTCAGAATCTTTTTTTAAAAGAAAAGATACAGATTTATCCCTTTAGTATTTTTAGCCAGTTGACTATAGCATCTCTTAGTTAATTATGATTTAACATACAAAAGAGATAAATATATTACTGTTGCTTAAATGATACCTTTATTTACAAGGGCATTATTTTTAATAAACTAAAGTAGGTCTCAAAGATTCTGACATTTTCTAATTGTTCTCCATTCTCATTATCTTAATTCAAATATGTCTGTAATTTTTATATTTAACGTTATTATCGGTGTTTTAATCAAACATGAAGTATCAATATTAATATAATTATAAAATTTTCCCCCCACATCTCATTATGCTCCCTTTCCATTTCTCTAGCCTTTTCGGCATGTATAACTTCTGTTCCTTTCAAATGAGTCAGCCGATACATGACTAGTTAAAGACTTAAGTCATTTTTTGCCAGTCCAGCTACCTTTGTCTCTCTTAATGTAGTGTCATTTGCTTTGGGGGAACTGCTTCTCTCTGTCAGGTATAATTTTGGTGTAAGAGTAAACCCAAGTATTTGCTAACCAGGCTAGTAGCCAAAGGAGCCATATTCTTTCTCTCGCCATTCTCTTACAGCCAAGAGAGGACACGTGGCCTAAGGTTGGCCAATCAAATATTGTTCATTGGGCTTTGTACTTTAGGTGAGAGGTGCAGTAACAGAAGGAAGGATTACAGATTATTTGTCACAGCGGGAACAGGCTGACCAGACTTTCTTCTCTGAGCCATTGCTGTTCTTCCTGTTCTCATCTCGCATGGTCTCCTATCTCCAGTAATTCTCTGAGCCCTCAGTAGCCTTCCAATAATTTGTCTTTGGCTTAAATCAGAGAGACTCTTGCTTGCATTTCAAGCAAGAGTCAGTTATAGGACTATAACTTATCAGTTATAGACTGTTTATTTGCTTTATCCAATTTAAGTAAACATAAGTTTTAAAAATAAAAAGATAGCCACTTCTGAAAACTACATGTCTAGCAGAAATATTCAAATTTTATCAGAAAAACAATGAAGAGTTCAAATTGAACCTAAAAAAAACAAAAGAAAAAGAAAGCCCCTTCAAGTTGAATATTATCAATTTTTAAAAACTGTTATATTTCAACCAAGAATATAGCAATGAAATGTGGTATAGTTCCACTGGAACAATTGTGTGGGATATGAATATTACAGGAAAACAAGAGTCAACCCATGTTAACATTTTATTTCTAGGCTTGACCACCTACATTACAGAATTATTTCTATCAAGAAGGAATAATACGTGGTTAAAGACCACTATTGCATTTAAAGATAAAACCCTTCATGCTGTCTCCTGAAAAAACATGTGTGATAATTTATACACATAAAACTATCTTCCCTTTGTATGCTTTTCAAATACTGTTTGTGGAGACTGCATATTAGAACTCTTCCTTTTTGATTAGTTATGTAGGATTAATTAACTATAAATAAGAAACAAAAAGGAAAGGTAGGAAAAGGGAAAAGAAAAGGAAATTTTTACTTTATGACTGATATCTATGAACAAGTTGCTCTGCTAGGCATTTGAGATACATAATGACATTTAATTTTCATAGTAACTCAATTGCATGGTAATATAGTAGTCATGGAACTTGTGATCAAGTAACTTTTTAAAAGATCATATGGCTGGAAATAGGAAAGAAATTACAACCTGATAGGGAAGATGGGCATTTAAATTTTAAAAAAAGTGTGACGGATACCATATGACCCAGCAATCCCACTACTGGTCATATACCCTGAGAAAACCATAATACAAAAAGAGTCATGTACCACAATGTTCATTGCAGCTCTATTTACAATAGCCAGGACATGGAAGCAACCTAAGTGTCCATCGACAGATGAATGGATAAAGAAGATGTGGTGCATGTATACAATGGAATATTACTCAGCCATAAAAAGAAACGAAATTGAGTTATTTGTAGTGAGGTGGATGGACCTAGAGACTGTCATACAGAGTGAAGTAAGTCAGAAAGAGAAAAGCAAATACCATATGCTAACACATATATATGGAGTCTAAAAAAAAAAAATGGTTCTGAAGAACCATTTTTTGCCCATAGGGGCAGGACAGGAAATAAAGACGCAGACGTAGAGAATGGACTTGAGGACACAGAGAGTGGGAAGGGTAAACTGGGACGAAGTGAGAGAGTGGCACGGACATATATACACTATCAAATTAAAACAGATAGCTAGTGGGAAGCAGCCATATAGCACAGGGAGATCAGCTCGGTGCTATGTGACCACCTAGAGGAGTGAGATAAGGAGGGTGGGAGGGAGACGCAGAGGGAGGAGATATGGGGATATATGTATATGTATAGCTGATTCACTGTTATAAAGCAGAAACAAACACACTATTGCAAAGCAATTATACTCCAATTAAGTTGTTTTAAATAATTAATTATTTTTTTAAAAAGATCATATAGCTGATACACACACACACACACTAAGTATCTACATACATACATGCACATATGTGTGTGTATAATTAAATAATTCAATAATATATTTTTAGAAAGAAGCATGAGTTTAAAATTTTTTCTTGACGTTTATTTCATCTGGGAACTTCTCCAGTACCACTTTGAAAGAAACATGATTATATCATATTTAATTGAATTCAATACTTATGAATATCAACTTATTCTTTTAAGCATTCAGGGTTGTATGAATAGCAGTTATTTAAACAATTGAGCAAACAGATAAGCAAATGACACATTAAAAATATAGGCACATGTTTATACATATATATTGTAAAAAAGAATTCAGCTATGCATTTATGATTTGCACATTTTACTGTGTAGTCTGTTGTACCCAGAAAGTTCAATCAGAATGACCAAATGGCATGCTTTAGACAGCCTGCATTCTCCCACTACAGAAAAAGAAATGCTTGAAAAAATATTTCATTAATTATCTATTGCTGAGTAATGAATTGCCCGCAGATATTATCTCATTTCATGGACCTAGAATTTGAGAACAGCCTAGTTGGGTGGTTCTGACTCTGAGTCTCTCATTGGGTTGCAATCAAGTCTTGGCTAGGGCTGCAGGATCCACTACCAAGATGGCTTATTCACATGGCTATTGGCAGGAGGCCTCAGTTTCTTGTCATGTAAGTGTCTCCATTGGTAAGCTAGCTTCTGCCGAAGCAAATAACTCAGGAAAGAGAGAATGACCAAGACGGAAGTCATAGTGTATTTTCACAACCTATTCTCCCCAAAGTCACATAATGCTGTGTACTTTATTCATGAGAGAAAGTCCCTAAGTTCAGCCCACACTCAAGCCTCCATCTCTTGAAGGGAGGAATGTCAAAGAGACGTGGACGTCATGTTTTCAAACCACCACAATTACCACGAAAAAGTAAAAAGTCAGATCACTAGGGGGAAGCTAGAGACAGAGCCAGTGGGATTTCTGATGAGGATGTATAGCCTTAGGCTGGGGGCTGAGGTTTTAATTTTCAAATTGCAGGAAAAATAAACCAACCAACTTCAGTCTTTTCCCATGCCATGCAAATACCACCACTGACCCCACTACATAAAACCGGGATCTTAGAAGGATTATGACATATATAAAAATAGGAATAGAAAAAATTACTCAAGAGCCCATTGAGTATGCAAGGAAGCATGCACTATGACCATGGTTGTTCTCAGGTGGCGGGGGGGGTGGTATAAAGAGTCTTTAATCAAATTATTTTACCTCATTTCCTGTAAAATAGAGATAACATTAGTTTCCTAATCTATTTCACAGAGGTATTATAAAAGTAAAAGGAAATTATGACAATGCTACTTTGGAAAAACATAAAATTCTATATAAATATGAAGTAGAAGAAATGTCTAAGAGGGTCAAGCTTATCTTACTGTCAAGGGAAGTCCTCTTTTAGTATCTTGGAGGCAAAATTTAGATATATTTATTATCTGGTGTAGCTTTCAATTCAAACTAGATGATAGCTCTATCATCAGTTGATTGGGAAATGTGTCTTTCATTCAGTAAACACTTATCAACTGCCTAAAATATGATATCCATGTTAAGTGAGGATATACTGATAAATAGCACAGATAAAGAGGTCGTGTCCATCATGGTGTTTACAGTTTAGCTGTTCTGTTCTTATTATCTCCATAGTTGAGGAAACTGAGGCTCTTTCCAAGTACCTCAACCAAAATCCAAGATCTAACTACCCCACTAAACCTAGGAATTGTACTGTGTTCTCTCCTCTTTCCCAGACTTCCTCCATTTTTATCTCCCTTCTTATTCAACTCCCCCACCCCACATCCCTTACTTCCCACTTAACTCTTTCTGCTGAGTTTTATCACCGTGATTGATTTGGTATCATCAATAATGTAAAAGTAACTATTTGTGAGCCAAATAATAATAATAGTAAAGCAAAGGTAAGTCTTTTGAGACAGCTAGGGATTCCAAAAGAGTTATTGATAGCAAGTAGGCAGGTCTTAAGTAAGAGTAAAAATTGCCCGAATGCCCTGTCATTAGATTTTTCATTCAAATCATAGCTTTGAACTAAGGCCAATAAGCATTTCCTACAAGACTAGCCCTTTGCACAGAGAAACAGACTGCTGTCAGCTAGATTTCTCTCAAGATATCTCCTAATTCCAAAATGGAGCAGTTTAGGTACCTGAAATGACCAGCATTCTTCCCCCACTTTATCTCATATAGAGAAACCATCAAATATATGTATAATGTCCTGTAGAGCTAATATCAATTCATTTTTATATGTAGATAAATTTCACCCACCTGGCTTATCATTTTCCTATGTAGGGTAGGATCCTAGAATTCCAGAAGAGGGAACCATAAATTTTTCTCAGCAACAAGCCCCTAAGGTAGAAGGAAGTGTCAGGAATGCCTGCTGCTGTCTGGGCCTGTGAAGAAGAGGAGGTGTTAATGCCCATTTTAAGATGGCAAGTCTGTGTGAGGCACACCAGTATGCTGCTGTATACTGACTTTCCTAAATACCCAAGGCAATCTGTCTTTGTCTGGAATAAACACAATTAAAACCTTCTAGTTCTTTCTTCTCCTTCTCTTCTTGTAATCTGCATTCACAGCAAAGAATTCTCTGTTGGTTTTCCTGTGGGCTGTCTTTTTTTCCATCTTCCTTTCATGAAAACGATTCAAATCTCAGAATCTAGAATTCTTAATTGCTCTATCACCTAAACAGGAAGATGACTTCTCAAAGTAAGTTTCTGAACTAGTGATATCTCAGTAAGGGCTTTGGTTTGTAGCAAGGACCACATTCGGTGCAGGACACTGACGACATTGGATGATATACAGGGACGTGGGCCCCATAGGGAAAAATGGTACAGGAAACCAAGCTCTTGCATCATTTTATTTGCCATGAGCAACCAGCATGAGTTGTTTTTCTCCTAGATGTGAAGAAATTTTCACTAACCTTGTTCGTCCTCTTATATAGTGTCCCTTGTAAAAAAGACTTCGTATTTCTTTAAGTGTTTGATAAGGGTACAAAGGCTAGTCCGTGTGTGATTTACTTTACCTGGGCAGGTGATTTCTCTGTGGTTGTTTTTCACGATATACTTAACTGTTCTCTAAAGCTAATGTATAAATAAATCAGATAAGCTAATCACAAACTTAAGGAAAAAATGAAACCATTTAGAAGAGTTTCACAAATCTCTATCTCAGTCCAGCTTTTTTCTTCTTTTGCTGTCTGATAATATTATAAAGCTATGTATTTTATATAAAGAAGGTTCATTATCTTAATCATGACCTTTCCTAGAAAAAAAAGATAAAACAATGAGGGAATTCAGTTCATAGCTAGTACACAGGGATCAGCAACTAGCAAATGTATTAATTTAAATCTTGCTATTGTTATTTTATTGTGAAGGATAATCACCTTTTAGGTTAAGAAAGAGCTTATACATTCCCAAAAATTATCATGCTATAAAACAATGTCAAGTTTTCTTTAGAAGACATAGGAAAGTCAGCAAATACTTAGAAAATTTAACTGCCATATCTGTTAAAATAGCTATTAATGAATGTAATAAATTAGGTAAGCCAGTTTAAATATGTTGTTTTTAGTCATAAGTATAAACCTAATCATAATTAACACATGTATCTTTTTTTGAATTTTATTTTATTTATTTTTTATTCAGCAGGTTCTTATTAATTATCCATTTTATACATATTAGTGTATATATGTCATTCCCAATCTCCCAATTCATCACACGCCCCCCTCCCCCCCAAGCCACTTTCCCCTCTTGATGTCCATACGTTTGTTCTCTACATCTGTGTCTCTATTTCTGCCCTGCAAACTGGTTCATCTATAATACATGTATCTTAATCATTAGTAATTACTTAGTCAGAATTCCCAAATTTCACTATAGACTATTGGAACATCTGAACCAGAGCAGATATTTTTTTTTTTGCCCCCATTTTTAGCTTTTCTTTCAACCCTTTCCAAATCTAATCTTTGAATAGTCATTATAGAATGTTCTGGCATTGTACAAAACCAACAGTCTGCTAATCAGATGAAGATGAGTAGATTAGTAGAAATTTTTTTTTTTTTTTGTATTTAAGACTTCATTTTGTTTCCTTTTAATATATATAAACATGATCTTTTGAATTCAAAATATTCATTTCAGTCATGGAGGCACAATGCCAGGTGTGTCAGAGAGAGGACTGGACATTTAGTGAACAAAAATGGAAAGCTAATGAATATGTAATGTACTCAGCCAAACCCTTCACCAGAGGCACATCATTTCTAATCTCTAGTTCTTCAGTTAATCCACAATTATAATTGAACCACGTGCATTTCATTTGCATTGTCAGTGTACTTTGCCTCATAGTCTTTGGGTTTTATTCTGTTTTTCTCAAGTACCAACTTTTTCAATAATACCAATTTTGCTTTAGTGGGATTGAGTCTGCTTTCACAGAGAGATGTTCTTTGATAGTGACAGAATCCATAAAATAAAAAAAAAATAATGAAGGCATTTTCTAGGCACAGGCTGTTTCATCAGATTGTACCTAGTTTATTTTACAATGGTAAAATTGCCGAGACTTAGACAGCATTCTGATTGAATCATGAATATTCCAAAGGGGTAGATTAATCTGTGTGAACTACAGAACTCTGCTGAAACTTCTGTTTAACATTCTAAAGTGTGGAATTCATCTTCTTACGACACAAAAGAGCTTCCTATAATAAAGATTTTTTATAACAGCAATAAGGTGACTCAGTAAGGTGTGGTTTTCATGAAATCATCACACTTCTGCCTTGTGCTATACAGTCCTCCGAAGTATATGATGTCATGTTGATGCCTTCTCTTCCTCACAGCTCTATTGCTCAGTTACTCAATGGGACCTTCCAAAATTACCTGCCTACTTAGAGCTATATTATAAATAAGCTAGGAGATCTAACACAGTATTAATACTTTATCACATCACAATATTCTTTACGGCTCTTATGAATACAAATTACTGTAGCTTTGCACTGTAGCTCTGATGTAAAACAAACCAACCAACCAGAAGTACAGTCGAATTTAGAAAAAGTCATGGTTTAGCAACATGGACTGTATACTTGTTGAAGCTTGGCTAATAATTATGCAAGTCATACCCTTACTAACGTGCATTGCTTTTTCCATGAAGCATTCATTATGAGTTCAGGAATAAATTTGAATATTGTACTATAACCCAGAATGTATGCTAATATTAAAATATATTTCTTCAAATTCTTATAAATTATTACATGAGAAGTATGTCACTTTTATTTGCTGTTCAACTCAAAGTAGAATCTAAAAGACATATATTGATATTTTCAGTGATCTCTTAATTTTAATATTTTGAAGAATGATAGTTGGCTGTATCTTTTATTTCTCATTGGCAGAGAAAGTTGTATTCTCTTACATATTTCATGCATTTTAGTGTTTAGGCAGAATATTAAGGAAATATATGGTAGGGACCTATAAATGTCAATTATAAGAAGGGTTTTTGATTTATTAAACACTTTTCTAGGAGTGGGCCAAAATATTAAGCTTTGTGGACATAATTCTACATTTTTGACATTATAGAATAAATTTTTAAGAGTTGCTTTGAAATACTACATAACTGAAAATTCCATTATAAGTAATATCACACTCCCTGTGTTATACAAAATATATGCCTAGTTTAAAGTTTTATTTGTTTCACAAATAATGCCATTTAAAATCATAGAGCACTTGTAAAAGATGAATAGCATGTTTTTAAGCTAATGGTACAATTAACCAAAGTTTTAGTTTATGGCCGGGCTTAACAGGTTTTTTTCTAAACGTTCTGGGCAAGGAATCTAATGGTCTATTGCAAACTATATTCACAAAATGTCAGTGTTTGAAATTCAGTCAATAGATTACTTTTACCTACAATAGCAAAAATAATGCTAATGAATTTTCTGACCAAGTTTTTCCTGAGAGTATTTACATTGTTACAATACATAATCTCCCTTCATTCCTTTGATTTGCCTTCTGATCATGCACATAACAGATTTCTTACAGGTTTTGGTTGTTACTTTGGACTGAATTGTGTCCTTCTAAAATGTGTATATTGAAGCCATAACCCCCAATATGACTGTATTTGGAGATAGGGCCATTATGGAGGTAATTAAGGTTAAATTAGGTCATAAAGGTGCAGTCATGATATATGATAGGATTAGCCTTCTTGTAAGAAGACAGCCCAGAGAACTAGCTCTTACTCTTTTTCTCTGCCATTGAGGACACAGCAAGAAGGTGGCTATCTTCAAGCTAGGGAGAGAGCTCTCTGAACTGGATCTGCTGTCACCTTGATCTTAGAATTCCTAGCCTCCAGAACTGTGGGAAATAAATATTTATTGTTTAAGCCACCCAGTCTGTGATAGTCTGTTATTGGAGCCTGAGCAGACTAATACAGTTGTTGTTTTTGCTTATTGTTTTCCTCACTCCCACATATCCCCTGAAGAAATAAAATTAACCAGATTAGGAAGCTGGTGTAAGCAGGGCAGAAGCAAGGTTTCAACTATTGCTCCAAATTCTATCCTGTCTATATCATGCATCAACATCAGTTGGATTGAAAATGAAACACGATGCATTTTATACCTTACCAAAGAGAGCATTTAATTTTCTTTAGCTACTACATTACTCACGTTGTCAAAGTAAATATTTGAGACACCTTCCTACAGCCCTAGAGTGGAGATTACAAACTGATTAGTTGAAGAGTTCCACCTGGTTAACTTGAGGGCAACAGCCTCTGCCATGTCCTCCCACCCCATATTTTGACCAGAGAGAGGAACAGAACTAGAGGCTGTCTTCACGGCTTTTTCACCTCTTGCAATGTAGAGGCAGCCATCCTGGCTGCTGCCAATCAGTTAACCTCCCCCTACTCTCCCACCCATAAACCAGGACATCAATCTGCA
Organism: Globicephala melas; assembly: GCF_963455315.2. Classification (NCBI taxonomy): domain Eukaryota; kingdom Metazoa; phylum Chordata; class Mammalia; order Artiodactyla; family Delphinidae; genus Globicephala; species Globicephala melas. The sequence goes on along the minus strand of NC_083319.1, from coordinate 59,296,498 downwards.
AGTGTCAGGGAAATAAACTAAGGTACCTCCTCAGAGAAAGCTGGAGGGATCTGTTAAATAACATGGCTCTAAATATTTTATGAGTTATGAAGGTGCAAAATGTCCATGGGAACAAACTTATTTTGTGAAATAGAAATTTGCCTAAATTACCTGTGTTGGATACGGTCAAACTGTGATTATTTTGCAGTGTATGTCTAATGTAGTTGACTCTGTTCTGGGAGCATTAAATACATCAATATCTGAATTTAACCAAACATGTAAGTGAACGCCTGATTCAAAACATGTCTTTTAGACTGCAGAAAGACCTACTATTGTATGCTATCGTGGAGTACTTTCCTCTTTTTAAAAACTCCCATCTATTTCCAGAAAGTTTCAGAAACAGCTTTATTAGAAACATATGCACAAGGCACAAAGCAGGAAAGTTAAAACAGGGTCACTGAGACCAAATATGCTAACCACAAGGGCTAATTTAGTTGCTGTATTGGCCTCCACTTGGCAAGCTTTATCCACAGCTTTTTTTTTGTCCCCCTAGCAGTAACCTACCCCCAAATTGTTATTTTGTAATATGAAGCCTCATGAATAGTGCTGTCAACAATAAGTACAGAAATTATTTGCATATGAGTATTTCTTATAATTATAAAAAAGTCATAGACTTGAGCTTAGGTAGCACGCCACTGATCTATCTTTATCCAAATATTGAATTTAAGTGAACTAAAGGAAAGGGTGCAAAGCATGATTTTCTCCCATTTTCCCCTACTAAAATTTCTTACAGCAAGTTCTTCAAATTCTAAGCATTTCCAAGAGTATTTCAAATATGATTCTTCCCACTTAAACATGAGTTTGTATATCACTTTGAAAAGTCTGCTTGAAAAGGATGAAAAAATTACAAAATGCATATCCTGTTGAGCTAATACAGAACAGAAATCTTGCCTTTCTCATAGTCCCAGTTTCTTGCTGAAAATGGGGCTGATGCCCATTTCCTGCAGAGAATTGTAGACCTGGAACATGCAGCTGCCAGTTTTGACCCTCTGCCATATGCAGAACTGTTACATCCCATGGGGTAGAGGTTAGAATTTTGATCCACCTTCCACCCTCACGCCACAGAAAATTCCTCCAAAGGTTTAGTTGTGCCCAGTATTCAATCCTCCTATCAGAGTCGAATTCAGTATTGATATAGGTTTTATGCTTAATACATTCAGATCGTTTTCCTTTGCTTGATAGTGCATATGTTTTGCCTAGTTCATTGTAAACAGAGTTTTTCTATAGTGAAAAAATCATTGGGAAGAATTTTTAATTTATCTCTATGATTTTTCCTGAATACAAACTGAACAGCTGCTTTAAACTTTTAAGGAATTATAGGCAATTGGCCCAATGTTTAAGGACATGTTTTTGATATTAGTTTCCTGGGTATCAAGTTCTTTAATTTAATAAACATCAGGAGATGCATTATCATTACGGAATAAATCATCTGTGAAATTTGATATTTTGAACGAAACAGTTTCTGAAATATAATCCTTTTAATTTCTTTTTAAACCAGAGTAATCTCTGAAAAGAAAATCAGCTGTACAATGTCAATCTGTACATCTTGAGACTTATTTTTCTAAAAATATTTTTGAACAGTATTTTAAAATCTATAAGTTTTTAAGTGCTTTTTTTCACCCAGCAGCTTTATTTTAACAATTCTATTTTTCTAATATTTTCACTTATAAATATCTCTAAATTGAAATCTAAAGAGTATATCCACTCACACTTATGCATATGTAATAATGTTATATTTTAAGTGGCACATAATATATAAAAAGAGAAATCAGTTTAATGGAGAAACTTTGTACCAAAATACCCCTTCCTTTTGGTATTTTCATCAGAAAAATTTTATGCTTTTTTGCTACTTAACAGCTGGGCTACTCAAATGAAACATAGCTAAGAGGCCTATTTGGCTTCCTATAATTCAGGGAATGCCAAGATGATGCCCCAGGGAAGTTGCAGTGTTTCCTCTGGAGAATGTGGGGTGGGATATGGTTGTGGTGTTTCTTACCACTGCAGCTGCAATTGGCCAGCATTCAGGACAGTGGAGAAAGATACTCTTTGCTCGTATTCCCAGACCAGAAGAATAATGCTGATGATACCACCACAGACAAAAGTCCTGGATTTATTTACAATGCTCACCTGCCATGCCTGTCCCATTATACATGTGACCAGAGAGCTTGGCCTTAGTTTGTCTGATTTAGCAGCCTTCCACAGAGGAAGAAAAACACAAATGTCCTTTTTCGTACCTAAGATTACAGCAGGTGTGTTCACATTGGAAATGCACTTCACTTGATCTTTCTTGTCAGAATGAGACAAATATATTTTGTTACCCAAGAAGAGAGGTGCAGGATTCAATGCAATGATGATATTTTAAGCTGATTACCACTACTCTTGTCTTAGTATTGAAACATCTTTTAAAAATGAAGTATGACACAGAGAAAGAAGTTAAACTGAGCATCAAGCAATGTTCAAGGCCCATCTACACCTGGATCTATGAGTCACATAGGAGTGATTAAAAAATATATATGAATAAATTGAAAGCAAAAGGTGACAAAAATTTGACATTTTGAGAATATGGAGAAGGGCCAATAACACTGGAAACTGAAAGAAGCAGTTTCCCAGAGATATTTTATTTTCTTTAGTCAGTACAGTGCAACAAGAACTTATTAAGCTCTTGCTGTGTTCCAGGCCTGAAGTCAGGTGTTCTATAAACAAGTAGGTGTATGTTTCCTCCACTGACCCTGGAGGGTTTAGATAGGAACCGAGTGAACATGCAAGGAAAAACTGTCATACAATGGAATGCATACTTTGTTAGCAACAGGAAGAAAGAGCTATTGCACTCAAGAGAGAAGAATAAATGTATGTCTTCTGTAAGAGAGGATGGGCCCAGAGAATGCTTCCGAAAGGAAGCTGTTTCTGAAGTATTTTGTCAGAAAACATCTGGAGAAAACAGTACAGGCCAAACAAAAGCAAAGAGGAATTTGGCTGAAATGCTAGGTGCTAGTGTGGTGTTTTGATGGAAATGAGGTTTAACAGAGGAGTGGAAATGGCTCCAAGTAAGGTGATGTTAATATTGACTGGGGCTAGATTTTGAAGAGCCTTGACTATTGTAAGAAGGAGTTTGGATTTCATAAAGCCCTTGGAAACGGACCTTTATAAGATCCTGAAAGATAGTTTTTTAGGAGGGGAATAATAAGAGAAAGATCAGAAGTAGCCAACACATTCCCAGATGAGAGGATAATGGCTGAGCTAAGGCAAAGGCTGTGATATTGAAGAGACAATAATGAATGAGGGTTTATTTATTTTATTCCAAATATTACTGGTCCAGAGAGATACACCTTGAAAGGAGATTTGGAAAATTAATAAGTTTGGGAAATACTGGATCACATTTTATTTTATTTACAGTCCACATAAAACACTAGGTACCAGTTACTCTTCCTAAGTAACTACAAATATTGACTCATTTAATTCTCATGCTAAAACCTTATGAGGTAGGACCTATTCTCATCCCCATTTTGCAGATGAAAAACATCATGCCTACCTAGAATTCCACCTTAGAAAGAGGCAGAGCTGGGGTGGGAAATAATGGCTCTAAACTACTAGGCCTGCAGCCTTGTAATAGAAGCCCTTTGGCCAAGGGGACTATCAGTTCTGATTTGCATATTAATGCATCAGAATGGAATTAAAGATTAAAACAAAAACTTTACTAATTCTATCATTTCCTAAAAACATTTCTTCACAGCAACTTTCTTTTTCCATTTTTTGGTTTTTATTTTAATTTATTTTTAAACATCTTTATTGGAGTATAATTGCTTTACAATGGTGTGTTAGTTTCTGCTTTATAACAAAGTGAATCAGTTATACATATACATTTGTCCCCATACCTCGTCGCTCTTGCGTCTCCCTCCCGCCCCCACCACCCCCGTCCCTATCCCACCACTCTAGATGGTCACAAAGCACAGAGCTGATCTCCCTGTGCCATGCGGCTGCTTCCCACTAGCTATCTGTTTTACATTTGGTAGTGTATATATGTCCATGCCACTCTCTCACTTTGTCCCAGTTTACCCTTCCCCCTCTCCATGTCCTCAAGTCCATTCACTAGCAGGTCTGTGTCTTTATTCCCATCCTGCCCCTAGGTTCTTCATAACCTTTTTTTTTTTTAGATTCCATATATATGTGTTAGCATATGGTATTTGTCTTTCTCTTTCTGACTTACTTCACTCTGTATGACAGACTCTAGGTCCATCCCCCTCACTACAAATAACTCAATTTCATTTCTTTTTATGGTTGAGTAATATTCCATTGTATATATGTGCCACATCTTCTTTATCCATTCGTCTGTCAGTGGACACTTAGGTTGCTTCCATGTCCTGGCTATTGTAAATAGAGCTGCAATGAACATTGTGGTACATGACTCTTTTTGAATTACGGTTTTCTCAGGGTATATGCCCAATAGTGGGATTGCTGGGTCGCATGGTAGTTCTATTTTTAGTTTTTTAAGGAACCTCCATACTGCTCTCCATAGTGGCTGTATCAATTTACATTCCCACCAACAGTGCAAGAGCGTTCCCTTTTCTCCACACACTCTCCAGCATTTATTGTTTGTAGATTTTTTGATGATGGCCATTCTGACTGGTGTGGGGTGATACTGTATTGTAGTTTTGATTTGCATTTCTCTAATGATTAGTGATGTTGAGCATCCTTTCATGTGTTTGTTGGCAATCTGTATATCTTCTTTGGAGAAATGTCTATTTAGGTCTTCTGCCCATCTTTGGATTGGGTTGGTTTTCTTTTTGACATTGAGCTGCATGAGCTGCTTGTAAATCTTGGAGATTAATCCTTTGTCAGTTGCTTCATTTGCAAATATTTTCTCCCATTCTGAGGGTTGTCTTTTTGTCTTGTTTATGGGTTCCTTTGCTGTACAAAAGCTTTTAAGTTCCATTAGGTCCTATTTGTTTATATTTGTTTTTATTTCCATTTCTCTAGGAGGTGGGTCAAAAAGGATCTTGCTGTGATTTATGTCATAGAGTGTTCTGCCTATGTTTTCCTCTAAGAGTTTGATAGTGTCTGGCCTTACATTTAGGTCTTTAATCCATTTTGAGTTTATTTTTGTGTATGGTGTTAGGGAGTGTTCTAATTTCATTCTTTTACATGTAGCTGTCCAGTTTTCCCAGCAGCACTTATTGAAGAGGCTGTCTTTTCTCCATTGTATATTTTTGCCTCTTTATCAAAAATAAGGTGACCATATGTGTGTGGGTTTATCTCTGGGCTTTCTATCCTGTTCCATTGATCTATATTTCTGTTTTTGTGCCAGTACCATACTATCTTGATTACTGTAACTTTGTAGTATAGTCTGAAGTCCAGGAGCCTTATTTCTCCTGCTCCATTTTTGTTTCTCAAGATTGCTTTGGCTATTCAGAGTCTTTTGTGTTTCCATACAAATTGTGAAGTGTTTTGTTCTAGCTCTGTGAAGAATGCCAGTGGTAGTTTGATAGGGATTGCATTGCATCTGTAGATTGCTTTGGGTAGTATAGTCATTTTCACAACATTGGTTCTTCCAGTCCAAGAACATGGTATATCTCTCCATCTGTTTTTATCATCTTTAATTTTTTTCATCAGTGTCTTATAGTTTTCTGCATACAGGTCTTTTGTCTCCTTAGGTAGGTTTATTCCTATGTATTTTATTATTTTTGTTGCAATGGTAAAAGGGAGTGTTTCCTTAATTTCTCTTTCAGATTTTTCACCATTAGTGTATAGGAATGCAAGAGATTACTGTGCATTAATTTTGTATCCCTCTACTTTACCAAATTCATTGCTTAGCTCTAGTAGTTTTCTGGTAGCATCTTTAGGATTCTCTATGTATAGTATCATATCATCTGCAAACAGTGACAGCTTTACTTCTTCTTTTCCAATTTGGATTCCTTTTATTTCTTTTCCTTCTCTATTGCTGTGGCTAAAAGTTCCAAAACTGTTGAATAATAGTGTTGAGAGTGGGCAACCTTGTCCTGTTCCTGATCTTAATGGAAATGGTTTCAGTTTTTCACCATTGAGGGTGATGTTGGCTGTGGGTTTGTCATATATGGCCTTTATTATGTTGAGATAAGTTCACTCTATGCCTACTTTCTGGAGGATTTTTATCATAAACCGGTGTTGAATTTTGTTGAAAGCTTTTTCTGCATATACTGAGATGATCATATGGATTTTATTCTTCAACTTGTAATATGGTATATCACATTGATTGATTTGCGTTTATTGAAGAATCCTTGATCCCTGGGATAAACCCCACTTGATCATGGTGTATGATCCTTTTAATGTGCTGTTGGATTCTGTTTGCCAGTATTTTGTTGAGATTTTTGCATCTATGTTCATCAGTGATATTGGCCTGTAGTTTTCTTTCTTTGTGACATCTTTGTCTGGTTTTGGTATCAGGATGTTAGTGGCCTTGTAGAATGAGTTTGGGAGTGTTCCTGCCTCTGCTGTATTTTGGAAGAGTTTGAGAAGGATAGGTGTTAGCTCTTCTGTAAATGTTTGATAGAATTCGCCTGTGAAGCCATCTGGTCCTGGGCTTTTGTTTGTTGGAAGATTTTTAATCACAGTTTCAATTTCAGTGCTTGTGATTGGTCTGTTAATATTTTCTATTTCTTCCTGGTTCCGTCTCAGAAGGTTGTGCTTTTCTAAGAATTTTTTTTTTTTCATTTTTTAAAGTCCCATAGTACTAATGCCCCATGGAACTCAGTTTAGGAAATAATAGAAGAAGAGAAATAATTCAGAAGTAGAAAGCAATAAATGTTGGTAACCAAAATTCCCTTAATTATTCTATTTTAAGTTATTTTTTATTATAATGTTATTATATCAACACAATTATAGATTATATAGTCATTTGATTATATAAACATTTATACTCTTCTTAATATATTTTCAGTAAAGAAGAGAGGGTTGCTTCGTTCTAAAGTAAGAAAATCAGAAGAAAAAGAAAGGCACAAAATAGAAAAAAAAAAGTTCTTTTCTAGATCTAAGTCAGAAATGAAGCTAAAGTTTTATAAGAACTCCCATAATTTCCAGGTTTACTTTTGGGCTTGCTCTCAATCCTGTTGCATTGTTCTCAGCTTCCTTTACCTTTCACTCTTACTTATTCAAGCATCACTCTGAATGTGGAAGTTGATGGCAGTGTGGATAATTAGGATTAGTCTTTTGGGGTGATGGGGGAAAAAAAGAGATGAAGCAAGAAGGGGCAAGTTGGAAGGTGGTTCTGCATAGGATTTGAAATTTTAAATTCCTAAACCCAGGATTGCATATTTGATCCTACTTCTTCCTTGTAGCCCTGTGAGGTAGGTATTATTATCAGCCCATATTACAGAGGAGGAAACTGAGGTTGAGAGAGAGAAATGGCTAGGGCTTGGCAGCACGTGGCTGTCAGCATTGGCATCAGCATCATAACAGTTAACATTTGTTGAAAACTACTACTTTCCAAGTATTGCACTGAGCTCTTTACATGCATAAGCATATGTGATTTTCACAACTCTGTGAGGTAGGCCCTATTATAATCCCCATTGAAAAGGTAAATAAGCTGAGACTTAGAAGTTTAGCAACTCTCCCAAGGTCACATAGCTAGCAAGGCACGGAATCTGGATTCTAATCCAGGCAGGCTGACAGCAGAGTGCACGCTGGTAATCACTCCACCATGTATTACCAATAATATGTGATACAAGTAACAGTCAAGGCAGAAGAAAGAGCCTCACATGAATGTCTGTAGAAGTACTTGCCCCTAACCTAGCAGGGTGTACTTGTCTGTTTACTAATCTTCCTTCTCCACTCTACAGTTGGCTGCACCAGGGCAGATACTGTGCTATTATACTGCTGTGATGGTCTGACCTCTTAGCATGATTCTTGTTATCTAGAAGATTACATAAATGGTTCTTGAATGAATCAATGAATGATTGAATGAAGAAAGCCGTGAGCAACTACATGTGTTTTAATCCAACTGTTTGAAATTAACCTGGTGGCTTCTACAAGCCCCTGAGGAGCTGCCTCCTTCATCCCAACTCTCTACCCGTAGTCTCTGCTCCATATTCGGGCATCTAGTTCCTACAGCAGTGGGGGAAATTCCTCCTGTCTGTCTCAGCCTGCCTGATCCATTGAGCCATGGAGCAGTTCAGTTTTCTACCCATTGTAAAACCTCACATTTTGTCATATATTTTCACATACGTTATCACGTTCGATTCATGTAGCAACTCTGTGCAGTAGACAGCATATTTTTACTTTTCTCTAGAACTCAGGGAAGAGATTGGCAGTAAGTGGCAGGATGGCAAATCCAGTTCTCCTGTAGCTTCATAACTTTCCCACTGAATACGTGTATGTATGCAACTACTCCATTGCATGCCCTGGTTAGAACTACTACCAGGCATGACTTCCACAAGTAATGAGTCAATGAAGAGACATGAGTAAGCAGGCATTAAACACTTCCCACCAGTGGATGATTTTTAAAGGAACTTCCTTCCCCAAAATGAATGGGCAAGTTTCACCAGGTTGTGGTTTGCACCTATCATTAATACACAAATAAATCATCAAACTGATTCTGTACTAAAGCTATTATTCCCCACAAGTGACCCCAACAATAGTGCTGTATTTGAACAAATATCAAAGTACTGTGAGTTCAAGAGGTAGCAGAATATAGTGATTAGCAGCACAGACTGAACCCAGAAGGTCTGGTTCAAAGTGTGGTCCTGCCATTTATAAGTCTGTGGTCTTGGTTAAGTTACATAACCTCGCTGGCCCTTAGTTCCTTCGTCTGTAAAAAGTAGTAGTGTTAGTACGCATCACAGAGGCTTGCTGAGAGGATTAAATGAGTTAACATATATCTATAGTGCTGACCACACAGGAGGCATTATGCAAATGTATCTATCAATATTTCTGCCTATAGTGTATTTTTAAAGAGCTTTGGGGAAAAAATGGAAGTACTTGATAAAAATATTGGATTTTCCTTCTCCCATTTCCCAGTTTAAAATTTTGTAAATGTGCACAAAAAAGCCTCATGAGGAGGTTTCATTGACAGACTTCACCCTGGCGAAGATGTTAAATGGCCTTACTTACTTTCTCCTAATTGAGCAGCTCTAATAAGCTTGATCAGCTTTCCCTTCCCCACCTCCCTGCTTTGTAAAAGTATTAAAAAAAAAAAAAAAAGATTCTTCCCTTAACTGGTTTAACATTTAACAGTCACCAAGAGAAACTGTTCCATCATGGTGTCTTCCGAGTTAGTGGACTAGAACAAATTCAGCCCATTTAATCGTATGGCATCAGGCAGTGCTGAAAATGCAATTTGTTGGGAAATTTGTTTTTGCATTTGCTATTAGAAGCCAAGTGTTCAGCTCTTTTGCAGCTCTCCACTGGACCTTATCAGGGAACACACTAGCTGGAGGGCATCGGTAGCACTGATCACTCGGAAGGAAACCCAACAGCTGTGTTTTTGACAGCTGGAGCAGGCCTGATGTCCATCAGCAAATATCCTGGATACCTTGCACTTCTCCTTAGCTACGAGGAGACAGGCAGCACTCTGTTGGTTTGGGAATGAGAGTTCTTTTGTGGTTGCCATTTTGTCTGCAGGGTGGTAGGCACTAGAATTTGTTTATGTTCATCTGTTTGCCAGATATTCGCTGTCATTCTTATTATAAAAATAAGTAAGAAATAAAGGAAGATGAAATGTACCAGGAACATGACAAGGCCTTTAGCAAACAAAAGCATACATACAACTATACGTATTCAAAAAAGAAAACTAAACAAGGGACAAGCTTTGCTATGGAAAAGGGAAAGGAAGCCCTTGGGATCTGTTGCATTTTTCCTGCTCCTGTATTGCCTTTTACGTGTATGTTATTTTTTTTGTTTTTTGTTTTTTTTTGCGGTATGCGGGCCTCTCACTGCTGTGGCCTCTCCCATTGCGGAGCACAGGCTCCGGACGCACAGGCTTAGCGGCCATGGCTCACAGGCCCAGCCACTCTGCGGCATGTGGGATCTTCCCAGACCGGGGCACGAACCCGTGTCCCCTGCATCGGCAGACGGACTCTCAACCACTGCACCACCAGGGAAGCCCAGTGTACGTTGTTTTAATCATAAGATGTGCAGTGAAGAGAAGGATGATCAGCTGTTCTTTAGTTTCCTCTGGCCTCGCACTTCACTTTCATCTACCCATCTCACTTGAAAAAGGACCCATATTCAGGAACATTCGGGACACGCTGTTGGATGCTAAATGTGCCTTTTGGCATGATGTGTCAGTACATCTGAATACAGAGGGACTAAAATCTGTACCTTTACAATATGTTTGTAATAAATGCAACTTAATCACCCAAGTCATTTGGACCTAATCAATGGTGATCTCTTACAAATCAAGAGAGGAAAACAATAGCATTTGGTTTTTCAAGCATAGTTTTAAATTATTTTAAGTGTAATTACAAACATAATTCATTTAATTTAGCATAGAGTACTTTCAAATGCCCATGACTGTGTACAAATAATAGGGCAGTATTGTGTCTTGTGTTAACTTTTGTCCATATATCTGCATAAATATGGAGAAATCTTCCCTGTTGTCTCAAAAGCACCAGGTTTCTCAGACTTCCCCATACCCCTACCAGCTGCTTCCTAGTTAATGATACTTATTTCCTTCTCTCAGTTAATGAGTTCAGCTAAAGAGATGTAAAGTTAATCCTCTTTATTAAGATCTCTAACAGAATCTTGAACCACTGTGTACAGTAGTTTATTAAACCATCTTGAGAAAGTAAGTTTTGGAATTTTCACTTAAGAGCCTACTTTGGGATTTTGTGTGATTATTTTATCTTCATTGAATAAATAATTGTGTAATAATAGTTAAAATTTTAATCAGCATCTTACTCTTTTTTTTTTTTTTTAGATGTTGGGGGCAGGAGTTTTTATTTATTTATTTTGCTGTGTTGGGTCTTCGTTTCTGTGCGAGGGCTTTCTCTAGTTGTGGCAAGTGGGGGCCACTCTTCATCACGGTGCGTGGGCCTCTCACTGTCGCGGCCTCTCTTGTTGCGGAGCACAGGCTCCAGACACGCAGGCTCAGTAGTTGTGGCTCACGTGCCCAGTTGTTCCGTGGCATGTGGGATCCTCCCAGACCAGGGCTCCAACCCGTGTTCCCTGCATTAGCAGGCAGATTCTCAACCACTGCACCACCAGGGAAGCCCTCAGCGTCTTACTCTTAACCTGACCTAAAAAGATAGTTCACACTCTCAGAAGTTAGAGCCTATGGAATCTTATAGATCTCCAGGCTCATCCTTCATTTTAGAGGTGAGAATTCAAAGGCAAAGGCCAAGTGACTTATATCAAGACACATGGTACAGGAGGAAAGCCAGACCTAGCTCCTGCTGCAGTGTTCTTTTTACCACATCCACTCCCTAAAAGCAAAGGAAAAACTAGGTCAGACTGTAACAGTTGAAAGATTGCATCACATGAGAGTGACACACCAACTGCTCTCTTAGTAGGATTGATATGGAGTGCAGTATTCATATCAGTACACAGAGCTCATCTGTGTATCACTTCTTTACCTGGTAGTCAGATCATGCTCATAGAGTCTGAGTGGCCTTGTCTGTGTCTGCAAAATACTTCTATCTCAACATGCCAGATTTCTTGCTCCCTCTTACATTTTTCTCCCAACTTTCTATTGATTGGCTATGTAGGGCATTTTTAAAATGGAATGAGCTAGCAAGCAGTTAAAATAAGCATTTGCTTTGCTGCTCAATTGATTTGACCCAAGTACTCTTGTAGGAATATACCATTGATAGATTTAAAATCACAAATTGTAAACAAACAAACTAAATCATGGGAAGGTAAAATAGGAAAATGTAAAGGATGGCTGGAAAAAAAATAAGAACTAGCATAAAATAACTGTTTTAGCCTATGCGGAAAAATCACAAGGAAGTCTACAGGTGGCAGGGGACATTCTCTGTGTACTAGTGAAATTGCTCTGATTTTCCTTAGTCTTTGGCAATAATTTTATGGCAGTTGTTAATTTTAATTTTTTTTCTTCTACATATGTGCTAATAGAATATTTTAAGCAATAAAGAACACTGCTAAGAACACGAAATTCTTAATAGCACGCAATGTACTTGTCTCTTCCTTCCCTTTTTCACTCAACAGTATACCATGAAGATTATTCCATAGCAGTATATAGAGATATCCCTCATTCCTTTCACAGTTACATAGCTCTCCATTACATGGACACACCATAATTTATTATACCAGTCTGCTACTGATGGACATTCAAGTTGTTTCAAGTAGTTTGCTATTACAAATAGTCTTACAATGAATAACTTTGTGTATATATCGTTAGATATTTCTGCCAGTGTACTTTTGGGATAGAGGTCTAGAATTGGGATTTCTGGGTCAGTTTGGCTAGATGTTGCCAAATTTTCCTGAATAGTAGTTGTAACATTTTGCATTACCCCCAGCAATGTAACAGAGACCATCTCTCTACAAAGCAAGTCTTCACGAGGTTCCACCAACATCGTATGGTGTTAAACTTTTGAATTTTTTATCCAATAGCTTTAGTGTATATTCCTTATTATGAGCAAGATTCAAACATCTTTACATATGGTACAGAGACATCTTTTTTTTTTTTTTTTTTTGTGGTACACGGGCCTCTCACTGTTGCGGCCTCTCCCGCTGCGGAGCACAGGCTCCAGACGCGCAGGCCCAGCGGCCACGGCCCACGGGCCCAGCTGCTCCGCAGCATGTGAGATCCTCCCAGACCGGGGCACGAACCCATGTCCCCTGCATCGGCAGGCGGACCCCCAACCACTGCACCACCAGGGAAGCCCCGGTACAGAGCCATTTGCATTTCTTTTTCTGTGAATTGTTTAGTTCTCCAACCTATTTTTCTGTAGGATTTTTTTTTTTCTAATTTTAGGAGCTCTTTATATTTTAGGAAAATATAATCTATTTACTGACACCTCCAAAATTAATATCCCCAGCACTGACTTCTACATGAAACTCAAGATTCCTGTGTCCAACTCTCTACTCCACATCTTCATGTGGTTATCTATTATGCATCTAAAATTTAACAAGTTCAAGATGGAAATCCTGATTTTTCACCACATGCTAAGTCTTCTCTCTAGTCTTCTCCCACTCAGTAAAGCAGCGCCGTCATTCTAGGTTTTTCGGGCCAAGAAGCTTAGAGTCATCCCTGACTGTCCTCATTTTCAGTTTGCACAGTGATTCCATCAACAATCTGGGTTGATTCTACTTTCATAATATATCCAAAATCTTACTACTTCTCTTCAAATCTGTTCAACTCTGATCTGAGCTGTTATCTCACAGCTGGATTATTGCAGTAGCCTCCCTGTGGATCTCTTTTGCCTCTCCCTCCCCTATCCCCAGTATGATACTTGCCAGAGTGTCCCTTTAAAAACACGTAAGATCATGCCCTTCCTCTGCTCACAAGTCTCCAGTGTCCCCCCATCATAAAATCAAAAGTCCTTTGAATGCTCTGTGAAGCTATATGTCATCTGGTCCACCATCTTCTATCACTCCCTAGCTCCTGCTTCCTTCCCTAGCACTCAGTTTCAGCAACACTGGCCTCTTGTCCTTGGAGCAAACTCATCTTATGCTAGCCACAAGCCTTTTAACCTTTGCCAACCCCTGTAACTGGAATGCTTTTCTCCCAAGGTATCTCCATGGCTCACCCTTTCATTTTCTTTTAATTGGTGCTTGTAATGTTCCACATCCATAAGTACTTTCATGAAAGCTCTCCACCCCCCAAAATAATAAGCCTATACTGTGCTACACTCACTACTCCCCTTTATCATGCTCTTCCCATCGAGACACTTACGACCAACTGACATAATGATTTGTTTATTGTGTTGTTTGGTTCCCCCGCTGGAGAGTAACCATGAGGACATGCACTTTGTCTAGTTCACTGCTGTGTCCGAAGCTTCTGGAAGAGTGCCTGGCACAAAGTAGGAACTCTGTAAATTTTTTATACATGAGTGAATGAATGAATAAAAGAACAGATGAATATAAAGTTATATTTTATTGACTTTGCAATTACACCAGGCAGAAATAACTGCAAACTAGCATAATGACAAAAACTAAAGCCTATAAGAAAGGTCTAAAAATGAATACTTGGTTTTAGGAAAACCGTGGTCAGTATCACCTTGGATAATGCAAAGAAAAGAAAAATCTCTTAATGATGCTTTGTTTTATAGAATTCTATGGAATGATGTTTTGTACAGAATCTAAATTTTGGAATACCTTTATAGATTTTTTTGTACCGTAATCATCATCATCATCATTATTATTTTTATTGTCATTATTAGAAGTAACTGAGCATGAATCCTGAGCAATGTATCACTAAGTACTTAGAATTACACACATGATCCCCACTCATCAAGAGGAGGGAGATCAGTGTATAGTTCAATATGAACTGGTAAAGAACCTAGTTGATATTTACAGTATTATGTGATTACATGAGAGGCACTGGTTTCAGTTGTCTGAATTAGACATGTTTACTTAGCGTTCTAACATGAATATGAAACTTGATTGGAATTCATTTGGAAACAACAAGAATTCTTCCTACCTGCTGTTTCTTACTTAAGAGAAGATTCAAATTCAATTCAAGAAGATACTCTTCTTTTCTTTAATAAGTGATTTATAATTTCACTGGTTCTAATTTACTGTAAGCAAAGCATCAGGTTAGTAATGTGTTTAATATGAGTTATTAAGTTCCCATTAGACTAAATTACCACCCCTAGAGATCCGCAAAGCTACTCTGAATTAATTTACATTCTGTAATAGCCACACACTTCACCTTTTATTAAATGCCACGGATACTTTAGGGTGTATATCCTAACATGCTCCTCCAAGAACAATTAGTCATCTTATGAATGCTGAAATTCCTAGTTCTGTATATTGTTTTATAATAATAATGGTTCTTGAAGTTTTTTTGGTTCTTCATATATATAAATATATACATGTATGTATATATATATAGGCACAGTTTCCAGGTAATCCATGTCCAAATCCATGTTCACGAAGCTGCAACAGGGCCAAAAGTACATTGACTGTTTACACTTTTTCCAACTTTTCAAAACCATCAATTTAGAACCGCCTTCTAATTGGCTGATTTAATATTTGATTGCAATGTCTTGCATAAATATGTACAATCTAAACAATTCATCTGTACATTTTATCAAAATTGAGCCAGATCTATGTAGGGTGTACCTACTCTATAACTGGAATAAAGGGGTTTGTGGGTATTGCCTACAGAACTTGAGTTCCCAATAATGCTTAGAAGTGAGGAAACTATTTATTTTAAATTTTATTTATTTATTTATTTATTTTGACTGCATTGGTTCTTTGTTACTGTGCATGGGCTTTTCTCTACTTGCAGCGAGCAGGGACTACTCTTCGTTGCGGTGTGCGGGCTTCTCATTGCGGTGGCTTCTCTTGTTGCGGAGCACAGGCTCTAGGCATGTGGGCTTTAGTAGTTGTGGCACACGGGCTCAGTAGTTGTGGCTTGCGGGCTCTAGAGCGCAGGCTCAGCAGTTGTGGAGAACGGGCTTAGTTGCTCCATGGCAAGTGGGATCTTCCCGGACCAGGGATCGAACCCGTGTCCCCTGCATTGGCAGGTGGATTCTTAACCACTACACCACCAGGGAAGTCCGGAAACTTTCTAAAGTGTCTAAGCTAGGCTTTGTCCAAACATAACTGGATTAAACTAGCTGACAAAGTTTTAATAGCATATTAGCACTATCAATAAATTTATGAATTTGATTTTGTGATGATAATTAAGGGAACTCCAAAGAAAGAGGAAAAAATATAGTAACTGTTTATAGAGAGACATGCTTGCAGTGAAAACTGTGGTCACTGGAAGAATCAGGCATATTAACTAATGAAACAGGGCCTGTGCATATTTACTGACCACGTTTCTGCAAAGCAGATTTACCAACTCAATTCCGCAAAGCTAAAGAGGGTATCAGGCTGTATTAGAAATCAGAAGTCCCAATTCCTGAACTCGCATGATAAACTCACATCTGTTCCCTGGTGTACAGCATTAATTTTAGCAGTAATGCAACCAGTATTAATCTGAGTTGACCTAGAAAGGCACTGGATCGCTCAGGACAAAATTCTCAGCTTTCCCAATTTAATCTGCTCCCCAAATCAGAGACATATCGTCCCTGTCTTTATCCACACTGTAAAGACGAAGAGTTGACTGAACAGAGAAAGCTAGGTTCTATAGCTTCATTTTCTTCTTTTTCCAATCCCTCTTTTACTCTACTGCCAAATTAATCTTTCTAGAGCACTCCTCTGAAACAGTCATTTTCTTCTATGTAAAAATTGAAGGACTTTCTTCTATGTGTTTTGTTTTGTTTTGTTTTGTTGCGTACGCGGGCCTCTCACTGCTGTGGCCTCTCCCGCTGCGGAACACAGGCTCCAGGTACGCAGGCTCAGCGGCCATGGCTCACAGGCCCAGCCGCTCCGTGGCATGTAGGATCCTCCCGGACTGGAGCACGAACCCCTGTCCCCTGCATCGGCAGGCGGACTCTCAACCACTGCGCCACCAGGGAAGCCCTTCTTCTGTGTTTTAAAGCATAATTTGTTTGAGTTTGTAAAAACACGTACTTGATACATCAGAAACTGAAAAAATAATAATAATAATAAAGCATGCAAAAAAGAAAGTGTAAATTACCTGTAATCCAATTTGGATACTTTGGGGAATATGACTGTGGCAGAGATGGAGAGAATGGATTAAAGGGAGGAAAGTTTGAGGATAGGAAAAATGGCTGAAAGGCTTTCATATTAGCTCAGGAAAGATGGAATAAGAACCTGAGTGTAACAGTGAGATCGAGAGGAGGATTAAAATGATATTTAAGAGACTGAATGAATGACTTATAGAGGGATAAGAAGAAATAATTTCAAGTTTTCTAGTTTGAGAGAATCAATAGATGGTAATGATGTGAAAAACAGAGAGACATTGAAATTCCTATGGGAGGTATGGTAAAGCGTAATGGAAAATGCATGGGTTTCAGTGGATCAGGTTTTAGAATAGACTCACATCCAAGTTTTACCATATACCAGCTGTGTGACCTTGAGCGCATGACCGAGCCTTTCTAAGTTTCAGATAAAAGAGAAAACAAATCTGATTTTTCAGAAGTCTTTGAAGTCTTAAACTGGATGAAATACCTTAAGTGCCCAGGCACATAGTATGTTCTCAGTAGCTCATAGCTGTTAGTATGATTGTTGTTTCTAGATTGAGATGGCAGGTAGGCAGCTAGAAACAGATGTCTAGGTCTCAAGAGGAGGATGAAGATGGGAGATGTGAAGAAACATCAAAATTTAAGGGGCACGTGAAAGAAGAGTCAGAAAAGGACTCAATTAAATAGAGGTAAGAAAGCCAGTCTTCAAAGGTCAAGACCAGAGGGGCCATAAAGTCCCTGTGTGTGCAGTTGTGCTCTGTGCTAACTGTTCCTGTCTTTCTGAGAAGGTCATGATATGGGCTGCAGTTCAGATGATCACTTTTTGGAGCATATTGCCTCTATACACATGTCCGTCATGCTGCTACTTCACACCTGTAAGACTGAAGTCTCAAGGCAACAGCTAATGATATACCAGTCTTTCCTCCCCAATTAGACAGGATTCTGATAAAAGAGGAGACTGTTGATCAAACTTGGATCTGATATAATGTGGCTTCTTCAAAGTCTGGATTTAGTAACTTGTGATAGTTTCCTTTGGGGAATTTTGTATTAAGAAAAATTTTCATCTTGGTTTAACAGTAGTAGAAGACTGAAAAACAGCTCTTAGGGATAGCTTTAATCTCTTCTACCCAATACTAAAGATGTCCAGAAGAAAATGGAAAGCTTTTAAATACATAGGGGTGTTAAAGGGAAGCATATAATTAATGTCTAACCAGCTTACATCAAACCTTGTCAATAATCTGTAGAAATGGAAGAGAGCAATGGATCAAACAATAAGATCTGTGTTGCAATAGAGTACAAATTCAGTAGAGTGAAGAGATTCCACCAATATTAATTACTCTTGCTGGAAAACTGGGATTTCTGAGCCCTGGTCTCTCTGCTAGCATGTTCCCAACATCTGCATGTCCTTCTGCAGCACACTATCCAAGTTCATCCAGATGCCATCACTAACATGGGGCCTTTTCTCACCTTCCAATTGAAAATGAGCACCTTTTGCACCAGAATCCACCAAAAATTTGTGTATGTCTCTCACAGTGCATTCAACACATTCTGCTTCTTTTTGTGTTTCATACTCAACAAAGTCCTTGAAGGTAGACTGTTCCTCATTATCGTCTTTTTGCTCTGTGCCACAGCTCCCAGACCTGTGTTTTCTACAAGTTGATGTTGAGTAAAAATTTGGTGACTATCCTTAAAATAATTTAAGAACTGTGCTATGATTATCACCTCAAAATTAATCCAAATAATCAGTTTATTTAAATTAAATTAGTCAGAATTATTTTGTATAGTATTTTGCTGTCTATAGAACATTATTTTCACCTTTTAAATGCATTGTTAACATCATAAGACATTTTTAAATTGCTTTTATTGGAAAGATTTTTTTATAAGTCTCTTAGAGAAGTTTGACATCTAGGCCTAATCATAATCCTATGAAAACAAATCAGTGCTTTTTTGTTTTTTTTTTAAATCACAAAGCCTCCAACATTGTACTCTATTCACCACTGGGTTTTCTATCCTATTGCCTTACTACTTAAAGACATACTAGTTAATATTTGCATTATTCTTAAGACAACTGAGCAAAATAAACTTAGAATCAGTAGAATTATTGATTTTGCAGCTTGCTGTGCTCACCTTTACCAAATATAAGTTGTCTAGACAAACATATTCCATGCTTTTCTTCACTATGATAAAAATAGGAAGGACCTTGACACCAAATGCTAACACAAGAGTTTCTTTCCATTTCCTATTTTCCTGTTTCCTTCTACTCAGCTCAGCATTGCTTTTTAATGCTCCCTATTTTCAACATTTATTTTAGTTTTCCTCTTGCTTTTGACATATGTGGTAAAATCTGACAATTTTATATGTTGTTTACAAAAAGAGAAGAATGCTTTCTTGAAGATGTCACTGTTTGTAGTTAGATGAGCCACTTTTCATAATAAGAATTCTCTTATATTATTCAGAGGTTTCTATTCTTTTTCCCTTATGTCTTGATAATAGTCCTGCTATTCTAACCCTTCAGTGAAACCATGTTTAGTACATATTTTGAGATGTTTGCAGCATATACTGTTCTTCATGTAAGAGGAGATTAGCTTTTTAATAATAGCTTCTTTTGAATTCAGAAAGAATTTCTACAATAGAGAGGGAAACCACATAGGGGAATGTAATCTATGATGGTTTTATGCAGACATTGATAATTTCTTTGTTCTGAAGCTTTTTGCAGTTTTTGGTTAGAAGGGTAAGGGAACTGCCACCACTATCCAGCCATTATTTTATTCACTGCAAAAGCATTAGTGATTATCCAGGGTATATATTGATACCTTTTAAAGAATCAATTTTCAGCAGACCTCTACCAAATAGGGATATCTTTAATAAAGATTTACAATCGCTTTGCACAGTGGTATAATGGAAAAAAAAAAAAAAAAGAGAGAGAGATCTGTAACCAGACAGTTTGGGTTGGAATCCCGTGTACCTTAGTCAAATCATTTCACTAACTTTGCCTTTGGTTCCCTTATCTGTAAAGTGAGGGGACTGTAAAGTTAAATAAGATTACATATGTAAAATATCAACTAGTGCTTAACTCATAAATGGATCTAATAAGTATAGACTGTCTTCATTCTCAGAGATTGAATACTTGCTTGATCCAGATAAAGAGGAGAGAGAGTGCTCATTTTGGAAACGTAAGGAGAAACTACCAATAAAGTGGATTATATTCATACTAGATTAAGTGATAAGGAAATATTTTGTTTTATGTAACAAAAAGTCCAGAGATCAGAAAGACTCCCCGTGTAGGATATCATGGTTTCTGCTCAAATTCACAGTGATTCCTCCCTTCTATCCTCTTCCTCACCTCGGCTTTTTTGCCAAGTTTCCTCCCTCCTAGTCCCAAGATAGCTGCCAGATAGAAGGACCACTCATTTTGTTGCTCACAAGCAGTGATGGTCAAAACTGTTCCTCAACCGTGGCCTGTTAAACTGCCCCTTTGATCTAATTAGGTCATCAGATCTTGTGCCCACCACTGGACCGATAACAACCTTGTGTAGGTGAATAGGTATTGCCAATTTTCAGTCAGAAGTTCAAAGACTTGCTAGACCACACTGCAAAAAAGAGGAGAGCTGGAATCAGAATGCAAGTTTCTAATGCCAAGTCCAGTGACCACAGCAGGGCCATTCAGGTTTATCACTAGGATTAGAAATACATACATACATACCTATAAATGTATTGTATGTATATAAACTACTTTATAATCTGTTTTCATAAAATTATTTTTGAGACCTTATGTTACATTTTAAATTGTTTTACCTTTTCTTAAGAAGTTGACCTGGGCTTCCCTGGTGGCTCAGTGGTTAAGAATCCGCCTGCAAATGCAGGGGACACGGTTTCAAGCCCTGGTCCAGGAAGATCCCACATGCCGTGGAGCAACTAAGCCTGTGCGCCACAACTACCGAGGCTGCGCTCTAGAGCCTGCAAGACACAACTACTGAGCCCATGTACCCCAACTACTGAAACCCGCGCGCCTAGAACCCGTGCGCCGCAACAAGAGAAGCTACCGCAATGAGAAACCCGTGCACCACAACGAATAGCAGCACCTGCTCACTGCAACTAGAGAAAGCAGCACATAGCAATGAAGAACCAAAGCAGCCAGAAATAAATAAAATAAATAAATTTATTTTTTAAAAAAAGAAGAAGTTGACCTGCATAGCTTAAACGTTTGGGAATTCTTTAGTCTTGGCATATTTCTGAAATATTTTTTTTTTCAAATGCCATTTAACTCGTTTACATTCACCTTTCCTAGTTTTGTACTAGGTCCCTGAAAAAGGGAATGTGCTTAAAGGTCTTCTTTGTTTTCTAAAGTCAATTCCTATCCCAGCAGTAATATGTGCACAGCACCCAGAATCCTTCCTTGAGGGATCAGCTTAGTTTTATGTATATTGCAAAGTACTCTAGATACAACAGCCAACCATCCCCTCTTCTTTGTCTTCTTACCTAGAACGATGAGATTGTGTTTCCTTTTGCACTCATAGTCAGTGAAGCCCTTCAGGTCTTAACCAACTTTCAATCTGTACCTTCTAGATAACACTTAATCTGCTGTCCAATGGATATCTTTGGTGTTAGATACATAATTAATCATGAGTTGTGTCGTCCTTTTGTGACTGAGAAGTTCTCTAAAAAACACCCAAACTATGATGAATTTGGAAGCCAGAGGCCTGACCTTAGAATCAAAGGCCGACCTCACATAATGGAATTCAGGTAGGGACCAATTAAGGAGTCCGCTCCACTACCGCCAGTCTTTTGAAGCTATACTGTATAGCCATCTATCCAGAGGCGAAAATCAGATGCTTTTCATTAAGACAAGACACTGCTTCTAGACACCCTCAGCCAGTGGAATAATAAGGTTTCTGTCCAGTTCATTTTTATTTTAGAACATGTAGGAATTTAAGTTTAGGTTAAAACTGACTCCATATGTTTGCATTTGGGCCCATTTCCCTCAGTAACACTATCCCATTGAAATATAAAATCTTAGGCATTCCAACTTGAGTTACCAAAAATATTTATGGAGAAGATATTACCTAAAATTCGCAAGACTGACTTTATTCAGAGCAAGAGAAAACTAAAGTGGTATGCTTCCACATCTCATGTGTCTACCAGCAGCTTTGTTTATCCTAAAACATCTTTAACTTCTAAGTGGTTTCATGTTTACTAAATGGATAAAGGAAAAATCAACAGAAAAAAATGATTTAAACCTATCTGACAAAGGGCTACAAACTCCCCACAGGAGAGCTAATTTCCAGTGAAATTTTAGTTGGATACTTAGGGTAGAGTAGAAGAATGAACAAAATTTACATTTTAAGTTTGCTTCGATTTTATGATGCATGTTTTCAACCCAGTTAATAGCAAGTGTATTTATAGTCCCAAAATCACCCACTGGAAACTATGAAAGATTAAAGAAATACAAAGCCACAGATCTAAGTGAAATTAAAATAATAACTGAACTCAAGTAAATATAAGAAAAACAAGATTTATAACTAAAAGTATGAGCCAAACTATATGCATGCTTTTACTCCCTTGTAGAAAGTCAGAATTCCTAGCAGTCTTCCTATGTTCTTTCACTGCTCAACACCCAGTCAAAATTATTCTTTCCCTAGATTAGTCCTTGCCTGAGTTTTAAGAGATATCAGTGTCAGAAATCTTGATGCTGTGTAATCTCCTTGTCTGACAAAAGGGTGAGCCAATTTTTTTTTTTTTTTTTTTTTTGCGATACACGGGCCTCTCACTGTTGTGGCCTCTCCCGTTGCGGAGCACAGGCTCCGGACGCACAGGCCCAGCGGCCATGGCTCACGGGCCCAGCCGCTCCGCAGCATGTGGGATCTTCCCGGACCAGGGCACGAACCCGTGTCCCCTGCATCGGCAGGTGGACTCTGAACCACTGCGCCACCAGGGAAGCCCAAGGGTGAGCCAATTTTTTCCTGAGGTAATTTTTCCATAGCCAGGACTGGGGCTATAAAAAAGAAGAACCATAACAATTAGATACACAGAAAAGGAACATTCTTTCTTTCAGTAACCATTTAACATGAAAGGAGTGGTTATCAGGAAAAGGAAGTCAAAGTATAATGAAAGACTTGTGTAACAGGGTAGAAAAATAATGACATGTGGAGGCAAGAGAGATGGCACATAGGTGTGCCGTCAGTCCAGCCGGTGACCTCCAGGGACACACCTGTAGTTGAAGAGCTGGACTTATTGCTTGTTGCAGCCTTGGAGACCATATACCATGGAGAGTTACAGGGAACTTCAGTAAGAGGGTGATAGGATTTTGGCTGTGTTAAATGCTTTTGAGGAGAGTATAAGGAAATGGGGCTTCGCTCTTCATGAAATGCTGCCAGTAACTCTACAACTGGGTATCTTTATCTTACCTAGAAGGAGGAAAAACCAAACAAAATCTATTACTGGAAAAGAAGCAACAGTCCAGTCACTCATATGAGCCAGGATGAGGGATGTTTGATCGTTTTTTACTTTTCACAATGTTCAGGTTTTTATCTATTTTCAGACATGATAATGGAGTGGCCTTGTTTTTGTCCAGCTCCACCATGGCCAAAGAGTGAAACTGTCTGATGTTGATGTGCTCTGAAAATATTTATGTTCAACAGGAGAATTCTGAGACTTAGCTGTGGGGACCAGGTGGACCCCAAGGACTGAATGATGGGAGCAGGCTGGCTCCTAGATAGGAGGTGTTGGTTTTCTCTTTCCTAGGAGGAAGCATACGAGGATCAGAGTAAGAAAAAGTGCTAATAAATATAGTTAATATTTTTTTATTGAGCACATATTATATGCCAGGCACGACACTAAATGCTTCATGTGCGTGATTTAATTTAATATTCACAACAGTCCAATGAATTAAGTACTATTTTAGTACACGTTTGCCAGTAAAGAAAATAAGGCTTAGAGAAATAAATATACTTGCTTAAGACGGCACCACCTTTAAAAAGTTGGGATTAGAATCCTAGACCT
Organism: Globicephala melas; assembly: GCF_963455315.2. Taxonomy (NCBI): domain Eukaryota; kingdom Metazoa; phylum Chordata; class Mammalia; order Artiodactyla; family Delphinidae; genus Globicephala; species Globicephala melas. The sequence continues at coordinate 59,272,772 of NC_083319.1, read as the reverse complement.
GACTTCAGAGCCAATGTGCTTAATCACTGCTTTATAGAAGAAAGTGCATAAGAACACAACATTGGTGTATTAAGAGATGAGCTTCTCCATTAAACTGTAGGGCACTTGAGGGCAGAGATATTACATTTTTCATTTTTGAATTTTCTAGTTCAACCAGTGACTTGCCTACAGTGGTGCTTAATAAATATTGAATGATCGGTTAGATGGGTGATGGATGGAATCAAAAGTTCACACTTGATCAGGGTCATGACTGTTTGATATAATTTCACTCTGTATCCCAGGCAGTAGGAAGAAACCTTAAACTGTTGGTGGTAGCAATTATTCAGCTTTCTGATTGCATGTGATTTTTACCATACAATGCCATGCAGATGTTAAGGTAGACCATTATCTTATTTTCCACATGAGAAAGTGAAAGTTCAGGTATGTTAAGTCCTCACCCAAAATCTCAGAGCTGCCAAGTGGCCAAACATGGGCTGAACTCCTGGCCTCCCCAACTTTCGATCCCATGAACTATCCTACAAACTGTAGAACATTTTTCCTTATAATTTCCCAAAATAATTTAGGTACAGGATGGAATTTCAGATTGCATAAAATGTTTTTCTCACAATTTCTAAACATCAGCATTTATGAAACATTTCTACTTAATTAGTCATGATGAATCTATGACCTACCCACAATTCTGCTTCCAGCACTACGTTTTAGGTAATTTATTCTCTCTTGCCCTTGACAGCCTATAGCTCTTTCAGTTCCTCAGCATTGTGAAAAATCTATAGTCTATGCAAAAAATTTATCTTTGTGTGCACACATTTTTTTTTTTGCATTTAAATAATGTTTATGATTAAGGAAAACTGCTAATATCTGGCTAAAAGCAACAATGCTACAGACTCTTTGAAGGAGGTGAATGCTCCATTCAGAGGAAAGATCTTAAGCTGTGTGATGAACTGAGGGAAAAAAACAAAACAAAACAATATTTTAATAAAAAACCTGAAGACCGCAAAAGTTCATATTAATATCAACTTGCTGAGGAACATACTGAAACAGAGGCTGCCATAATTCTTGTGTAATCTAGAAATACATCTTCCTGTTGGCCTGGTAGGAATAGGCCTTCCTGTAGGCCTGTAGTTAGGTTGAATTTGATAGTTTATTGATAATGGACACTGAGCTCCAATCACCCAAAGATCTTCCATTTTCAAAGGATCATCTTTGCATTCCACACACAGAATATTCCGATTCATTTTGCAAAACCAAACTTTAAACTGAATGTCTTTGTGAATTACTTGAGCAGCATTGTGAAATTGAGCTTCAGTGTGAATTATCTTTCTTTATCTCAGAATTTTGGTAAAGTTTTCATAGCTTTGAGTGCTGTCACAATGACAGCCTAATGATATGTTTATTTGAGAAGTCTGTGTATGTGTGTGTGTGTATGTATATATATATATATATATATATATATATATATACACACACACACATACATATATATACCTATATGCACACATACACATATACAAATACATAGATATTATATATAAATATGTAGTATAATTGTGATACATAAGGTTCATTGTGTTAGATTGATCCTTGATAATGTTATTGATTTATTTATATCTTTCATATCTTTCATTTGGTGGAATGAGAAAACTAAAGCTAAAAATGTTGCACTGATTTACTGAAGGTACCTATTTGATAAGCTGCAGAACTCATACTAGAACCCAAGTTTTTAGATGCTCAGTGAAGGATGTTGTTCCCTATCCCCCTTCAATAATATGCAATATATGTATAATATTTAGAAATGCTACATAAATGCTTCTAGAACCATTGTCTCACTAAGGCACTGGATCCTAGAACCCTACTTCAATAAATAAAATCAAACCCATATAAGTCAGTTGACAAGCTGCCCACTTCTTTTTTGTCTTTACACATTTCTCTTGTTGATCCCTTCTTGATAGAGCAACGTTTAAATATACAGGTTTACAAAACCAGAAGAGATTATATATTATGCTGCTCCTTTTAAACTAGACTTCAAATAACATAATTATCATTTTCATGTGGAACTTTTCCCTCTGGATATGATTTTTAAAGATTGTATATGACCTTGAATAAAGCAATATTCATTATCTCAACATATTACTGCAATTATCAGTCATATTTATCAGGCTGTGGATTATAATTTAGCCAAAAAAAAAACACATAAAAACATGAGCTGGACACTCACTATTATTTATTTACATCTGATGAACTATTTGTCTATGGAATTTCATAGTCAGGTCATATGCCTTTAAATAGACAGGCAAAACAGAGGAATAGAACATTCTGTTGACAGGTAAATGTGAATCAGTCCGGTTTCTTTCAAAGGAAAATAATCAAGCTCTTTTCAAATAATGTAAAATGCAAAATGATTGCCTGTTGGAGGGGGTGGGGGAGCCTATGAGCTTCTCTTCTCAGGTAAATGATTGCCATATTCTAGCTGGAGGAACATATGCTACAGCTTATCTTGTGATTTCTCGGCACTCTCTGATATTTATTAACAGTTGATTTTCTGTCATTGCTCTTCTTCCTACTCTTTCCTCCTACAGTGTAAATTAGTTTCCCCAAATATACATCTCGCCTTCATTTTCTTATCAGTCTTGCAAAAAGGGTGATTATTTCATTATTGGTTTTGAAGAGTCTTTCATATTTAGTGGTGCAGCTCTGGTTTCAGGCAGACATTTAACAGACTCTTATTTGTTTCATTCTTTGTCTCATCGTAATCAAAACCCCCCTGAGACCGAGTCTTTTGTAGTAACAAACAAGAATAAAAGGAAATTATAAATGGTTGCTTCTGTGGAAAATGCAGTATTCATCAGGAATGCCTGGTGGGATTGAAACGGTAGATTTCAAACATGTGAAAACAATTGTACTCACCTATGAAAAACCTTTTAATAGCTAGAATACCTGTCTTCCAAGTCTCTTGTTAGCTTAATAGCTAAGCAGCGTCCCTCTGTGGGGCTCAAGCCTTATTGTATTGTCCTAAGGTTGCTAGCAGAAAATTTTTCAGCATAAGAGTTTATTTTTTCCTATGAGACCTGCTGTCTTGCTTTCTCCCACATACTTTGTAATTTTTTTCTTACAGCTTATTTTTTTCATCTTTGCTATATAGAATTTAACATTAACTCTCTGATTTACTGAACAGACACTGTCCTGGATTCCTGATATTGAACAGCTATGGGAAAACGTGTAGGTGTCATGCCCTCATTTTTAGAGTCAGATGACTCAAAATAGCCTGAGAGCCCTCATCTCATACTGTCCTTTCACTCTTTTGACCATATTTTGATAAATTTTTCAGAAGCAATACAAGAATTGGGATAGCTATTTATGTAAATGTCAGCTTATATTGGAGCTACAGGAAAATGGTCTAATGTAACCCATGCTTCTCCTTAATGTACAAATCATGTTTTCTGTTATCTGGGAAAATCAAAGAGGTCCAAAATACCTGACTTCCTAGTATGCTAAATACTGATCATCATTACTTAGATTCAGAAATCCTTGTTCATATCTATAAAGTTTTGATATCATTAACTGATCAAATAACTAAAGTATGAATTTGCTTTTTATATGGCTTTGGGTTCCTATATCCACCAATGGGCTATAACTATATTACAATGCTTCAATAAATAAAGAATTAAAAGAGTACATTTAACTTCAGATATAGTCATCATCAGGCATGTCTGACATGAAGTGAATGTGCCTGCCCTATTGTTACAACATATTTACACAGGGAATTACTCACAAAATGCGTTAGTTATCTCTTGCGGGGTAGCAGATTATCCCAAAACATAGCAGTTTGAAACAACAAGTTTTCATTATCTCGTAGTTTCTGTGAGTTATGAATTAGGGTTGTATAGCTGGGTGCCTCTGACTCAGAATCTCCCACAAGATTGCAGTCAAGGTATCAGCCAGGACTGGGGTCATTTCAAGGCCCAAATGGAAGATGATCCACTTCCAAGTATACTAACATGATTTTGGCAAAGCACAGGAGATCCACTTTCAAGCTCATTCATTGACTGTTTACAAACCTTACACACTTCCCTGATATAAACCAGTGACGTTAATCCCTTGCCATGTAGCTTTTTCAATAGGTTTACTCACCACATGGCAGCTCACTTTCTCCAGACCAAGGGCTCCAAGAAAGAAAAAGTCAGAGGGATGATCAAGAAGGAAGCCACAGTCTTTTAAAAATCTAATTTCATAAGCAACATCCTATCACTTTTGCTTTTTTTTTTTTTTTTTGTAGAAACAAATCTTAGGTCTAACTCACATTCAGAGGAGAGGGACTTACACAGCACACAAATGCCGGGAGATGGAGATCTTCAAGATCCATTTTAGAAACTGTCTACCGCAGTCCACCCTTTGGCCCCCGATGGTTCATGTCCCTCCCACATACAAAGACTCACTCTCTCCCGGAGTCCCCAGTCTCATCTCATTACAATTAAGCCAGGGCATGCTAGGTTATACTGCAGTAGCAACTCTAAAATCCTGTTGATTTAAAACAATAGAGATTACTTCTCTATCATCCTACATGTCTATTATGGGTTGGTTAAGGATTGTTTTCCTCACTCAGTCTCCAAGATCATTGAAGCTGGAGGGAGGGAAGAGCAAATTGATGACTATTAAAGGCTTCTACATGGAAGTGACATGTGTTACTTCTGCTCAAATAACAGAGCCACACTAATTTCAAAGGTATAAGGAACTACATTTCTACCATGTGCCTGAAAAGAAGAGAAATAGAAGTATCAATGAACAGCCCAAAAGACTAACATGATGGGTAAAGTCACATATTTCACCTCTACCTACGTACATACCAAAATGATTATGGACCAAATTTTGACACATTTAACTCATTCTACAAATATTTAACAAGTACTGTTGTACATTAAGTTTTTGCAAAATGCTAAGGCCTAAGCAGAGAAAAAAGCAGTCCCTACCTTCTGGTTCCTCAATATAGTGGGCAAAGAGATAAGTATATAGACAATTTCAGAATAGAAGTCGTTATAAATTGTCATTTAAGACATAGTAAGACATGTAACTCAGACTTAAAGAGTGAGGAGATCAGAGATCTTAAAGTAGATGAAAGTAAAGAGGAGATGAGAAGGTCTTAAAGTAGATGAACTCTGGTGAGTTCTGATAGATGTGTAGAAATAGGCCACGTAAGGAAAATCAAGAAAGACATTTTTCAGTGTTGCTTTAATAAAGTGAATTTATGATGATTATCTTCTAGGTCAAAAGACCTGGATTCTTCTGCATTTGCATTAACTAGTGCCTTAGCCTGATCAAGTAACTGGGCAACTGTGCACCTATACCTCCTCATCTGTGAAATGAGAAGGTTTAATTAGATGTTGTCCAAGACCTCTTCCAACTATAAAATTGTATGATTGTTTCTGGCTCTAGAGGACATTTTTAAAGTAGGCTTTATAGGATAATTATAAAATAATTACCTTATAAAGCAATCACTTACTAAAACAGTTCAGTAAACACTGATGGGAAATTCTCATATCAGAAAATAGTGGAATTGTTTTCCCATCCCTTCTGAGACACACTATGTTCAAAATTGATCACAAAAAGAATAAGATGTTGTTCAGGATAGAATGATATAAAGTAGTTCTTCGTAGCAAACTTTTACTCTTGTGATATTTTTCATCCTTAATCTACCACTCTAGATATTTCTAATGATTCTCCTACGTAGACTCTTCCTATTTTATGTATTGGATTTGTCTATTTGCCTGTGAAAGGACTCAAGCCCTCCCTCCCCTACACACACGATTTATTATGCACCAAAATTCCGTTGCCAGATTAATTTGCACCCTCATAATTCTACAGAATACCATGCTTTTCACTTGACTCACCAACACTTCATGGATTCTCCGACTTCAAAGAAAAATCCTTGTCCTTGGTAGTGACGTTCAAATCTTCACCACTCACAGCACAATCATTGTTCTCCTACTAGTCAACTAGACTCTGGGTCAGGAGCCTTCCTGCTTCCACCTCAAGCCTTCATTCTCTCTCTCCTCTTTCACTGATCTAACCTAGACATTCAAAGCAAGTACCCCTACCAGGTATTGGCAAAGACGTGATACAACAGGAACACATGTATTTCAGGGGAGTATAATTGCTACATCCACTTTGGAAAACAGTTTGGCATTATCTACTGAAGTTGAACATGTATGTACCAGATGATCCAGCAATTCCACTCCTCATTATATACAATATGTGTACCAAGAAATATTTTACAAGGATGTTTATTGCAGCATTAATTATAATTGCTCTAAACTAGAAATGACCCAATGTTCAATAACAATAGAATGGATATAGAAAGTGTGGTATATTCAAATGATTTTTGACAAATTCCAACATGAATGAAACTAATGAGCAGAATGGTGAATAAAGAAGCCAGACACAAAGCAATATGTAATATATGATTATATTTATATAATGTTCAAGGCAGCTCTAAACTATAGGGTTAGAAATCAAGATAATGTTTGTTTACCTTTGATGAAGAGGGGGAAATGGGATTGTGAGGGAGCATGAGGTTGCTGTAGCCGTAGAAATGTTCTATATTTTGAGCCAGGTGGTGTTTACCTGGTATTAGCTTTTATATGATTCATTCCTTATGCACTTTTCTATAAGTGCACTGTACTTTGAGTTAAAAAATAATAATTTAGAAAGTACTTGGGCTTTCAAAAACTCCTGCGTGTTTTTTTTAAAGAGACCATGTGGAAACGCACAGTCAAAAAACCTCTCATTCTTAGCCAAAGCAATCTTGAGAACTGGAGCTGGAGGAATCAGGCTCCCTGACTTCAGACTATACTACAAAGCTACAGTAATCAAGACAGTATGGTACTGGCACAAAAACAGAAATATAGATCAGTGGAACAGGATAGAAAGCCCAGAGATAAACCCATGCACATATGGTCACCTTATCTTTGATAAAGGAGGCAAGAATATACAGTGGAGAAAAGACAGCCTCTTCAATAAGTGGTGCTGGGAAAACTGGACAGCTACATGTAAAACAATGAAATTAGAACATTCCCTAACACCATACACAAAAATAAATTCAAAATGGATTAGAGACATAAATGTTAAGACCGGACACTATAAAACTCTTAGAGGAAAACATAGGAAGAACACTCTTTGACATAAATCACAGAAAGATCTTTTTTGATCCACCTCCTAGAGTAATGGAAATAAAAATAAACAAACGGGATCTAATGAAGCTTAAAAGTTTTTGCACAGCAAAGGAACCCACAAACAAGACGAAAAGACAACCCTCAGAATGGGAGAAAATATTTGCAAACGAATCAACGGACAAAGGATTAATCTCCAAAAATATAAACAGCTCATGCAGCTCAATATTAAAAAACAAACAACCCAATCCAAAAATGGGCAGAAGACCTAAATAGACATTTCTCCAAAGAAGATATACAGATTACCAACAAACACATGAAAGAATGCTCAACATCATTAATCATTAGAGGAATGCAAATCAAAACTACAATGAGATATCAGAATGGCCATCATCAAAAAATCTAGAAACAATAAATGCTGGAGAGGGTGTGGAGAAAAGGGAACACTCTTGCACTGTTGGTGGGAATGTAAATTGATACAGCCACTATGGAGAACAGTATGGAGGTTCCTAAAAAAACTAAAAACAGAACCACCATACAACCCAGCAATCCCACTACTGGGCATATACCCTGAGAAAACCATAATTCAAAAAGAGTCATGTCCCAAAATGTTCATTGCAGCTCTATTTACAATAGCCAGGACATGGAAGCAACCTAAGTGTCCATCAACAGATGAATGGATAAAGAAGATGTGGCACATATATACAATGGAATATTACTCAGCAATAAAAAGAAACAAAATTGAGATATTTGTAGTGAGGTGGATGGACCTAGAGTCTGTCATACAGAGTGAAGTAAGTCAGAAAGAGAAAACAAATACTGTATGCGAACACATATATATGGAATCTAAGAAAAAAAAAAAGGTCATGTAAAACCTAGGGGTAAGACGGGAATAAAGACACAGACCTACTAGAGAATGGACTTGAGGATATGGGGAGGGGGAAGGGTAAGCTGTGACAAAGTGAGAGAGTGGCATGGACATATATACACTACCAAACATAAAATAGATAGCTAGTGGGAAGCAGCCGCATAGCACAGCGAGATTAGCTCGGTGGTTTGTGACCACCTAGAGGGGTGGGATAGGGAGAGTGGGAGGGAGGGAGACGCAAGAGGGAAGAGATATGGGAACATATGTATATGTATAACTCATTCACTTTGTTATAAAGCAGAAATTAACACACCATTGTAAAGCAATCATACTCCAATAAAGATGTTAAAAAAGAAAAAAAACCTCTCATTCTTTAGTGATGAGATGCACATTTGTTATCCCAGTTTGTATATCCTGCCATATGTGTTATGAAAATCTTATACTCCAGTAACCTTCTTTATTGTAGAATATTTTTCCTAAGTTTCTATGTTAATTGCAATGTGGTTTAAGGTAGGATTTTTCTGTTCAATTAACAAAGTTCCAAATCACTCAATCTACTAAATATTTACAGTAGAAAGGGAACAAAATAAAAAAGAGAAGGAGAGGAGGAAGGGTCAAAAATATGTTACTTAGGGTGTCTGACATGTTTGACAAAACAAAACTTTAAAACATACTCTCTTCCTGATCTAAACTGATTTTCTATTCTACAGTCTGCATGTGAAAAAACAAATTTGATAATTTTGAACAGTTACCTTTAGGTATTTCAAATTTTATTTTTTTTCTGGCTGTTTGCTTACCTAGTATTGCTTATCTAATACAAACTTGAATCCATGAAAAATAGGACTAAAGAAAAACATGTGCAAGCGATTCCAAATAAAAGTGAATGAAAACTCCAATTGAAATCTCTTTAATATGTAATTTTAAACCACTTTAAAGGGTCACAGCTACTTGTGCTAATGTAGGAACTGTTTTAAAATGGCATGCTATTTTGATAATCAGGATTTTTTTGGTGTTTTAGGATAGAGTTGACAGAAGAAAAGATCTTCATATGAAGTAAACTTTTTGAAAATTTAAATAGAGTTGTAAAAAGAGCATATAAATTCAACTCCATCTTTCTGTTAAAATGCCTTTTTAAAGTTTGAAGTATTTTAATTAAAATATGCCTATTACATAAGATAGAGTCATGAGTCATTAATGAAACTTGGAATTTTCACATTATAACAGAAGGGATGCCATATAGCAAAGATAAAAATTACAGTGAGGAAATCCAAAGTATTTTTTTATGTGTCAGAATGTAAAATAACATGATTTGACTTTAGCTAACTCTGTTTAAAAAATAAAAGATGATATTCTTCCAATGTGAAACACACTAGAGGAAAGGCTATTTATGAGATGTTTCTTATTTCTGTGGGGGGAACAAAAAACTGGGGTTATGTCCAAAGTAAATGGAAACCTTCAAAAGTTCTTAGAACAATTTCCAGTGAACATCTGTAACTACTAAAAGTATATCAGCCGAGATTATACCTCACCATGGACAGTTCTGCTATTGAAAGTTATTGACGTTAGCTCTTACAGCTTCCTCAGCTGCAACAATTAGTTAGAACTTTGGCAGAGAGCATAGAGATGAAAGAATCCATGCCTTTACACCAGTTCTCTTCTTGTGTGCTTCATCCTCTCACCCGTATCAGGCATGTTCTGTGAGCTGGAGGGTGTGCTTACTTGGTGAAATCAACTGCCAAAAATCCATTTTCTCCCACTTAGAGGAATTTATGATCCATCTTATCCTTAGTCTTCAGAAAAGAAACAAAATTGAGACTTAATAATTTGCACTTTGGCCACATGTAGGAAATTCAGTTGACCTAAACGTGAAGCATGACTTAGAAAGAGTTGAATGTTTTCTATTCTGGGCTGGCGTTACATACTTTCTGTTGTCTCCTCTACTAGATCAACTGGTGATTAGGTTGATATTTGTAGTCAGAAAGGAAAGGTAGCTTTGGAGTGGTCTGAGAAGAAGAAGAGTTGCATTCATGTCTATAAAATCCCTAAGAAATGGCTTCAGTTGGCAGATCCAATGGTGCATTTGCCTGACACTCAAGAGACAAGTGCTTTACCAAGGTAAATGATATATTAACATTGATGTGAGTGAACTACAAATGTATTAAAGCTATCATAAAATATAGCCTAACAGTGCCGTTAAGCCATAATCTAAGTGAGTTGCAGAATAGTGCCTGAGGATTTTTACTTCAGGTTAAAAGGCAATGCAGTTGCATGTCTAGCAGGAAAAGCTTCCTCTTAATTCTTCAGAAAAGAAGCAGGGAGATCTGACCATCTCTATATTTTCCTCACTTAAACAGGGCTGAAAGTAAAGGAAGTATGCGTCTGAAAGTTAGGTTCTGCCAAACAGGACTAAATTTAACCTGTAAGTGGACAATAGTAAAGAGACAGATGGGTGAAATTTATGGAGAGCCCTTTGGGAAGTGGCCTCAAACAGGTGGCTTCCCGAAAGGAGTCAGTGTATATAGTGTTTTTAGCTGTAGAAGAAAGGTGAGAAAGAGATGGGTTGGCAATAAGTACATGGTTGCTTGCTGACTAAGGCTTGATATTGCTTGTCAGGTGTGTCTATTTTTGTCTGAAATTCAAAAGCTATTTCATTGTACTATGAGAAGAGCAGAAGGTCTTGGGTGCTGTGATTGGTTATTGTTTTGAAAAAGAAAGAAAATTATCTTTCATTTTCTCTCCATTGGCGATAAATCCCCAGTGGCAGTTTGAAGGACATTCCAAATCACTGCAACTACAGTAGGGAGTTTTTGAGTCTGTTATTTCTGACTAACGTTTTGCAAATGCTCTCACCATTCTACCCAAAACTGCAAATAGAAGCCTACAAAAGCAGTTTTGCAAAAAATGTTTCAATGTTGTCACTTGCTTTGAACTCCAAAGCAAAATCAGATTCTACCTTTAAGGTTTTTACCAAAAGGTACTTTGAAGACTGTGCCAAAAGAAGCCTTGCATCCCCCCACGCCCAAAGGGAAAACTGTATTTGCAATAATATTTCCTATGAAATCTTCATGGTACATTTTATCATATAAAATTGAAGTTATTAAAAAAAATAGAGAGAGATGGTCATCATGTGCCATATACTATGTTCCAGCTGCAACCTAGAACAAAACAAAACCAGTTTCTGTGGGAGTACTATAGCTTATAATCCAATGGGGGAGGTCAAACAGATTAAATAATCACAGTCTTTGTAGGCTAAGTGCTGTAATACCCACCATTTTAATCGCTCAGAGAACTAAAATTTATCCATCTGTTGATGAACATTTAGGTTGCTTCCATATCTTGGCAATTGTAAATAATGCTGTTATGTACATTGGGGTGCATATATCTTTTTGAATTATTGTTTTTGTTTCTTTTGGTTATACACTTTTGATTAGAATTGCTGGATGACAGTTACTTCTATTTTTAGTCTTTTGAGAAGCCTTCATACTGTTTTCCACAGTGGCTGCACCAATTTACATTCCCACCAACAGTTTTTTTTTTTTTTTTTTTGGCAGTACTGCGTGGCTTGTGGGATCTTGGTTCCCTGACCAGGGATCAAACCTGTGCCCGCTGCAGTGGAAAGGCAGAGTCCTAACCACTGGACCACCAGGGAAGTCCCACTTGTGTTCTTTTTGATGGCAGCCGATCTGACAGGTGTGAGATGATATCTCATTGTGGTTTTGATTGCATTTCCCTGATGATTATTGATGTTGAGCATCTTTTCATGTGCCTGTTGGGTATCTGCATGTCCTCTTTTGGAAAAATGTCTATTCCAGTCTTTTGCCCCCTTTTTTGATCAGGGTTTTGGTTTGTTTGTTTTTATTTTTTGATGTTGAATTGTATGAGCTGTTTCTATATTTTGGATATTAACCACTTTTCGATCGTATCATTTGCAAATATTTTCTCCCATTCAGTAGGTTGTCTATTCATTTGTCAGTGGTTTCCTTTGATATGCAAAAAGCTTTTAAGTTTAATTAGGTCCCGTTTGTTTATTTTTGCTTTTATTTCCTTTGCTTTAGGAGAGAGATCAAAAAAATTTTTTTTTCTGTGATTTATGTCAGAGTGTTCTGCCTATGTTTTCCTGTAAATTTTTATAACATCTTGTCTTACATTTACATCTTTAATCCATTTTGAGTTTGTTTTTGTATATGGCATTAGAGAATGTTCTATTTTTTTTCTTTTACATGTAGCTGTCCAGTTTTCCGAACACCATTTATTGAAGAGACTGTCTTTTCTCCATTTTATATTCTTGCCTCCTTTGTCATAGATTAATTGACCATAGTGTGTGCATGTATTTCTGAGCTCTCTATTTGGTTCCATTGATCTGTTTGTGTGCAAGTACCATACTGTTTTGAGGACTATAGCTTTGTAGTATAGTCTGAAGTCAGGGAACATGATTCCTTCAGCTCTGTCTTCTTTCTCAATTTTGTCTTGGCCATTTTGGGTCTTTTGTGTTTCCATATAAAATTTTAAGTTATTTTTTAAGATGTGGTATACACACACACACACACACACACACACACACACAATGGACTACTACTCAATCATAAAAAAGAAGGAAATTTTGCCATTTGCAACAACAGGGATGGACTTTGAAGGTATTATGCTGAGTGGAATAAGTGAGACAGAGAAAGACAAATACTGCATGATATCACTTTATATGTGAAATCTAAAAACTACAACAAACTAATGCAGATAGCAAAAAAGAAATAGACTCACAGATATAGAGAACAAATTAGTGTTTACCAGTGGGGAGAGGAAGTGGGAGAGGGACACTATAGGGGTAGGGGATTAAGAGGTACAAACTATTGAGTATAAAATAAGCTACAAGGAGATATTGTACAACACAGGAATATAGCCAATATTCCATAATAACTATGAATGGAATCTAACCTTTAAAAATTGTGAATCACTACATTGTACACCTATAACTTATATAACATTGTATATCAACTAAACTTCAATAAAAAAAGAACCAAAGTTTGATTCTCATTTACCTGAAACTCCAGTGCCAGTAGATGTTTCTAGTCAGGGCCAGGTGATGGATAGTCATTTTTGTAACACTCTTAGTGTGAATAGACTTTATTAGTGGAGGTGAGAGGTGATCCTAAAAGATGTGACTGAAGGACAAGGCTCTTTCCTTCTTAGGGATCTTTCTTCTGTAGGTCCTCAGGGATTCTACCTGCAGATAGGAACACAGAATAAAGGATCATGTATGAGATGTTTTAAGGCCAGGACTGATTGTGGCATGATTTATATTTGGCTGTATTCCCTTGTGAAGAATTCAGTCACATCTCACATCTATCTGAAAGAACATAGCCCGGCTCTGTAACAAGAGGAAAAGGCAAACAGTTTTCTAAACAACTAGCCAGTTTCTGTGACACAAGGTAACGTGATAAGGAAGTACACAGAGCTGTTGGAGCATCTAAAAAATACATTGAAGTGAAACTTGGAGGAAGCACGATGTCAAGGAAGGCTTTCTGCATGAGATGACAACTTCCCTGGGAATTGAAGGAGAAACAAGAGTTGAACGTGTGAAAAAGAGTTGAGAAGAAGGTTGTCTGGACAGAAGGAAATAATTCTAAAAGCAAACAGGAATAATTAGGATATTCTAAATTCTATTAAGGAATTAAGACAAAGTGCTTTTTTACATGTTTCAGAGTATGAGTTTTGAAAAATTAATAATGAGATTATTTTCCATAAATGTAATTCTGGTAAGATTTAGAATTCTTCCATGTGAGTTAGTCCCAGGATCAATAGGGAGACAAGGATTTGCTTTATCTTGGCTGCTATGGTTTAAGTGATCCCCTTAAGAACTTTGGCAGCATCCAGCTCCACAAAGACCAGAGGATGGGAAATTTGAAAGTATTATGTAATTTCAGGAAGCAACAAGCTATGACATTCATTAGACTTGATGAAATAGATGTTGTAAGAAGCTAATTTAACCATTTTATGTTAGACATTATAATCCCAATTCAGAATTGTAAGGAATGTTCAATATCCTTTGCTTTCCATCATGTGGACAAAAGAACATTCCATATTGAGTTGGTATTTCACTCTTTCAGTTAAAGATTGTATGACATAAAATTGATACCAGCTTCTCATTAACCCTCTTGTTTTTTCTCCTCTGTCTCAATCCCCCCTAAAAAAAAAAAAGAATGGTGAAAATATGATATGTTGAAGACAACTTAGTGTTTGAAATATTTTTTTTAAATAATTTTTATTTCTATTTTTCTAATTAGGTTTTGAGCTTCTTGAGGCCAAGGACTGTGTCTGAAAACACATACAGTGGCTAACACAAGGTAAGTCTACAACACATCTTAACTCCTTTTCTTCCTAGGGTCGTAGCACCCTGATAAAATGCCTGATATGTAGTTGGCACTCAACAAATATTGGTTTGGGTGGATGAAATATTCAAACATTATATTATATTCACTTGATATTCCTCTTATAAAATATACTAAGACTGAGTTGTTTTTTTTTTCTTTTATAAATAAAATTACAACACACTCAAAACAGTGGAACAACTAGGAAAAAATCTGTCAATGACAGATTTATTTTTCAGTTCTGAATTATAGATGGTGTTAGTCATGAGTATGTGAGAAATCTAACAATGGGTTAATGTTTTGATCTGGAGTAGCAGATGCCTATAAGATTTAAATGTTGATTGAATTTAGCTGCTGCTGCCATGAAATTATTAGCCCTTGGCAGTGGTCTCGCCTATATACTTTATTTTGGTTCTTCTGGAGCTACAAAGCTATTTATTGTTAATGAGGGAATAAAGTGAGAAAACAAATTAGCAAATAGATTAAAAAAATTTTAACTGTCTAATCTCCGTTAAACAACTGCAGGTTATCAATTTTCACTACCTTCCAACAAAACTTTGCTATTAACACAGCTTTGTTACCCTACATATCCTCTCTCTAATATAATCATTCATCTCTCATACTTTTTGATAAAATTCTCTACCAAGTACCTTTTTTCATTGCAGCTTCACAGTGTGTGTCTAATCTTAAAATTATAATTCTTTGAAATAAATAATTCCTATGCTTGCTAAGATATTTGATCTGTTGGCTCACCACTTAAAACTATTATCTAGTATAAATATGTTATGACTTATAAAATAAACTTAATGGTTTTTAATTGTTGTTTCTAAATGCAAATTTTTTAAATGAAGTTTACAAAGTTTAGAAGTTCCTTAGCATGCTCAAATACTCTTATCTGCTAAAAATGTTGTATTCCCAATTTAAAGGACAGGATGCCACGTCCCATATTTCCTTTTAACTTCATTTTGGGGTTGATACTTCTTATGACTCTAAGGTAAAGCATGTATCTGTATATAGAAAAGGTACACAAAGATCCTTCAGAAACCAAGATGCCATTGAAGTCAAATAAGATGAGGATTAAACAAACAAATGAGAGATGGAGATTGTAGGAAATTTAATTTCAGGCTTTCAGCCTGTTTCCCCTTTGGTTTCTATTTTATACATTAAGATTCAGCTCACTTTTACCCTAAAGCTTTCTTGGATACTCCTCGTCAAAATGATGTCTTATTCTTCTTCTGAACTCCCATGTGTCTTTGTTCATGACTCTCTTATGATACTAATAATTCTGCTTTTATGGTTCAGCAATTTGTATAGATCAGTTCCCATCTTCTGAGCATGTTATATTCCAGAGTTAATTTAAAAACCAGTTGTTTGGAAATCCAAGTTACTTATTCTCATAAAACTAATAATAGAAGTGATGTTCCTATTTTCTTTTAAGTTCTACTGCTGTCTGATCTAGTGCCGACCGAAGTATTTCAAATATACCTCCATTTATGACATTGCTTCTTCAGGACAAATCAATTCTATTATAAGGTGAAGCCCAGTACACTTTCTTTAGGGCATTATATTTGATCAGTATTTACCAAATTGTCTTCCCCTTCATTTATCTAAGACCACCAGCTCACTCACAGTGTTGTTTCAGGGCACTGTGTTAGAAATTCTTATTTCCCTTTCTAGTCTGTGAATGTTATATAATCAGTCTTGATTGCAGGCATCTAAATCCAATACTTTGCAAAATATTTAACTTCTTAATCTTGCCAAAGAAAAGACAGCTTTCTTATTTAATGTATCTCTTAAATATATTTAACCTTTGTTTTTGCTGTGCATATTATGTGCAAAGCAATTTGCACACCTATTTCATTTACTTTTCACATTATACTTCTGAGGTTAGTACTCTAATTATCTCCCCGTTAAGATGAAGGACCTGAGAATTGGAGAAACTAAATATCTTACCCAATTTCATACAAGTGGTAGTAGTATCAGAATTCTAACCCAGTAGAACTCCAGAGACAACAAGGCCACTATGTTTTGACATGGTCCTTGATTGCCCTGAGTTGAGAGAACTAAAACCATCTTACTAGATGGCAAAAGCACGAGGCTTCCACTCTCCTGCCAGTTCCTCCTTAAGTGCCTGGGTTGTAAACTTTTTGAAAGGAGCGTCTGTGTCTTTTTACTCATGTTTATACTCGTCACAGTGGCTGAAAGACTGCCTTGACATCATGGATACTTAATAAGTGATTGATTGAGAACATTATGAGATATATAAAATACTGTTAATGATAAATACACTATTCTGTAATTAAAGGTTTAAAACACTTTGCCTTAGGGCCGTTGACCAAGTTTAGTCAATTTGGTTAAATGAGCTTTCTTCTTCATGTAATTGTGTCACTTTTCATAGTTGGATTAAGCTAACGCTAGCAAGAAACTGTTAAAATGTCTGAATTTGGAAATTCACAGATATGTGGGGTGAACCTGATATTACTGTGGGTTCTATATCCAAATGGTGTGCTAATTTTGGCAAGTGCAATTTAGTTTCTTGTTAATGATAACATTTGAATATTTGCCGTGCCGTATCATGTTTTAATATAAGGACCAATGCCAATGCCTATAAATATTTTCATATAACTAATAGTAACCTTCTGCAATTTTAGTCAATTCTTGGAATTGCATCAGTTAAGAAAGTCAGAAATACTATGTTTTTTTTAGGTGATTTTAAGAGTTGTTTATAAAGTTCTGACTAGCACTATTTTAGAGAAATAAAGCAGATCTGCTAACTAAGGCATCCCATTAAGTGAGCCTGATTTCAGTTATTCTGAGTGAAGAAGTAATTAACATTATACACAGCAGGGACATATTCAGGTCTCTATTATAGTTTTTTGATTACAGTATTAACTTGACAGTCTCAGATAGAGAAAAAGTTAATCTAATTAAAGGAAGGTTAATTGTGTATGCAGACTGTATGGCCAGAAGAAGAAAGCTCAGCAGGATGTTTTCTGGGCATTTCTGCTTGAGAGAGTTACTTTTTTTATTCAGCGGTAATAACCAAAATGTTCATATTATACACATAGCATTAAAAAGAAAGACTTATTCCAAGGATTTACTAGCAAGACAATTTAGGAACTATGATATGTATAATCTAATGGTGTGTATGGGGGTTGACTAAATGCTTTCCAGCTCTAACTGCTTTCCAGCTCCATAATTGTAGTGATTCTGCACCATGAATAGACTTAGAGTTTAATTCAATGTCTACATTTGTATGGTTAGAGAACATCAGAACTAAAATATACTTTAAAGACTCCAGGCCATGCTTTGTACATGATAAATTTAGACCCAGAGAAGAAAAATGGGCTGCCCAAGATCAAAAAGATATTTGGTAGAATATCTGTGACTCAGGTTCTTTTTTGTTTTGTTTTGTTTTTTTAACTATGCATTGAAAACCATATTATCTTTTGAATTAAAAAGAAAAAAAAGAAAAGGAAAGAAAAATTGAGACAAAGACAAGGGAAGTTCACATAATTCAGTCTCCTACTCCATAGGAAACTTCCCCATGACACACAGTCAGCCAGTCAGTGATTAAAACTATACATAAACCTCATTTTCATTACTGGGTAGCTCCAACTGCAAGAAAAGTCTTCTTCATATTGATGCAAAAATATACCTGTCTTTATTTCTTCCTTTAGTCTTCTGTTTTCTGTGTAAAATATCCATACCTACTTCATCCATTCTTTTTACGACGTGAGTTTCAGATATTTCATCCTGTGATACCTTCTCCTAGCATATCAATAAAATGTTTCAGGTTGATGCCTAGAATTAAACACAGTGTGACACATGTTACCTGGGTGCTACCATAAGTACGTGGAAACACTATTATCTCTTGATCTGACCATTGTGCTTTTGGCTTTTTAAATTAACTGTGCCTTTTGCATGATTTCAGTTGCCCTTATGAAACAACTAAAGCCTAATGCTGTTTTTCACATGGACTACTGTAAATAAGGGGTTCACACCTGTTTTTAAATTGGATTATTTTTATCATGTTTAAGTCAAGATTGACAGGCTTAAACATATTTGCTATCATCATCACCATAAACATCAAAAACATTACTAGTTTGGGTTATTTGAGTTGCTCAAGAAAGTGATGATGATTAAAAAAAAAGATTTTAAGTCTAAATTTAGTTCATAATGGCTAAAAATAAAACAAGTAGTATAAAATAAATTGTAAGATAGTTATACAGATTATAACATATTTCTCCCTAAAAATGCTATATATTAATCAATATAAAGTATACATCTTCTAGTTTTGGTCATATTCATCAATTCTCTTCTAGAAATAGAAGCTGAAAATGGTTAGGTCCCTTCAATTTTGCTGTGAACTTTAAGTTGCTCTTAGAAGATAAAGTCTTGGGCTTCCCTGGTGGCACAGTGGTTGAGAGTCCACCTGCCGATGCAGGGGACACAGGTTCGTGCCCCAGTCCAGAAAGATCCCACATGCCATGGAGCGCCTGGGCCCGTCAGCCATGGCTGCTGAGCCTGTGCGTACCGCAAAAAAAAAAAGAAGATAAAGTCTTAATTAAAAAAAAAAAAAATCCTGCCTTACATTTTTTTTCTCTAAATGAGGGTGGTCTTTAGGAGAATATATATATTTAAATCAAGACAAGAAGGAAAAAATTCCCTAAGTAAAGAAGGTTAGGAGAAAATGAATGGTATTTAACAGCTGAGTAGAGCTGTAAATAGAAGTTGACCTGTAACTCCCAGTGAACTTAATGGTCAAATCGTCCAACATTATATTTATGCAAATTTAGATGTCCCTCTCTAGAAATAAATGACTGAATGAATAATTTTAATCAAATTCAATCATAGGTGTTCAAGTGTAGAACTAGAACAATCACAGTAGTACACTGAGAAACTTCTTAGGTGTCAAATCCCTGTGTTCACATTTAACTGTCTCATTTTCTTCCACTATTTTCCTATTTATAGGCTGTAGAAAGATGGGTAATGAAATATCAGGGTAGCATTTTGAGGTTGTCTGAAATACTAAATTTTGGTGCCTGATAGCTGACATCTGCTGTCCAAAGGAATGGGCTTGGAGACTCAGTTATAAAGGATTACCCAGAAGTTAAGTTCAAGAAGGATGTATAAAAGGCTGTGAGGTTGTTTTGTTTGTTTGTTTTGTGTTTTTTTTTTTTTTTTTGAGATCTCCAGGATCTGGGAACTAAACTATACCCATTGCATTTGGCTCTGTATTTCTAAATTATGCAAGTTTGTGCTAGTACCTGACCTATTTCTCAAACATTCAATGGGATGAAGACAGGAGTGCCTAGAATGGACTACGTTGAACAGGGGGATAGTTGCCTGGGTCAGGGGCAATGTATAGGAAGGGAAGTAACAAAACAGGGTCATATAAGGAGGGGAGTGTTCTGTAAAATGGGCAGTAAGTATCGTTTTGAGTCCTAAGTTTATAAGAATTGTTAAGACAATCTTTTGTACATTTGATAAACATGCCTTGTATGATCTTATATAATTTATTAAAAAATATTTTAGGGGTTAATTGTTTTGGTGGTGGATGGCCTAAAGATACTTTTTATAAAAATCTCATTTTTTTTTTAAATCTTGAGCACATGAAGGTGTTCCAAACTTAAAAAAAAAAAAAAGACTTTTGAATCTGATCCCAGATTTTCCTATGCAGAATCATATTTTTTAAATCATATTTTAAAAGATCAGAAATCGCCTGTAGTTATAGAATGGAATTATGAAATTTCCTATGTAATATCTTTGGTTTGAGACAGCTGTCTACAGTTTACTTGAGATTTTCATATTACTGCAATTTAAAACCATAGAAATGTCAAAAAAAGATTGTCTATATAATGTTTTCTCCTCGAGCACAGGATTATGCTCCTAAAAATCCTTGAGACAGATAAATTTTTATACATTAGACCTATAAAATTTACAAGGTTATATTTGTACCAATCTAAGTTAATTTTATCTTCATTAAAAGTAGGTAGGCATGGGACTTCCCCAGTGGCACAGTCGTTAAGAATCTGCCTGCCAGTGCAGGGGACACGGGTTTGAGCCCTGGTCCGGGAAGATGCCACATGCCACGGAGCAACTAAGCCCGTGTGCCACAACTACTGAGCCTGTGCTCTAGAGCTCGCGAGGCACAACTACTGAAGCCCACGTGCCTAGAGCCTGTGCACCACAGCAAGAGAAACCACCACAATGAGAAGCCCGTGCACCACAATGAAGAGTAACCCCCGCTCCCCGCAACTAGAGAAAGCCCGCACACAGCAACAAAGACCCAACACAGCCAAAAGTAAATAAATAAAAATAAATTTATTTTTAAAAAAGTAGGTAGGCGTAATAAGTAAAAACAGTTGTAATAATTTATCTTACATGAGTAATTGTGGGTATGCACAAAGTCATTTCTTCTTTCTTCTATTCACTGAATATTTATTAACCATTCAGTGCCCTAGATGATTGAAATACAAAGATGAAAAGAAAAAGTGAAACCTGCCCTCAAGCAGTTTACGACTTACTGCAGAGACAACATGAAAGAAATAAGTGTAACAATGTTTTATAGTACCTTTTAAGGTAGAAACATGCATAGGCGAAAATTGGGGCATACAGCTAGAGTACCTTACAGTAGACCGGGTGCTCCACAGATGCTGGTGATACAGTGTTGAACAAAAATATTTTATGTTAGAGTAGGGGAGGTAGATGGTAAAGAGAAATAATTGAGGTATAGAGTATATTAGATAGTGAAGAGCAGGGGTGAGGTTTAAAATATTTAACAACCAGCATAAATGAGTACCTACTCATCAAATTGACATGAGGCCTCTCAGAAGGGAAGTTTACTCTACCTGCTGAATATCAGACTCAGAATCAGCACTAATAGGAAAACAAAAGCAGGGAAGGAAAATTAAAGTATCAGGTTAGGAGAATATTGAAATTTTAGAAATTTTGGACTGAGAGATGATTTCTGAGTAAAACTCTCAAGAAAGTAGAAGAGTTAGTCATGTAGATACTGGCGGGAGACCATTCTAGACAGGGGGAATAGGAGGTATAACGGCTATACCTGCTATACCTGCTTGCTGAGGGGAAGCTTACTTGAACTGAGCAACAGCAAGAAGGCCAGCATAGCTGAAGTGATAAGAAAGGAAGACCCTCATATCTCCTAGTAAGAACTTTAACTTTTGTTCTATATGAGATGATATCTCACTGAAGGTTTTGAACAGAAAAAGACATGTTTAGTCTTATATTTTAAGACGATCTTTCTGGCTTCTGGGTTGAGAACTAACTAATTGAAACAGGGGAAGTGGCGGGTATACTAGCACAGAGTCTCTTGCAATAATGCAGGCAAGAGTTGGACCAAGTTAGGCTTTGGGAGTGGGAGGAATGGTTGAATTCTAGATAGGCATTGCTTTGAAAGTAGAGCTACTTGGATTTGCCAGCAAACCAGATGTGGGGTATGGAAAAGAAAGGTCAGGAATGATACTATCTGGAAAAAAACAAATAGTTGTCTGTATGAAACTCTTTGCTAGAGCCTAGGGGACACAAATGGGGGATAAGACAGACATTATCTAAGATGGATAGTCAATTAAATAAACAGTTACAGGAGAGTTCCCAAATATGGGAAGTACTGGAGATCATGTTAAGGTTGCTTAATCTAGTCCAGATAGGTGAGGAACCACTTATTCAGGAAGTAACATGATGTCTGAGTCTAAGGGTGAATCAAATTTATTCAGGTGAGGAAAGGACATGGGGGAGAGGGAAAAGTAGCTATATTTATGTGCTTTGGATCACAAGCACTTGAAATTTGATAATATTTTATTAGTGACTATTGCTATGTTTCTTTAAGGAAACTATTTATTGCTTTGGAGAGGAAGTTATTTCAAAGGCTATATTCTAATGCATTCTTTCTTTCAAAAAATATCTGTGGACTACCCGTTTTGTGTTAGGGTTTCTGTGCTGGGTGCTAAGAAGTATACCAGGATGAATTATATTTGAATCCTGCCCACAAGGGGCTAAGGATATAGTTTTATACTTAAGTTAACACCTAAATACTTAAGTTTACTAAGATATGCATTTATTGTTTCAAGTTGCTAATACACTAGATTTATAATATCATACATGGTGTGAGTTCACCCTAAAAGCATGCTGTTTGTTTTTATCCCCACTGAAAAGTATCCTTAGCACCTATCAAATGGTGTAACCTATAATAATATTTGTTAAGTAAAGAATATATGACTTTCTCAGCTCTAGACTTATTTTTGCTACAGATCATTGAGACAGCCATGAAAAGTTAATATACTTTTATATTTTATGCATATTTATTCTATGAACTTTCATTATAGGATCTATGCCAAGAGGCTCTTACATCATTGCTTCTATTAAGGATTTTTTCATATATGTATAATCATTAATAATCTTGAATCTAGCACCACTTATAGAAGATTAATTTCTCCTCATTGACACATTTACTTGCAGTCTCTCTCCCCTTTCTTATAGCAAATACTTCCACAAAATTCTAATTTTCATCAGCATATTTGACTTTGTGATACATGCTTTCCATATATTCACAATTGTTTCTCTACTTATAAATTTCCATTTATCAGTCTTGTCTAAACATTGATTTTAAAGCTTTACAATTTAGACCCCTGGAATCATTTTCCTTTCTTTTCAGGATCACTCCCTTTACTTGAGGAAGAAATGTTCTTCTTTCTTTTTTTTTTTTTCTTTTTACTTAATTTATTTTTTTAACATCTTTATTGGAGTATAATTGCTTTACAATGGTGTGTTAGTTTCTGCTGTATAACAAAGTGAATCAGCTATACATATACATATATCCCCGTATCTCCTCCCTCGTGCGTCTCCCTCCCACCCTCCCTATCCCACCCCTCTAGGTGGTCACAAAGCACCGAGCTGATCTGTCTGTGCTATGCGGCTGCTTCCCACTAGCTATCTATTTTACATTTGGTAGTGTATATATGTCCATGAAGGTTCTTCTTTCTAATTCTCTGTGAAATCAAGTATAATTGTGTTCATATTGAAAAGAAAGACCAATAATGATTATAAATACATTTTAATGTGAATATAATTTTATAATCAGAGTTACTCCATTCCATACCAATTTTCCCTTCAGATTTTGTAGGGAAAGGGAATTGATCTGGCAGCAAACAAACGCAAAGCTATGGATCTGTGAAAGTTATTAACTTCTCAGTGCCCCATTTAGCTTTTCCCTTTCCACAAGAATCAATGACCAATACACCCATCCATTTTATGTTTCTCATTAAAGCAGAAAGTTAACACAAGATGAGCGCCTCATGTATTGTCTTTCAACTTGGTAATGTTTATATTATTCTAAGAACATGGCACCACTGCCCTGCTGGTGCCACAATGTGGCAGGTACTTTTTAAGCTTTCCTGGATAGCTGTACCTATGATGTAGCCAAGCCCATAATCCACTTGAAGTTGTACTTGGTTTGAAAGTACCACAATCACCACACTTCTCCTGAATGGACTTAATTCCGCAGGTGCAAATGCTGGCTCATGATCATTCTTGACCATCTTTCTACCCTCTTACTCTCATCCGCCAGTCAGTTGTTTCAAGACTGTTTGGGAAGTCTGAGGTTGAGAAATGATGATTTTTTGACTTACTCTCTTCCTGCTTGTTTCTCTAGGTTGCAGAAAGACCATCAATAAGTACATATTTTTATATTTAGTACATTCCTTTTTTGTCCAATTGCCTTTCCAAAGCTTTTGGTTTTCTGAGCATCCACTTAACCACAGCAGTGAAACAGTGAAATTCCTTGTTGCCTTCCATTGAAAATAAGGTTTGGGCCCTAAGCCAAGCTGCCTGAGCCAGCACTCATATAATTCAAAACTGGAAGAAGACAATCAATTAATCAATACTATAATTTGGAACTGACCATGGTAGTAACACTCACAGCTATTAGACTCAACTGACTGACACCATTTAGAATTAATGAGGTAGCAAGAGCAGGCAAACCAAAGATTCGTTTAAAGACTTTTCCTCTTAAATCAAACTGCCCACTCTATTTTGTTATTTTTTCTTATTTATTGATGCCACAGTGAAGTCTAATGTAAGTAAGAATTTGAAGGACAAAGAATCTTACCCATTACAGTGATGTTGAACAAGAACATTAATGAACATTTTAGGTATGGATTTCAGGAACATAATTCAGTTCAATGTTAGACTCTTCTGAACAATCTAAAAACATGACTTAAAATTAGTTTTCTGATGTTATTTGGGCATTCCTTGGTCCAATCTTGTATAACTAGAGCTTGGCATATTTATTATTTGGATAAATAAATAACCATCTTTTAAACTGCAAAACTTTAAAATAATTTCCAGAAAACCTTTATGGTTCACTCTGTTTTAATCCCACAGTGCCATAAATAAGTAAATATATAAAAACACACAGGATCCGTGGTGTGTGCAAAATAACAACAAACACCAACTCCTCCCAGTACTTTCTGACAGAGCCATCAAATCTTGCAGCTCCTGTTGACAAGACAAGGGTTTCCCTAAAGCCACTGACTGAATATTTATAATGATATGTTATTAAACTAACCAGGAAGTTTGAGCCTTTGTTGTTGTGAGCCTTTGTTGTTGTTTCAGTTTTCTTTGAATCAGGCATACCTAGGCTCTGAGCCCACAGAGTGAAAGTAACTTTTTACAATGTCTCTAAATGTGGACTCTCAAAAGCTAGCCCCTGGGCGTTTAAGTGTGGTAATTTTTGTTTTTCAATTCAAAAGCAAAATACAAAAGAATCTCCATTAAATCTGGCAGAAAACAGGAAGGAGGGGAGACATAGCTGTACATTTTATAACACCATATATCTGAGGGATATGATTTGACTGGCAACATAACAACATCCATATAGACAGATGCTCCACTTTTTAAATAAAATTATAATTGACATATATTAATTTCAGGCATACAACGTAATGAGTCAATATTGGTATGTATTGCAAAATTATCACCACAGTAAGTCTAGTTCATTTTTTTAATTGGAAAATGCGGTATAGAATTATCCGACTTTAAGCTCCAAACTGAAGAAAAGTATGTGGAACATATTCCTGGCATTTATATTTTCTTTCCAAATACTTGCCATATATTAATAACCAAAAGGTCACTGAAAAAATTTTAAAAGGCCTCTTAGTATAGAGTCAGAGAGCATATGGCCTAGAGTTGCTTAAAAGTTAAGATAGAAATTTTTTTTAATTTTATTTTTTATACAGCAGGTTCTGATTAGTCATCCATTTTATACACATCAGTGTATACATGTCAATCCCAATCTCCCAATTCATCACACCACCATCCCCACCCCCGCCACTTTCCCCACTTGGTGTCCATACGTTTGTTCTCTACAACTGTGTCTCAATTTCTGCCCTGCAAACCAGTTCATCTGTACCATTTTTCTAGGTTCCACATATATGCGTTAATATACGATATTTGTTTTTCTCTTTCTGACTTACTTCACTCTGTATGACAGTCTCTAGATTCATCCACATCTCTACAAATGACCCAGTTTCATTCCTTTTTATGGCTGAGTAATGTTCCATTGTATATATGTACCACAGCTTCTTTATCCATTACTCTGTCGATGGGCATTTAGGTTGTTTCCATGACCCGGCTATTGTAAATAGTGCTGCAGTGAACATTGGGGTACATGTGTCTTTTTGAATTATGGTTTTCTTTGAGTATATGCCTAGTAGTGGGATTGCTGAGTCATATGATAATTTTATTTTTAGTTTTTTAAGGAACCTGCATACTGTTCCCCATAGTGGCTGTATCAATTTACATTCGCACCAACACTGCAAGAGGGTTCCCTTTTCTCCACACCCTCTCCAGCATTTGTTGTTTGTGGATTTTCTGATGATGCCCATTCTAACTGGTGTGAGGTGATACCTCATTGTAGTTTTGATTTGCATTTCTCTAATAATTACTGATGTTGAGCAGCTTTTCATGTGCTTCTTGGCAATCTGTATATCTTCTTTGGAGAAATGTCTATTTAGGTCTTCTGCCCATTTTTGGATTAGATTTTTTATTTTTTTTAATATTGAGCTGCATGAGCTATTTATATGTTTTGGAATTAATCCTTTGTCTTTTGATTTGTTTGCAAATATTTTCTTCTATTCTGAGGATTGTCTTTTCATCTTGTTTATGGTTTCCTTGGCAGTGCAAAAGCTTTGAAGTTTCATTAGGTCCCATTTGTTTATTTTTGTTTTTATTTCCATTACTCTAGGAGGTGATCAAAAAAGATCTTTCTGTGATTTATATCAAAGAGTGTTCTTCCTATGTTTTCCTCTAAGAGTTTTATACTGTCCGGTCTTACCTTTAGGTCTCTAATCCATTTTCAGTTTATGTTTGTGTATGCTGTTAGGGAGTGTTCTAATTTCATTCTTTTACATGTAGCTGTCCAGTTCTCCAAGCACCACTTATTGAAGAGACTGTCTTTTCTTCATTGTATATCCTCGCCTCCTTTTTCATAGATTAGTTGACCATAGGTTCGTGGGTTTATCTCTGGGCTTTCTATCCTGTTCCATTGATCTATATTTCTGTTTTTGTGCCAGTGCCATATTGTCTTGATTACTGTAGCTTTGTAGTATAGTCTGAAGTCAGGTAATCTGATTTGTCCAGCTGTGTTTTTTTTCCCTTAAGCCTGCTTTTGCTATTCGGGGTCTTTTGCATCTCCATACAAATTTTAAGATTTTTTTGTTCTAGTTCTATAAAAAATGCCATTGGTAATTTGATAGGGATTGCATTGAATCTGTAGATTGCTTTGGGTAGTATAGTCATTTTCACAATACTGATTCTTCCAATCCAACAACATGGTATATCTCTCCATCTGTTGGTATCATCTTTAATTTCTTTCATCAGTATCTTACAGTTTTCTGCATACAGGTCTTTTGCCTCCCTAGGTAGGTTTATTCCTAGGTATTTTATTTTTTTTGTTGCACTGGTAAATGGGAGTATTTCCTTAATTTCTCTTTCAGATTTTTCATCATTAGTGTATAGGGATGCAAGAGATTTCTGTGCATTGATTTTGTATCTTGCAATTTTACCAGATTCATTGGTTAGCAGTAGTAGTTTTCTGGTGGCATCTTTAGGATTCTCTATGTATAATATCATGTCACTGCAGACAGTCACAGTTTTACTTCTTCTTTTCCAATTTGTATTCATTTTATTTCTTTTTCTTTTCTGATTGCCGTGGCTAGGACTTCCAAAAGTATTTTGAATAACAGTGGTGAGAGTGGTCATCCTTGGCTTGTTCCTGATCTTAGAGGAATTGCTTTCAGTTTTTCACCATTGAGTTTGATGTTTGCTGTGGGTTTGTCATATATGGACTTCATTATGTTGAGGTAGGTTCCCTCTATGCCCACTTTTTGGAGAGTTTTTATCAATAATGGGTGTTGAATTTTGTCAAAAGCTTTTTCTTCATCTATTGAGATGACCATATGTTTTTTTTTCTTCAATTTGTTAGTATGGTGTATCACAGTGATTGATTTGTGTATATTGAAGAATCCTTGCATCACTGGGATAAATCCCACTTGATCATGGTGTATAATCCTTTTAATGTGTTGGTGGATTCTATTTGCTAGTATTTTGTTGAGGATTTTTGCATCTATATTCTTTGGTTTTGATATCAGGGTGATGGTGGCCTCATAGAATGAGTTTGGGAGTGTTCCTTCCTCTGCAGTTTTTTGGAAGACTTTGAGAAGGATGGGTGTTAGCTCTTCTCTAAATGTTTGATAGAATACACCTGTGAAGGCCTTCAGGTCCTGGACTTTTGTTTGTTGGAACATTTTTAATCACAGTTTCAATTTCATTACTTGTGATTGGTCGGTTCATATTTTCTATTTCTTCATGGTTCAGTCTTGGAAGGTTATACCTTTCTAAGAATTTGTCCATTTCTTCCAAGTTGTCCATTTTATTGGCATGGAGTTGCTTGTAGTAGTCTCTTAGGATGCTTTGTATTTCTGCACTGTCGTGACTTCTCCTTTTTCATTTCTAATTCTGTTGATTTGAGTCCTCTCCCTCTTTTTCTTGATGAGTCTGGCTAATGGTTTATCAATTTTATTTATCTTCTCAAAGAACCAGCTTTTAGTTGTATTGATCTTTGCTATTGTTTCCTTTGTTTCTATTTCATTTACTTCCGCTCTGATCTTCATAACTTCTGTCCTTCTACTAACTTTGGATTTTGTTTGTTCTTCTTTCTCTAGTTCCTTTAAGTGTAAGGTTAGGTTGTTTATTTGAGATTTTTCTTGTTTCTTGAGGTAGACTTCTATTGCTATAAACTTCCTTGTTAGAACTGCTTTTGCTGCATCCCATAGGTTTTGAATCGTTGTGTTTTCATTGCCATTTGTCTCTAGGTATTTTTTTATTTCGTATTTAATTCCTCAGTGATCTCTTGGTTATTTAGTAACATATTTTTTAGCCGCTTTATGTTTGTGTTTTTTTACGTTTTTTCCCCCTGTAACTGATTTCTTATCTCACAGCGTTGTGGTCAGAAAAGATGCCTGATATGATTTCAGTTTTCTTAAATTTACTGAGGCTTGATTTGTGACCCAGGATGTAATCTATCCTGGAGAATATTGCATGTGCACTTGGAAAGAAAGTGTAATCTGCTGTTTTGGGATGGAATGTCCTATAAATGTCAATTAAATCTATTTGTTCTATTGTGTCATTTAAAGCTTATGTTTCCTTATTAATTTTCTGTTTGGATGATCTGGCCATTGGTGTAAGTGAGGTGTTAAATTCCCCCACTATTATTGTGTTACTGTCAATTTCCTCTTTTATAGCTGTTAGCAATTTCCTTATGTATTGAGGTGTTCCTATGTTGGGTGCATATATATTCAAAATTGTTACATCTTCTTCTTGGATTGATCCTTTGATCATTATTATGTAGTGTCCTTCCTTGTGTCTTGTAACATTCTTCATTTTAAAGTCTATTTTATCTGATATGAGTATTGTGACTCCAGCTTTCTTTTGATTTCCATTGCATGAAATATGTTTTCCCATCCCCTCACTTTCAGTCTGCATGTGTCCCTAGGTCTGAAATGTGTCTCTTGTAGACAGCATATATATGGGTCTTGTTTCTGTATCCATTCAGCAAGCCTGTGTCTTTTGGTTGGAGCATTTAATCCATTCACGTTTAAGGTAATTATTGATATGTATCTTCCTATGACCATTTTCTTAATTGTTTTGGGTTTGTTTTTGTAGGTCCTTTTCTTCTCTTGTGTTTCCCACTGAGAGAAGTTCCTTTAGCATTTGTTGTAGAGCTGGTTTGGTGGTGCTGAATTCTCTTAGCTTTCGGTTGTCCGTAAAACTTTTGATTTCTCCATCAAATCTGAATAGATCCTTGCCAGGTAGAGTAATCTTGGTTGTACGTTCTTCCCTTTCATAACTTTAAGTATATCATTCCATTCCCTTCTGGCTTGTAGAGTTTCTGCTGAGAAATCAGTTGTTAACCTTATGGGAGTTCCCTTGTATGTTATTTGTCATTTTTCCCTTGCTGCTTTCAATAATTTTTCTTTGTCTTTAATTTTTGCTAATTTGATTACTGTGTGTCTTGACGTGTTTCTCCTTGGGTTTATCCTGTATGGGACTCTCTGCGCTTCTTGGACTTGGGTGGCTATTTCCTTTCCAGTGTTAGGGAAGTTTTCGACTAAAATCTCTTCAAATATTTTCTCTCATCCTTTCTCTCTCTCTTCTCCTTCTGGGACCCCTGTAATGTGAATGTTGTTGCATTTAATGTTGTCCAGAGATCTCTTAGGCTGTCTTCATTTCTTTTCATTCTTTTTTCTTTATTCTGTTCTGAAGCAGTGAATTCCACCATTCTGTCTTCCAGGTCACTTATCCGTTCTTCTGTCTCAGTTATTCTGCTATTCATTCCTTCTAGTGTAGTTTTCATTTCAGTTTTTGCATTGTTCATCTCTGTTTGTTTGTTCTTTAATTCTTCTAGATCTTTGTTAAACATTTCTTGCATCTTCTTGATCTTTGCCTGCTTTCTTTTTCTGAGGTCCTGGATCATCTTCACTCTCATTATTCTGAATTCTTTTTCTGGAAGGTTGCCTATCTCCACTTCATTTAGATGTTTTTCTGGGGTTTTATCTTGTTCCTTCATCTGGTACATAGCCCTCTGCCTTTCCATCTTGTCTATCTTTCTGTGAATGTGGTTTTTGTTCCACAGGCTGCAGGATTGTAGTTCTTCTTGCTTCTGCTGTCTGCCCTCTCTAGTATTCTTTTTAATGTGACCTGTTAATATATTATCTGTGGTATATTTTTTTAATCCTATAAATGAAATAAATTTTTAGAAATACTGAAAGTTTTGGATTGAGAACAATTAAAGAAAAAGAGGGGTCTAAGATTTGCTAAGAGAATAGTGTATTAGGCAAAATGGGAGCATTCAATTAGGTCAATGTAATATTATCCATATTGGTTTCCACTTACATGAATTCATATATATGTATGTGTATGTATATATATATTTGCACACACACACACACACACACACACACATATGTAATGTATAACATCCAGCCATTGTTTCCATAATAGAAGCATATATTCTAAATAAATGACATTTTATGAAATGGAGCACATGTCCAATTTAATATGTCATTTTTTATTATGGAGAGACGCAGGAAAGCATTAATTTTCATTCTGTTTGCCTACACAAGATCAATAAAGAACTAAAAAATAAATAAAATTTTAATTTAAAATGTGATACTTAATACTTTCAATAGGTAAGTGATTTTGCATCTTATTCAGCTTTATAGTAAATACATTGCTGTCTTCCTCTCACAAAGTAAAGCATAAAATTAAAAATGAACTATTGTATTTTCTTGGTCTTTTTCTGTTAAGAAAAAAAATAAACTAATGCCTCTAAAGCTTATCAAGTTGAAAAACATATATGGAGGTATCTCATAAAAACAAAATAATGAAATATTCAAGTCACTGTAAAAAGAACAGTTTTTTTTTTTTAAAGTTTCTTGTTTACTTATTCATTTATTTATATTCAACTTCAATTTCAGGAAAAAAATGCTTTGAGCCAACTTGAAAAAAAAAATTGTATAATAAAATGGGATATTTTATTTTATTTTTATGCCATTTTATGTCCAAAAGAACTTAAGGTAGCCTTTGAAGATTCAGGCAATACAGCAAAATAAAATAAATTTTAAATTGCTAAAAATGTAAAGAAAAAATCGTAAAGAAACTAAGGTAAAATATGGGAGATAAAAAATAATGGATAGGGCTTCCCTGGTGGTGCAGTGGTTGAGAGTCCGACTGCCAATGCAGGGGACACGGGTTCGTGCCCCGGTCCAGGAAGATCCCACATGCCGCGGAGCAGCTAGGCCCGTGAGCCATGGCCGCTGAGCCTGCGCGTCCGGAGCCTGTGCTCCGCAATGGGAGAGACCACAACAGTGAGAGGCCCGCGTACCGCAAAAAAAAAATTATAATAATAATAGTGGATAATGTTAAAAAGTGACTCTTGTTCATTTGATAAATAATCGGGGCAATGTAGTATGCAGCAGTACTTTTTAGAGGGTATTCTGTAAAAGTAAATGCCAGTCTAAGCTTTCTAGAACATGCCTTAGTCACCTCTTTTGTATTTAAAGAGCCACATAGTAAGTAAATATTTTAAGACTTTGTAGGCCATACAGACTCTGCAGCAAGTCGTCAACTCTGCCATTCTATATGCAAATGGTCATGTAAAAAATGTAAATGAATAGACAGGCCTGTGTAACAATAAAACTGTTTACAAAAACAAGTAGTAGGCCAGAGTTAGCCCATGGACTGTGGTTTTCCCAGTCTTCTTCTAGAGACTAAAGCAAAGGTAGAGTCAGTTAGCTGAGTTTAAGATAAAAGTCTTCTCCAAGGAAGGGTAGCTTTCCTTAACCCCAAAATGTGAGATGAAACTCAGTAAGGGACGTTTGACCATGAGAATTGTCTGTTACATCACTACAGTAATTAAAATAGCATGTTTCATGCAGCATCTGGTTACAGCCCAAGAACATCTGTGAAGTTAGTATAAAATTCAATTTTTGGTCTTCTGTAGACAAAAATAATGGACTGTTCTCTTTATTTTTCAATTGGATATTGTAATGACAGCATCTTATGATTTGGGATCTTTATTCTTCTTAAGTTTACTTCACTTTGTTTCTTTTGTTTGTCGTTGTTATCAAATGGAAAGATAACTCCCCCTACATGGCATGCTAAGCAATATACCATCTTGCATTGAATTTAAAAAGCTGAGAACATCAGTGTTAAAACATGGGTGAGCATTACTATGGGGTTAGTGAAGGAAATAGGAAAGAAGTTACAACCTGATAGGGAAGATGGGCATTTAAATTTTTAAAAAGTGTGACAGATACCATATGACCCAGCAATCCCACTACTGGGCATATACTCTGAAAAAACCATAATTCAAAAAGAGACATGTACCACAATGTTCATTGCAGCACTATTTACAATAGCCAAGACATGGAAGCAACCTAAGTGTCCATCAACAGATGAATGGATAAAGAAGATGTGGCACATATATACAATGGAATATTACTCAGCTGTAAAAGAAAATGAAATTGAGTTATTTGTAATGAGGTAGATGGAACTAGGGTCTGTCATACAGAGTGAAGTAAGTCAGAAAGAAAAAAACAAATACCTTATGCTAACGCATATATATAGAATGTAAAAAAAAAAAATGATACTGATGAACTTAGTTGCAGGGCAGGAATAAAGATGTAGACACAGAGTGGACCTGAGGACACAGGGTGGGAGGGGGAAGCTGGGGCGAAGTGAGAGTGGCATCAACATATATACACTACCAAATGTAAAATAGTTAGCTAGTGGGAAGCAGCAGCATAGCACAGGGAGATCGGCTCGGTGCTTTGCGATGACCTAGAGGGGTGGGATAGGGAGGATGGGAGGGAGGCTCAAAAGGGAGACGATATGGGACATATGTATGCATATGGCTGATTCACTTTGGTGTACAACAGAAACTAACACAGTATTGTGAAGAAATTATACTCCAATAAAGATCTATTAAAAAAAAATTGTGACCAATGTTGTGATATGAGGAGACATGAGTTCTGGATTTGGACTCCCTTGTTTTGAATTTCTGGTCCACTATTTATCAACAGTGTGACCTTTAGCATATTCCTTAACCTCCTTCTACTAAGATGAATTTACCAGGGGGTTCCTGGATTAGCTTAATAAGTTCTTAATGATGAGGTGGAAGAAAAATCAGGA
This sequence comes from Globicephala melas, assembly GCF_963455315.2. NCBI lineage: Eukaryota > Metazoa > Chordata > Mammalia > Artiodactyla > Delphinidae > Globicephala > Globicephala melas. Next base: position 59,239,110 of record NC_083319.1, on the reverse strand, counting down.
ACTGAGCCTTGATGGTCATCAGTATTTAAAGTGCAAGCAGAACAAGAGGAACCTTCAAAAGAAAATGAGAGGCCAAAGAGGAAGGAGGCAAACCAGGAAGAGAGTCATACCTTAGGAGGCAAGGAGATAGGGGTTCATGAAGAAAAGATTCCAACAGTGTTTAATGCTGCCAAGGAGTCAAGCAAAGTAGCTGAAAAGTGTCCATATTGTGCAATATGTACGCATTGATAGTCTGTATGACGGCCAGGTTATTGGTATATTGCAAGAAGAAATAACACTGGATGAGTTTAGGAAATTTATACAGAAAATATAGATAACACCTTGAAGAATTTTGACTGAAGGGGAGACAAGAGAGAGTAGGATTTGCAGAGGTAATTTGGATTGAAGAAAGTTTCTCTTTTTTTAATGCTGTAAAACCATACATTATGAAATTCTGATGTGACGCATCCAGAAGTATATGAAGAATTCAAGATACAAGCAGATGGAGGGTGAAGAATTTACTATATTTCTAAGGAATCCAAAGGGGAAGGTTCCAGAGTACAAAGCGATGGTAGATCAATTATGCAGATTGAAAGTCAATTCTTCCTCAGCCCAACAGGAGGAAGGGAAATATGGATGTAAGTTGTATCCTGGACATTGAGAAGTCCAAGAGTTTCCCCCAGTGATTTTAAGTAATCTTCTGGATTTGAGGGAGGAGGTGGATAAGCTGAAGATTTGAGGAGAGTTGCGAAGTTTTGAAATAGTATCTGCAGGGAATTACATTGTATAAAGGAAGCTAATAGGGTTCCCAGATACTGTTGAGAGCCTGGCTAAGATTAGCAGTCATGGGTGTATGTAGGCACCAATCTGCCCCTTTGTGTGACATTCTTTAGCAGTGTTCAGCAGAGCTGTACTGCTTTGGTGCATGCATAGGAAAAAATGTCATTGTCTACTAGACAACTTTCCGTGCAAAATGACCAAAGCCAGTATAGCACTGGATGCTCAGATATTGACAAGAAAGTAGTTGAAGATCTTCTAAAGTCTGGCCTTCATATATCCTCCTTTGACAATGCTGAGTCCCTTCTTATGTTATCTTGCTGCTCTTTTAGAATTCAAGACCAAGAATCTCAAAATGAAATGTCTTTTAAGACTCTACTATAAATTAATAAGCTGAGTCCTGTTTCCTGAAGGTATAGGAAAATTGAAAAATTGAACTAATTATGATATATATGTATGTGTGTAGCTTATGCAGTAATGTTACCATTACTATTATAGAATGCATTACATAGTTTGCCATTTAGAAATAAAAGTGTAGTATGATACACAAGTATAGATACATTTTATCTTAAACATATTTTAAATGTACCTATAATTTTACCACAGATGTCAGTGTACCCCTGTGTCTTTATCACCAACAGACATGGGGAGAATAATGTGAAATGCTGATATTCTCAATCAGAAGCCTGCATGAATCTTTAACGGTGTGCTCCCCCAGGATTTGATCTTACTTTTTAATTTCCATTTCTTGAATTTGGTTACATCTCTAGCCTCCCCTTTTAATTAAAATTAGATTTAAAAATTAAATCTCTGCTGCTAAGCCACCTGGCTTGGAGCCCAAATAAGAACCCCGCAGTATCCTCTCTTCATCTCCTGATCACTTTAGCTAATTAAATATAAATAAAAGGAAAAGTGTCCTACGTATGAAAAGGAAGAGTTAGATCTCCGACTATATCTTATGACCACTCTTTATGCTGTTATAGGGAAGAGGTTAATAGATGAATATCTTTGCTACTTATTCTCATCAAAAAATAAGAAAATATGCAGAGAGGCTTTGGTTAACCAACATGTGGCAGAGAGTGAATGTGGAGTTGTTCCTGAGAAGCACCTGCCTGGGCAGGGGATATATATTTTCCAGCTCCTTTACCTCTAGATGAAGTTATGTTACTTACTTGCGCCAATGGAATATGAATGGTAATGATGAATGACATTTCCTAGACAAAAAGGTTAAGAATCAGGTATGCTTTTCCTCTGATTTCCTTCCTGATCCATCAACTGAAGAAAGACACTGAGATTGTTGACAAGATAGTCACAAGATGGAAGGAGTCCAAGTAAAAGGTGACCCCATCTGGAATACCTGCTATGGATTTTGATGTGAGCAGAAGTATGTCAAGCCCCTGGGAATTGTTAAAATGCATACCCCAGATCTCTTCAGCCATACATTTACTGATAATCCTTTGGTTATTCCTACAGACAACTTACTCTAATCAGTTATGTGTTGGTTATAACCATTTTTCCAAAGCTTAATTCATTTCTAAGTTCTGGGTGCTTCTTAATGAATACATACTTATGTAAGTGTTTTCTTTCTGGCAGACATAAATTTACTCACTTTAAAACTATTCTGTGGTCTTTACCATAAAAATGTGAAGATAAATGTAAATACCTCAGAAGGTAGAGAATGGAATTTTGACAAGAAAAATGGACTGGAGGTAGTTTTTATTTGGAACTAGTCTAGAAGCTTGAGAATATAACCATAATAGTTTGTCAAAACGACTTTAGGACATATGCATATCTGAAAGAAGGATTGCTTTTCTCAGAGACCTTTCAAAATGAGGTATTTGATTCTCATAGTGCCTCAAGTAAAAGGGATATCTATTTTACGAGTAAATAAACAGGAACGCTAGAAAAATTCTGTCGAGTTCAGAAAAAGAAATTTAAGGCTGGAAACATATCCCTCATCAATTTGTAAGGAAGCTATTTGAGAGTTTCGAAAAGTAAGAACAGCCAAGCAACAAGGTCTGAGGTAGGAGATCATCCTGACACCTTTACTCAAGGAAGTGGAAGCAAGAGCAAAGACAAAGGCAAGGGTCAGGGAACTGAGTTTCTGCATCATGGCACTGGAAGGAAATGTCCACATTTTAGAAGGTTCTGAATGAATCAGTTCAGGTTATACTTGTTCAGATAAATTAGTGGTTTTCAAACTATATGCAAGGGATATCACCAGGACTGCAGTGTAACCTCTTGCCCTTACAACAGGCTTTTGATACCTGTCCGGGATTATCCACGGATGCAGAGCCACCATTGGTTCACATCACACCTTTACGTGAAACAGAGGATGGTTTCTTCTCAGGATGAATGCAGACCTAAGAGTACTGCCTTAGCTTGGAGTGTCAGGCTAGAAACGCACAATCATACTGAAAGGTCCTACACTGAGAAGCAATCCTGACCATGACTCCAGGTTGATTTCTCAGTCAAATGAATCAGTTTCATGATTCTGCCTGCCAACATGTACCACCTTGGTGGGCCACAGAATTATTTCTGAAAACGTTATCTTCCAGTGGGCCTTCTTTTGCCTTCACCTGACCCTTATTCAACAAGTGTGAGTATCCCCTTAACTCTTGTATTTTAGGGTTTCTCTGCCTATTTAGATGACATGTCTGCCTGATGTGCTTCATCATATTGAGATCTAATCCCTGCACAAAGAGGACAATGTAATGGAAACACACAATTTCAATTTTTTTTTAAAAAAGCACTCTAGTTACTAGATTTGTTGTACATTTAAAAATAAAAAGGCCAATATATTACCCACTCCTAAAATCAAAAGAGAAACACACCTCTCAGTGCATCTTAGAGTAGACACTAATAAACTGATGTTATTCCTATGTTTCTTGATCTCGTTATTTGATTTTTTATTTTTTTGCGGTACGCGGGCCTCTCACTGTTGTGGCCTCTCCTGTCGCGGAGCACAGGCTCCGGACGCGCAGGCTCAGCGGCCATGGCTCACGGGCCCAGCCGCTCCGCGGCATGTGGGATCCTCCCGGACCGGGGCACGAACCCGCGTCCCCTGCATCGGCAGGCGGACTCTCAACCACTGCACCACCAGGGAAGCCCCTGGTTATTTGATTTTGACTATTACCCTGTTGCATTTCTCCATTCATCAGGCTGTACCCAACGGGGAAGACTTTTTTAAAAAATCTGTACAATCTCGTATTACAAAGGTCCACACACACATACACACACAAGACAGAAAGTGAGATCAGTCTTTTTTTCAACAGTAAAATATATAATATGTGCATCCAAATGGAGTGAATTTGATACAAAATATTCTCTACTGGCAAAAATTCTTTATATTGGTATAAAATATTAAAAAATGGTATAAAACCAGAACTGGCCACATAAACCAGAGTGGGTTTGTTGTTTTGATTGTCCACACAAGAATACTGCATGCTCCTTTTATTTTTCTGGTTTGATTTTTGCTGTTTTAGAAGAAAACTGATACAAAGACCTAGGACAAGCTTTTAACTTTTAATGTGATTCAGGTTATGCTGTAATAATATTATGTAACTATTATGGTTTGAATGATTCTGTCCCTATAAAATTTATAAGTGGAAGCCCCAGCACCCAATGTGACTGAATGTGGAGATAAGGCCTTTATAGAGGTAATTAAGGTTAAATGAGGTCATAAGGGGAGAGGTCCAATCCAACAGGATAATTGTCCTTATACAAAGGGACACCAGAGAGCTAGCTTTCTCTCTCTCACCATTTAAGAATACAGCAAAAAGATGGTCATCTGCAAGCCGCAAAGATATTTCTCACCAGGAAACAAACCATGCTGGAAACTTGATCTTGCATTTTCCAGTCTCTAGAAATGTGAGAAGGTAAATTTATACTGTTTAAGCCACCCAGTCTTTGGTATTTTGTTATGGCAACCCAAGCAGACAGACAGTAACAACCAATTCCAAACAATCTCAGTTAATTACAATAAAAATATTAGTTATTATTGACATGTCAGTGATCCATTGTGACAGATTTGTTCCAAGTTTAAGATCAGTCTTGGGTCTTTCTGATGGTCTAATGCAGCAGCAGCTACCAGGATTATGTTCTTCTTATGGCTCATGACAAGTGTGCAAGCAGTAAAATCAAGCTCCCAAAATTCTACTCAGATGTGTCTATGTCATGTCTACACACATCCCATTGATAAAAGCAAATGATGTCCTAAATTCAATATCAGTGAGGCAGGGCAGTATACTCCTTCAGGGAGGATGGGAGTGCAAGCAGTGTATATTTGCTGAACAATAATACTATCTGCCTCAATAGTCAACAACTTGAATCAGATAAGAATTTGTTTTCTAATAGTTGTTGGTCCCTTAAAATTCCATGAGAGAGTATGGTCTGAGGAGACAGATTTTTATCTTCTTTATCCCTAATTTTATTGAATTTTGACTTCGGAACACAGTAGTAAATGAATCCTGATTTTTTGCAAGATAATTGGCTATAGAAGTTATTAAAACTCTGATAGCTATTTAGTAAATGCATTCTATATTAGAAAGAAGAGTTTTGTGGAGACCTAGACACTTTTGTTAATATTAACAAAATACAGATCTTTAAATGTGCTTCTGATACCATTGTTTACCATTAATAAATTAAATAGATCACATTAATCTGCCAAAATTAATTGATATTAATTTTTCTACCTTACAGCATTTTGAGAAACTAACATCTCACACTTTAAAATTTTGATAATTTTTATATGCAGTTTTAGTTCTCAGCTGTGTGACACTTGGGAAGAAAATAATGTTATTTCTCACTTTATCAACCTCAAAACATACATTCACACCCACACAGATATGCACACACACTCACACTAACATACACTCACTCACACACAGACCTGTTGCACTGTGTATAGTGCAAAGAATGTAAGCTTCATCCATTCTGGCTAAATTGAACTTCATCTTTATTAAAAAAAAAAAAAGTATGTCTGTTTTTGTTCATCCCATCTATCAATTAAGGAAAATTTATATTTAGTTGTTAGTTTATTGTGGCCATAGAAGCTGACTTCAAAACTGGCTGAGTTACAGGTTTGGGACTCGTCTTCAAACTTTTTAAAAGCGCAGGAGGAAGGCCAGGGTTCCCCTAATCAGAATGCCACCTGTGGACTAACATGTGGCTTGCAAGAAAAGCATGGTCAGTATTCCAGTGCTGCATAGTGGTGGAAAAATTCTGCAATGCCAAATAACGCAGGGTTTACAATTAGTGAACGGCACACTGCGGGGAGGATGTAAATCTGCGTGTCAGCATTGGGCCCCAGAAAGATGTATTTGGTTCTTAATTCACCAGTAAATGTGTGTCCCTCTCATCAGTTCTGGTTCATGGAGATTCTAATCAAGCAATTTATCTGGTTCATTTCTCTTATGCCCTCATCAACTGAAGTGCAAAGTCTCCTGAACAGCCAGAAAAGATGAGGTCAGCCTTGAAAATAAGTGTTGGCCTGTTTGTCCAAGGCCCAGAAGAAACCAGGATGAGACAAATGAAATCAGTCTCTTTCGGAGTAGTCTCCATAGTACCACAGAAGTATTTGAAAGGTGAAAACGGCAGTTATGCCATTCATTTGGCACCATTTATATCCCTACCACCACCACCCAGTGATGAAGTTGGTTGATAACTTTCGTTTTTTTTTTATTTTTTGCTGAATTATTTGTTTGAATATTTGTCTTTAGCATTCATCTCTCCCCTTAGGATCCTACAGTCTGCCAGAACCAGTATGTGGACATCATAATTTCCCCTTAAGATTTAAAAGCAAATCGATGAGTGAAAGTGCTCAATATTTACTTTAGAATGCACTTTCAGTGATGAAATGGGACATAATTTTGCCTAGATATATAGGACAATACTGGGTTACGCATGTTACAATGAAGATTAAATAGCATATCATAAAGAGAAATTTGAAGTCAGAGGTGCTGTCTTTACATGTACCTTCACATCATCAAATATTCGTAGATGATGCCGTGACTCTGATTTGCCAGAAAGCTTGGCTAAAGGATTAGACATGGTACTACTTGGTACTCACTGGTGTATGCAAATGAGTATAAGAGTAAATCAGTGACCAACTCTTCATTCACACCCATTGTTATCACATAGAAGGACTCAGCCTAAGTCATCAAGACAGAAAAGAAAGTTGCATGGTACATTTCCTTTTAAAGACGTCTTCTGGCTGGCTGTTTTACCTCTGGTTCGTTCAGTTATTTGTAAGCAATAAGATCCAAAGTAAATTCAGTCCTTACGTGATGGATCAAGAAGTTACTCTCACAGGTGGATCAGAGAACAATGAACACGTTGTTAGCGACAGCCCCTCCTAATTCTTAGCGACACAGGGCCTGCCATCACCAAACTGGCCCTGGCGTGATCTGAAGTACTGCTTCATTTGCCTCTTTATATCACATTGTGATGAAAACTGTCACAGTGTGCCTCTTTAGGCACTGAGCAATCTGTGATCTATCAAAGTGCCGTCTTGCTGATGAACTGAAAAACAAACCTTGTCTCATCAACAGCCAAAGCATTTGACATTAAAATATATTCTCTAATAGCCTCTAAAATTAATCTTCCAGGATGGTTTCCTCAAAGGAAAATAAAAATAAAGAGAGAATATTTTCAGAGATTTTGATACTTGATATTTGACCCTCAAATTTTGGAAGGCTGTCTCATTTAAATAAAACGCACGTTTACCCCTTGATCCCAAATTCTTCTGAATGAAGTTTAAGCCCAACTGACTAGGGAGACATTCTGCACCCCTCCCTAGAAGCCTGCCTGCAGGCCTTGGCAGTACATCATGTGGCCACTCCCACCCAGGAACAGGGGCTTCATACCTCTGCCAGGCAAGGTCCTGGGGTCTAGAAAGCCTTGGAGGTTAATGCGTGTGAATCATCATCTGCTTTTGAGCTGCTAAGTTCAGGGGTGAGGAAAGGAAAGTAGAGATGCAGTAGCAGAGGAGATGCTCAAAATCCCCGGACACTCCAAAGCAGTCATGACTCTGAAGGACTAGAATTCATTGAGATCCAAGAAAGTACGAGAGAGAGTAAAACATTTGAAGAGGATGATGGGAATGGAGACTAGAGCCGTTATGGTACCTAAAGGAGCGTAACTGTCTTTGACTTGGTAGGCAATATTTAGTGATAATGGGTGTGTAGAGGTAAAGGATTAGCCTGGTGGTGACATTTAAAATGTAGTTACGTGTGATCTTGTTTTCAAAATGTATTAGCAGGTACGTCTAACTCAGTAAATTTCTGCTTTTCAGTTTTTTCCACTAAAATATCCCTATGGCAAAAGGGCATGAACAGGTTTGCCAGGGAGAATTTAACTGGGCTTCCTTCTTTTATCGGAAACACACATTCAAAATGTCCATTTTAATCTGTAGCATATCTGCCAGTGTTTGTTTTAATATAAAATATGTTTTAATTAGATGATTAAGCTCTGATACATGAGAAACCAGCTTATCTCCTATACCACTATAGCCCCCAAACCTAGCCTAGCACCAAGTATATATCCGTAGTAAATATTTGATGTGTGTATGTTAGGACTCTAGGAAGGTATGGAATGGTCCTCCTGGGTTTTCTCGTGTGTATTCCTTAAAACACCAGTTGTACCTTCTGATGATAAGAAATAGATGATAGGACGTATCTGTGGTCACAATAACTTCTGCTTAGGTATAATAGAAAGCAACCTTTTTATGTTTTCCAAAAACAAGGGACTGTCTGGATCTGTCACTCAATGGAGCCTTGAATATGGGGATTAAGTGGCAATTGCTCTGGCGATGGGCAGCAAAACTAGTTCGAAGCAACGTGTTATCACGGTGTCTATAAAATATGTCTTCGTGTATGGCGGCCTGCCTGTATATAAAGTTTTGCCGGTATTTACTCTTTATAGTAAGCCTTATGTCCTCAGACTCTGAAACAGAAATTCCCTGTCGTGCATGTGGACTGAGGTCAGGCATTAGAGCTGCCACAGCAACACACCCTTAGGACAGAACAGCACAGCAGGGCAGAGGCAGCATCCAGGCGTCACTCACCCCAAGGTGGAAACAGATTTGGAATTTACAGGTCAAGGCCTAAGGTCAAGAGTAGGCCTAAGGGCTCATGCTTTCACTGAGCATGTTCCCGTTTGCAAATTTTAGCAAAGTATCTGAGAACTTTTCTTCTCGTATAAATGTGAAAGTTGTTATCATCCACTTGGATTGGGATAGAGCCTGGATTTTTTTTTACCTGGATGACTTCAGTATTTGATGAATGTTGTTGCTGAAGCTGATTGCCATGGATAGCTATGAGTTTTCTCTTTGGAGTCACCATGTACTGGTTGCCAAAACAGCTTCTGTGGAAGGGGACCTCTAAATTGTTTCAAAGCTGATCCAGAGAGCAATTCTAGTGATCTGATTAATGAGAGAGCTCTGAGTTTGTTGGCAAACTGAATAATCTTTCACGGCATATCTCTCCTTGCTTATTACTACCACCGCCTTGCAAATAAGTGATCAACACTTAACAATGACAGTAACAGTAGCTAACACTCTTGAATGGTCACTGTGTGTCAAACGTGGGCTAAGGGCTTTATATACATATCTCATCCTCACAGTATCTCTATGAGGTAGATAGTGTTATCCTCTTCACTGCCTAGAAAACTGAGACGGAGGCTGATTTTGGACCTTGCCAATCGTTACCCAGATAGGAGTGGGCAGTGCTGGGACTCCAACCTAAACAGCCTGCAGAAGCTGAGCTCCTAACTACTCCAGCTGAAACCATCCTTCTGTAACTGACATGAAGCCTCTAATATAACTTTACAGTGCTCTTTGGAACACTAAACCTGGTGTCTCATTTGCTTATTGGCTTCTCCGTAGGCAGTGTTCGCTAGTCTACTAAGAGCACACCCCTCAATGACAGTCGCCATTTTTAACTGCAGTATTTTGTTCTAGCTTTAGTAAACATATCATTTTCTTATTTTTATCACCTCTGGTTTTATTGTACTAGTAAATAGAACTGAAATTAAATATTCATTAATATCCTAAAATAAATATCACTGAATGAGGATGGAATGGTGCATTGGGACATTCATTTCCTTAGAGTGGAATATTAAGAGCCATTCAAGAGTTTTCTTTAGCATGCTTTCCAAAGCAATAGCCTCACTTAGACTGGATTATTTTCTTATATATTTTTAAATGATTAGTCTTCATGCCTCCTTTCATCCTTATCTGTCGCAACAGTTTCAGTTCAGATTGGGACCAAGCAGTCTCTTCTTCAATAGTGGATGCAAAAAATGCCAGCCATATGGGGGTGAGCACTTGGTGTTCATGGCACGTGTGCTTCAAATGACAGGACATCAGGATCAGGTTCTTTTGCAAAAAGAAGCTGTGTTCTTTCCCCTCTCTTCTATTGAAGTCAATTTGATTTCCACATATAATTTAAGGTTGGGTTCTTTAACTTCACATGTAAATAATTGAAGCATATTATATTTTCTTCTTTATAAACCAAATGATAAGCCCTCTAAGTACCACTGAGATTCAGCTACTAGAAAGGTTGCTGTCTCATTTTTCCGATTTATCAAAGCTACTCTGAGGTAATTTCATAAAGCCTGTTAAAATCAAAGTAACCCCTAAAGTAAGATAGGCAATTTTTTTTCTCTACCCACTGCGATTTCTCTGGCAATGAAGAGTGTTTACCAGTGCTTATCATTTTCTTCTATATTTTTGTATGTTTTCCTTGCAAATGCAACATAAGAGCTAAATGAATCATAACTCTTATGTATATTAACTTATAATTTTAAATGATTTTTGCTTATTGCATCCTTGAAACCATCCCTGAGTGATAGTGGTTCAAACTATAGTATGCCTCAGAATCAACTAGAAACTTTATTAATGCACAGATTGCTGAGTCCATCTGCCCATACCCACCTTCCTTCCACTATTTCTGATTCCGCGTGTCTGGGATGGGCCCTGAATTTCTAACAACGGATTTCCTTGTGATGCTTATGCTGCTGATCCAAGGAATACACTTTGAAAACCACTACTTTAAAAGAGGAGTCTATAGGGCTTCCCTGGTGGTGCAGTGGTTGAGAGTCCGCCTGCTGATGCAGGGGACATGGGTTCGTGCCCCGGGCCGGGAAGATCCCACATGCCGCGGAGCGGCTGGGCCCGTGAGCCATGGCCGCTGAGCCTGCGCATCTGGAGCCTGTGCTCCACAACGGGAGAGGCCACAACAGTAGAGGCCCGCGTACAGCAAAAAAAAAAAAAAAAAAAAAAAAAAAAAGAGGAGTCTATAAACTTTTTCTGTAAGGAGACAGATAGTAAATATTTTAGACTTTGTGGGATATATGATCTCTGGTGTAAGCTCCTGCTCAGCTCTGTGGTTGTAGCATAAAAGCAGACCTAGACAATAGATGAGCAAATGAACATGATGATGTTCTAATAAAACTTCATTTATGGGCACTAAAATTTGAATTACATATAGTTTTCACATGGCAAAACAGATCCCTTTGATTATTTGCAACCATTTAAAACATGTTAACTAAAATTTTAAAAAAACGAAAAAAATAAAGAAAAAACATGCTTAGCTTGTAGGCAGTGCAAAATCTGGCCATGTGATGGATATTATCCTCAGACCATAGCTTTCCAATACTGGTACAAGAAGAAGAGAATGAGCAGAACCTTCAGTATCAAAATTCATGGCACATGACAAATAAGGACCTCATACTAAAAAGAGATTGATAACAGTTTCATACCCCCAGCAGGCTCTTTTCTACTACAAAATAAATAAACAAAGGAAGTTCCAAAGTGACAGTGATTACTCTAAAGAATAATTTTTCCAATTGATATATTGGGTCATTTATCATTATTCAAGTTTCCAGATACCTATAAATAATAGTCTAAAAGTACCTCCTGGATGGGGAACTAGGATTGAAATTTATAGAGTCAAATGACAGAAAATAAGGATCATTCCTGTTGAGAAGGTCTAATCTCAAACTCACTGTGTACTAGTTTAATATTCCAGTTGATAGTAGTTAAATATATATCTTTTCATATACATTGGGTTCAAGAATTTCAAAATCTATTAATTTTTAAAAATCAATCAAAAACATACAAAAAAAACCTCTAAGTCAGAATATTTTTTTTGAATGACCCTATTATCACAATAGAATGTTCAGTTGTTTAGTTGTTTTTGCCCTAAAAACTGCCTGGAGTAAGTGACCAGAGTAGTAGAAATGTCCACCAGTTTATAAGTTATGCTTCCTAAATCACCCTCCTGTCTGAGGATCATTTTTAATAGTAAATATGCCATACTACGTGCCAAGTGTATTTTCAGTCTCTTGTGAATCGTACTTATTATTGATACTTTTACTAGGTCAGAAATAGTGTGTAAAGCTGGCTTCTCATTCAAATAACCAAATATTTTTGGAATTTCAAACACATCTTTATTTAATCATGTGGATGCTGAATGAGGTGATCCCCAAGGTCCCTTTGAGCTCTAAAATTAATTACTTGTGAAGATCTGTTCGTTGTGACTGTAAACCCTTATCAAAGGAACATGTCTTATTACAATGGTGCTCAGATTTCAGCGTGCATAAGAATCACCTGGGGTTCTTATTAAAAATGCAGACTCCTGAGCGTCACCCTATAGGTTCTAATTTGATGGGTCTAAGGCTCCAAATATTGCACTTAAAACAATACCCTAGGTAATTCTCATGTAGCTGGCCCATAAATCATACTTTGAGAAACACTGACTTACTACAACCAAATATATAATTGAACTTGACAGTGGAATTAAATAAAAGGAAAATTAACAAATTTGCTTTTGGCCATGCACAGCAGTGGTCTCATATAGCGGCAACAGAATAAATAATCTCAATCACAGGATTCAACAGGCATGAGGTTCTGGGTCACTTCTGTTCAGCTTGATGAATTATGACTGGTGGAAATTGCCACCAGTCGCATTTTAGGGCTTCCCTGGTGGCACAGTGGTTGAGAGTCCGCCTGCCAATGCAGGGGATGAGGGTTCGTGCCCCGGTCCAGGAAGACCCCACATGCCGCAGAGCGGCTGGGCCCGTGAGCCATGGCTGCTGAGCCTGCGCGTCTGGAGCCTGTGCTCCACAACGGGAGAGGCCACAACGGTGAGAGGCCCGTGTACCCCCCCCCAAAAAAAAACCCCACATTTTAAAACCACCTCTTTAAGCCACATTCATGGTCTGATACAACGGAGCACTCAGAAGAGCGAGTTAGGTGAGGGTGGTATCAAGCCCTGTCACCTTATTCTCTGTGCTGATCTCAGAGCAGGATATCCTTAGGGTGCTTTTCCTTGAGTTGCATTGGTTAGTGATGCACGCCTACATTCATTACCTTTCCTTGATTGTTGCTGGGATCTATCGTTAAGTGCTTGTTCACCAAGAGAAATCACAGGTACCAGAACATCCTATAAACTAGAACAAGGAAGGAGCACATGGGCATAGTCCCATTATTTGACTAGAACTCACTTCTAGTTTATTGTACTCACTCAAGCCAAATAGCTAAATCATCACAACCTAGCTGAGACATGAAAACACATCTCTCTCTACTTTATTTCCTCCTGAGGTCTACTCTAAGACAGATTCCCATTATTATTGCTCCAGCAGCCAATTCGGGGGAAAGAGTTAAATTTTCATTCTTATTTCATTCTTATTTTACTTATATTTAGCTTAGAAATGAAAGTGTTTTGATGACCAGGTACTGTTGACTAATGCAAAGGTATTCTTGATGATTACATATTCTAACTTAATAAAACACTTATTTTCTAAACCTAAAGACATTTAGTATACCCTTTTCCCAAAGGAATATTATCATGAGCAATAATCATAGGAAATTCTCTGTAGGCAGCTTGTCACCTACTATCTTGATCTCGTTTTTCCAGAGACAGTGGTCTCAAAGAGAACTTTGAGAAATCTCTACTAACAGGCACATAAATTATGTGGTTTACTTAAGTTGTGTGTTCGGTAAATTGGAAGATGATTCATAGTGACCAGAATAGATATGTTGCATAGCAACACATGCTTAGATTCTTAAGGAAAAACAGAATGTGAGCTACGTCTTTAAACTACATTAGTAATATGTTCTGGAATGTAAGCTATCAGGCCTATGATTTTCAATGATATTAAATTAGGCAAATCATAGTAATCCATTTCCACTTACAATTATTTGTTAAGAAGTTGCTTGTTAAACTTTCAGAATATCTTTAAAGTGATAGATTTCCCAAGTGGTAAAGTGGTGCAGTTATAATCAGAACATAATATAAATACTTTTAAGATGTGATGAAAAGATTTTCTCATCCTTTTCATAAAAATATTGCTTTTGTGATATACCAAATTATCATTAAAGGATATTTTAAATCACTTTGATAAATCTTAAAGTGATTTTCAGATATCACTTAATGTTTCCAGTTGACATAACAAATGAACCATTTCAGATTTCATTGAAAGCTCTTTAGTACATGTTAGCAGACTATTTTGGAACAGTTTCAAAAAGTGACAAATTGCAGTAAATCATCTCAAGGCAGCTCAACACCACTGCAGCCATTACAAGGTGGAATGCAAGGGATTTGTAAATCAGAGAAGATCACATATCAACTCAGTTTTGTCATAGAGCAGAAATAGCAAAAAGCTGTCAGGGTGGGATGTTCCCTTTCCTAATACTTCACTTTACTTAACATTTATTTTAATGTTGACACATTAGATGGATCTGTAATATAGGAAAGGAAATACCCCCTACATTCATTTATCAGACATTTGTCTGGGTTGCCAAATATCACTGTCATAGTGACAGAGTTGACCTTAGAAAACGTGTGCCATCTCTCTCCATTCACAGAACATCTGCTGCTAGAAGGAATAATAACAATATTCTTAATACCTCTTGATGAATGATGAATGACATAAGAAAACCCACAAAACCTGTACTACAATATTAAATGGAATAATTTTTTTTTGGTTCATTTCAGATCACTTGGTACACCTAGCCAAGTTTTTTGTTTTGTTTTGTAATTGAACATGGTACTGTTCAAACCCTAATGATTTTTCACACAAGGACTGGCTGTATCCAATCTTCCATCCTCTGAAGATGGGTCAAATGTTCATTCAAAATTCATGACCAAATTATTGGGCAGATTATTTTCCCATCACAAACGATGTTTGTGAATGCCTGGTATACTAAACTTTTAATATTAAAGATTTTGAAGAGATTCATGTTGTGATCTCCTATGATTGTTAATTATGCCATTATAAAACATTCACTCTTTTAAAAATTACTGTGATTTAACATCCACATTACCATAAAAGATTTGCATCAGTGATTTTCATTTAAAAGAGCTCTCTTTCAATGCCTGATCTTTACTTGAAAAATATAATAGAAGGTGATAACTAGTTCAACGTTTATTCAGTAGAACGTGGTTAACATGATTAAATAATTGTAGTAAATGGAGGCATTGCAGGAGTGTAGAAGAAACATTGTAATAATACTCACACTTACTGAATTCCAACCACTGACTAGCTTTGTGACCTTGGGCAAATCATTTTCTTTTTCTATGTATCAGATACTTCTATTTTAAAATGGGGCAAATCTTTTATAAAATTGACATAAACATCAAATTAGATGGTTGACATGGCAGTGTCTCAGAGGCAAACAAATGGCATGATCCCATCAGGATGTTTTTTTCTTTTTCTTTTTTCAATTTTTATTCTATATAGGAGCATAGTTGATTAACAATGTTTTATTAGTTTCAGGTGTACAGCGACGTGGTTCAGTTATACATATACGTGTATCTGTTCTTTTTCAAATTCTTTTCTCATTTAGGTTATTACAGAATATTGGGTAGAGTTCCCTGTGCTATACAGTAGGTCCTTTTTGGTTATCTATTTTAGATATAGTAGTGTGTATATGTGATTATCACCTCACACCCATCAGGATTTGATGGGAATGTAATAAAGCAACTATTCGCAAAGGAGAGGAATAGGGACCAAAAGGTAGTGAAGTGTTACCACCTGAAGGCATGAGGGGAAGGAGTGGGTACTGGAACCCAGAGACAGAAAGAGCTGTGCGGAGAGAGGAAATTCCCAGGAGCTCCAGCATTTCTTGGAGGGATACAGCCAGTCCCTGGAGAGTGTCCCTCCCTCTATTCTCGCCAGCGCTCTCTAGTGGTTGAGTAACAGAAAGCCAGAGGCTAGGAATAGCAACAATGGGGCCCCTCTAGGTCAGCCTCCCAGGACTAGAGCAGGATACAGAATGGAAAGAGTGGAGTTAGAGGAGCAAATGGAATATACCTGTAGGACAAAGAGGGCGTGGAAAAAACAAACAAACAAACAAATATAACAAACAAAAAACGCTGAAAATATAAACCACCTGAGAATTAGAATTTAGTAATAGAAATCAGAGATTCTGAACCCTCTCCTTTCCTTTGCTACTGTGTAACTTCAGATAAACGTTGTAGTTACTTTTCGTATCAAGTGGTCTGTAGAAGGTACAAGCCTCTTTGGTTAAGCTTAAAACATGCAACAAATATTATTAGAAAATCTTAAAATACTGTGGTCAGTTTAGAGACTACCAGGTGTAGAAACGTCCTTGCTAACTTAGGCAAAATTGCTGGGCACTGATTTCATAGCAGAAGGAGTAAGTACATTTTGAAGTTATGGATGGCAACCACATACCCATCATGGCTTCAGTAAGATTACCAACTTAAAGGAGTTATGAAGAAAACATTTTTAAGATTGAAACTCAAATTCATTATAACACCTTAACTAGATAAGCTATAATTCAATGCCCATTAACCCTTCTATCCTGTCCCTTATGACAGTCATTCTAGTGGTCCTGATTCTGAGTCCCTGACGATGGAGGCCTCAGAGGTCTCTGGAGGTGGCACCAGAACACCTGCTGTGCTGGTCTTCCAGGGCTTCTTGAGCTTTGCCTCTAAGGAGCTTAAATTGTAATGAGCCTGCATTCAAACAGCACCTGTCCAAAGCCTGCACTTGTTTTGTGGAACTGCAGGTGGTCCCCACAAGCACAAGGAAAAGGCTGGAGCATTGCATCCCTCAGTTTCATCAGCACCCCATTTTAATTTCCTAATGGAGCTACCACTGAGCTGATCACTATAGGATGGATGTGTGTGTGTAGCAACCAAACCACATGCTTTGCAGGCGTTACCAGGAGAAACTATTATTGCTCCCTGGGTTAAAGGACACATGAGAAGAGCAGCTATTAATGATGAACTCTCACGATACCCATGGCCCATCTTCAATCACCGAGCAGATATTTCAAGCTAAATAATTGTGCTTTCACAGAAACTTTGTTAACTAAACTAAATTTGTATATATTTATATATTATAATGTGTACACACACATACACACACATAGCAGAAAGTACTTCTTCATTCTTGATTTTGTGAACTGTTCCATATTTGTCAAAATAGGAGATTTGGTCCTTAAATTACATAAAGACCAAACATAAGTGGCTAAGGGAAATCGTAGAACATACTGAATTTTATCCGATACGTGAAACCATGTTTTTTGTTTGTTTGTTTGTTTTGTTTTGTTTTGTTTTGCGGTACGTGGGCCTCTCACTGTTGTGGCCTCTCCCGTTGCAGAGCACAGGCTCCGGACGCACAGGCCCAGCGGCCATGGCTCACGGGCCCCGCCGCTCCGCGGCATGTGGGATCTTCCCGGACCGGGGCACGAACCCGTGTCCCCTGCATCAGCAGGTGGACTCTCAACCACTGCGCCACCAGGGAAGCCCCATGTTTTAATATAGTAGAAAAATAATTAACTTTGTGGCTTATTATTTTCAGTACTGGTAAGGTTTTCTATAAAAGAGAAACCATCATTCTAGAGTAAGTCAGAGTTGGATAACTGGTGTAGTGAATGACCCCCAAATTTTACTGGATTAACACAACAAGTGTTTCTTACTTACTCATGTTATAGTCCAGAGCAAGTTTCACAAGCGCTCTGTTCCAGGTCATTCAAGGACATAGGTTCTGCCATGCCTAAGTGTCCCATAGACTTCCCTTGAAGGGAGAGAGCAAGAGCAGAGGAAGGAGGAAAGGGGAGCGGAGGGAAAATGAAAGAAGAGAAGATGAATGAATGGCGTATTCAGGGAATTTAAGCACCAGATCTGAATTATATTTCATTTTTGCTTACATTTCATTGGCACTCAGTCATATGGCCCTATCTAACTTCAGGGGAGGTTGAATAATATATCCAGCTCCCTGCCCAGACAGAAAGGGAAATGGGGGTTGTTGAACATGTGGCCCTGTCTCTGTCACAACGGCCTTCAGTGGCCCTGTCTCTGTCACAATGGCCTTCAGGACATTATTTTTTGTACATATATTCTGTGTTACACAATCAGAAAAGTAGTAAAGAATGACAGGCACAACCTTTGAAAAATGTCTGAGTCTTCTAGATTCAAAAGCTCAGTAGTCCAAACAGCAGCAATATTTGGTTAACAACTGAACCATGTGTTCTACAGGTTCTTAGTAGGGGTGTTAGTGTGTGCTGTGTGCGTAGATCCTGAGCATTTAGCAGTACTGCAGGAAGTAAGGTGAGGTGTTGTCTATCAAGAAAAAACATTTAGTCACCTGGTGGGAAATAGCAGAGGAGGCCTTTTTTTTTTTTTTTTTGCAAATATATTATTACACAGTGACTCAACTCCTGTTAAGGGACTCTCTTCACTTCTTCACTAGCTTCTAATAGTACTGCATTCTAGAAATGTTAGACTCTTACTCAGTATTACAAATGGCTCAGTGACTTTGGTTTCATAACTGTAATTTTTTAAAAAATAATCTTTTCTCTTCATCAAGAACGGCAGGAGATATGCATAAATCGAACCAGATATCCCTACCATTTCTTTAACAAATGAAAATCATAAGACAGTGAATGTATTAGGACCCTACAAATGTATCCTTTTCATTCTTTTACATGAATTAGCCTGAATTATCAAATATGCATCTCTCTAAGTTTAGAATAGTTCATCAAGACCTCATAGAAAGCTACTTTTGGCAGTATAGTCTGGTAAAATGAGAGCGAACTGAATTTGGATTTGAGATTCTGTGGGTGCCTGTCCTAACTCTCATATTTACTGACTATATGTTCTTGAGCAAGTAACTTAATAAAGATAATACCATAATGAAGCTAAGTATTGTTATTATTATTATCATTATGCCACTACTGAATGCCTAGTGTACTTATAATAGCCAAATATTCTATTGAATATGTAAGAACTATAACTTCAGCCTAGAATAGTTATATTATGTTAAGCATGAAAGGGCATAATTTGTTTATTTTTAAGAAAAACATTTATCAGTGATTATTGTTGGCAGATATTATTCTAGATTAATAGTTCCATATTAAAGTATAGAACTGTTTAATATGGTTCCATATTAAAATGTGTAGCATAAACTCAATTGTTTCTCAAGATGCTCAGCTGATGAAAAGCAGGCTAAGGACCATACCTTTAAATCTTTGGATCTCCATCTTTCCCTTCCACACACAGATCCCATCTTCCCTTAGCACAGTGAATACACTCTAACTTTAAAAAAGTTAAGGCATTTTTATAAAAAAAGTTAAGACATTTATTAAAAGTAAAATGTATGGAAAACTGTCACAGCATTTTTTTCAATCTGAATATTCCTCCTAACTATGACCAGGTACAATGAGCAATCTATCGTTAAACTTTAAAAAATTATTTAACAAAATAATTTCTTATAACTTGTTATTAATAGCCGATTTCTAAAATATGACATACATTTACAATATTTTGATCTAAACAGTTCTGCATAAAGTGAGTTCAGTGTTGAATTCATGTCAGCATTTCCCTGGTAATTAGTTTCAAACCCAATTGTTTCCCTCTTTAGTGTCCTTTACTATGTTTAGCATCCTTCTGGGCATGTAGCAGAGAAATAAAGCATTGGAAGCTTTTTTCTTTCTCTCTCGTACTGTCTCTTGCAATAAGAATTAGTCAGCAGCAATGTGACAATCTCATGGTGGCAGCCAGAGCAGGGAAAATGATCCCATCAACTTGAATATCTCTGGACACTGTGTATACGCACATCGATTTTAGCTGTTACGCTCAAACAATTCAATCCAGAACTAAGGAAGTCATTTGTTTCTCTGAACCAAAAGATTACATAGGAAGCAATAAATCAAGAAATATTAATGTCTTTTTCTACTATGTACAAAGCATTGTACTAGGTGCTGGAGGGATAATGTGAAGTGTAAAATCTTCTGAGTCAAAAGTATAAAAACAGAGTAGACAGACATGAAATCCCCTTCTTAGCTCTCCTGAGAATTTGGGTAAAACACTACATTTCTTTAATCTTAGGTAAACTTATAGTTCCAGATATGACACCCATGCCCTCAAGGGATTTACAATCTGGTTAACGTAGACATGTTATCTCAAATTTATAATATTCAAGGTGAAACATAATAAGGCTTATGCACGTGCCATCACTGCTATCCAGGGGCCAGGGATAAAGAGTAAATACACTCACATACACAAACATACACACACACTGCTCACACAATATCCTGTATATAAAAATTCCTGATCGCATGGAGCCTTTAGTTTGTTGAGAGGAACCAAAAAATAAAGAAATAAGTAAGTAAAAGACAAAGCAAGTCAGATGATAAAAAGCGATATGAATAAAAACAAAGTGGGCTTCCCTGGTGGCGCAGTGGTTGAGAGTCCCCCTGCCGATGCAGGGGACACAGGTTCGTGCCCTGGTCCGGGAGGATCCCACATGCCGCGGAGCGGCTGGGACCGTGAGCCATGGCCGCTGAGTCTGCGCGTCCGGAGCCTGTGCTCCGCAACGGGAGAGGCCACAACAGTGAGAGGCCCGCGTACCGCAAAAAAAAAAAAAAAAGAATTACTGATAGATTGACTGACTGAAATGAAGAGAGGGAGGAGTCAACATGACTCTGTATGGCCTACTGGACGTTGTAGTTGCCATTAAGATTGTAGCGCTAGCAGGATTTGGGCATAGAAGTAGGGCTTTGGAAATGTTGTTGGCAGTCCTATTAGAACCGGAAAATCTCCCGCTTGCCCAAACTGTACACAGACTCGTCCTCTTCAGCACTGTGTGTTTTGGATGAATCGGGCCTGTGCTAAGCCCTCAGGAGGTTGGAGTAGGACCCTTCTTCATTCTGCATGGGCAGCTCAGCCCCTGTGCCTTAAAGCCCTGCACTGTATTTCTACTGATAATAAGCAACTGGAAAGTCTGTGCTATATATCACAGACTCAGTGGCCATATATGACCACTATTGTCCAGTAACATAATGATGATTCTCACATGTCTACATATCCAACAGTGATTTTAACCCAGTACTCACATCTTAAGTACTTATATATCCATGTCTTCAAAATGAGTTTTCTTATAGTAACTCTCTTGATTTAAAAAGCTTCCCATCACCCACACACTACTCTTTTTTGTTTGTGAAATCTTTCATGAAACTCCATTTGTTTCTATTTCAGTACATACACTCTGATTCTGAATTCCTTAGAATGAATTGATCACCGTATATTAAGTTAACACTAGATCAGTGTTATTCATTGGAAGATCACGGTGATTAATATTTAGATGTCTCCATGTTATGCAAAGTCAGTGTCCCTGGGGAGCAGGTTGTTAGTGAAATAAATGTAAAAAAACTTGCCAAGTCTGGAACATCATCAGACTAACCTGGGGAGAAATCTTCACATATTCAGATTCTATTCCCCACTCTGTACTTTACACATACTCTTTCATATGTTCTGATCAGCCACATGCAGACACCACTAGACAAAGAATCCCTGCAATGCCTCTAAAAATTAACTTGATAGCATGATATGAAATGGACCAGGAATAAAATTAATTAGTAAAAAATCTTTTGTTGACATCATTACTCGTAGAGTAGCTTAAAAACAAAAGCAAAAACAAAACAAAACAAAAACTAGTGTGTTTTATTTCATATATCAGGCTTTATTTGATACAAAAAAATGAATATAACTAAATTTATATTGTATATGCAATCCGTTCTCACCGTCAATGAATTCTCATTTTTTTGCGTCATATTTTTAAATAACACGTCACTTTTTGGTGAAGAAAGTGATTATTTAGTCTTATATATTAATGTTCTGTAGCGCATTCATTCCCTGAAGTGTGGGAAGAAGAGGATTTGGAATCTGCAACATTGCCTACAGTTCATTTAATTATGATTGCATATTTGGTTAGGGACAAAGTAAATTCAGTGAAGCATTAAAATCAAACATTCCTTTAATTAAACTGGAAAAGAGACTGACTTCATCTTAGATATTGTTTATTTTCATTAATAGAATGAGAATACTATGTCTCCAAAGAAGGTATCATAATTTCTGTGAAATAAAGATACTTCTATCCAGATGCGTTGTCTGTAAGCTTGAGTTTGACCCATGTCTCATCCAGTTTAATGTTTTCTGAACAAAGACTGCCAAAGCATGAAATGTTATACAAGTTATTGTTGTTACTCATAGTTTATGTAGTAATTTGCACACTTACGGATGGTACAAATGTATCTTACCCATACCATGAAGGATTTAGGAAAATTCACAACCTTCAAAATGATCGGCCCTTTCTTAAGCTCAGTAGACTAAAGAAGTCCTGCTCAAATGAGAGAAGCTGTACAGCTGCCTTTCCAATTAATTAAAGCAAAACTCACAAAACCTTTATTTCACTGAAAACTTGGCCATGTTTTTAACATCTTTGATGTCATAGCAAGAAATACATTTTACTGCATGAACCACTACCTACATACATACCCAACCCTACCTAAGTCTCATAGTTAAGTCACTCATGTGTCCCAGCAAATATCTGAATTGACTATTCATATGTGATATTTACATTAGAAAAAAGTGGTTTACGAAGAAACTTTTTGGGCATATACTGTTACTTCAGTTAATTTCAAATAGCAGTACATGTTTCCCCATACTTAAGCAAAGTCTAAATAACGATTAGCAAATGCATCTCTGAAAAATGGTAATGTCCCCCTAGAGTCTATTGTGAATATGTATATACATTCACAATGGTAATGACACACCCCTAAGATGTGTTCCATGTGATTTTGTTGTTTGAACTCATCTGTTTATAAACAATATTTCTGACATATCTGCTGATTCACTGATAACACATTTATATGGGCCATAAACAGGCAGTTGTTTCTAGTTACAGGACAACTATGGCTACTCGATGAGCTTTCTTCAAAAAGATATGTTTGTTCTTTCAGAAAAAGGAAAATCTAAAAGAAAAAAGACTACCTGAAATGATTTAAATTGTATCCAAATGTAAATAGTACAGGCAGATGCAAAGGAAATAAGGCATTGAAAAGGTCCATATATGTAGGGTTTGCCCTCAGTATCAGTTTTTATTGACTCAGCTTATTTCTTATCTCAGACTTTCTATTTCCCTTTTCCGTTCCTACTCTTTTTCAGATTTTTCCATCCTAAAACCACTGGGTTTGTTGTTAAATAAAAGACTTATCTTGCATTAAAAAAATCCAAGTTACAAAGTTCAAATTTTCAAAGATAAACGAAAAAAGCATGAGGTATTTATCAGAGGGCCCATTAAAAAAACAACTTTTAAATGGATATTTGATTTATATGCAATTTTGTAGCCTATTCCTGATGCATAAAGTAGAGTGTAAGGCCATCATCATAAAACTGGCACCTGCTGAGGCCAGCTCAGTTAAATGACTAACCCTTTGTCAGCAACCAAACATTTACTTTCACTTGTTTTCAATACAAGAAACTCAGGTAATCACAATGCAGTGTGGTCAGTAGGAAAGACATGTAGAAGCATATAGTTCTACAAATGTATATGTGTATGTATATACATATACAGAGAGGGAGAGAGAGAATAAATATGTATGTATGTATGCATATACATGCGTTTGTTTGTTTGTTTGTTTGTTTTCCCGATCCCTGAAAAGTTTACCTCTCACTTTAGGGTAAGTCTGAATAAGAGAAAAATAAACAGATGAATGAGAATCCATAAGGACTTTGCAGTATCCCAACTTTGTTTCCTAGATATTGATTTTTCTGGAATTTACTAGAATATCTTGTCCCCACAAGGAATATATGACCCCTATTTTTGCTTAAAGTGTAGACCATTAAATTAGCAAAACCCTGAAACAGGAAGACGGAGCTCTTAAAGAATTGAAATGATTCTCTTCACATGATTTCTCGAAATTCCGGTGAAAATTATCTGGAGAAACTCTTATTTTTATCGAAATTTTGATGTTTCCTTATAAACAGATGAGAAGTAAATGCTGCTTTTTATAGTAATCATTTCCTGTCAGCTTTCATCATTAAACCACTTTTCTATATTTAGAGTGAATATTCCAAGATTTGGACTCCTACAAAAGTACACATTATTTTGAAAATCTGTATCATTCATGCATTTCCCCAGCCAGCCTGAAAATATCTTCAGTGCAGGATTGTCTTTTTTCAGGAATGTATCCCTACCTAGCACTTAATATAAGATACTCAAGCACATCTAAATAATAATAATTAAAATTGTCACAGTATATAACATTAAGAGCCTAACATGTGCCAGATACTTTTTTAAGTGCTTAAAGTTTCTTAAATTCTACTTATCCTCAGACGCTATTGTTATACCAATTTTACAAATGAATGATCCGAAGCAGAGAGAACTTAATGTAACTTGCCCAGAGTTAAACTAGTTAAGTGACAATGCTGATATTCCAGACTAGGGAATCTATACTCCTAAACACTCTGCAATCGTCCTTTGAGTATAAATGAAACCATAATAAATATTTGTGGACTGGACCAATAAATGCAGCCTTAACATGAACGTAGAATGTAGTAAAATAGCACATCTCAGTTATATGATAGAAGGGAATAGAATGTGGCTAATAACTAAATCAAACAGTTGATCTTGAGATAGGGTATTTGTTAGAAGTATGATCTCTCCTACCTTTGTTGGGGCATTACAGTTACCTTTCTGAAGGTCTCTGTTCATAGATGTATGAATTGTGAAGGTAAAAAGAAGGCCAATTAGTTGAAATATTTTGAATTACAGATATGTCTCATATTCATAAGGACCTATTAACAGTGGTCTTCATTTGTGAGTT
This sequence comes from Globicephala melas, assembly GCF_963455315.2. Lineage (NCBI taxonomy): Eukaryota > Metazoa > Chordata > Mammalia > Artiodactyla > Delphinidae > Globicephala > Globicephala melas. Next base: position 59,214,212 of record NC_083319.1, on the reverse strand, counting down.
TCATGAAAAATTGAAATAGCCAAAGCATTATGGTCAAGTACATGCTTTAAGCTTATGATCCAGCATCTATTTTGTCTGTAAAGTAAAAACATCTACAGTTAAATAAACAAATATAAAATCTTTGGCATGCCCACATATTTCAGTAATACAGTATATTGATGAGTTTATGGATGTATTCTTAGATCTGGAAGAAAGTGGGCAGCCAGTCTGGAAGGTGCCAAGGTGAATGAAGAGCTTGGGGTACGTTTTTAAGCAGCTATTCCGGCAGGACCAAACTCTGGCAAAGTTAGGAGAGGGATGAAGTTTAACCAGGGTGCTTTCTCTTGCTGCATTCCTGCCCGCAAAGCATTCCTTCTACTTATCTTCATTGGTTTATTTCCTCTGAGCTTATTTTCTATACTCTCTCTTGAGCTGGTCTCATCCAGAAGCTTGACTAAATACTGATTACTCTTAAATGTACATTTCCAGCCTTGGCCACTACCCTCAGCTCAAGTGTGGAAGCCCAGCCACTTAACATATTCATTTGAAATGGCATAAAGACATCTAAATTTATCAGGTCCAAAACAGGACTTTTGACTGTTCTTCATTAAAGTGGAATAGATATTCATACTACTGATTGCTCAGGCCAGACCTTTCAATTTGATTGACCAAAGATCCCTCCCTTGTCTAAGGATCCTTTACATCCCATCTATCTGAATGTCCTTTCAGTTATACCTTCTATATGTTTTGTCTCAATTCACTACACTTCATGCTTACACTACCCACCTAGGTCATGCCAAAATTCTCTCTCACTACATCCTACAAGGTTAGCCAACTATTCTGCTTCTCTTCAGATATCATGGCCTATTGGCCAGTGTCTGTCCTTATTTGTTGGTGACTTTTCTGACTGATAGGTGTCAAAGGCTATAGAAGTTATTAAATGTTTTGAATCTCATTCCTGTCTAATTGTTTACCCTGCTTCCTCTCTTGTTACCCCCCAATCTGTTTTCTACATCACTGATGAAGGCATTATCTATTTAAAATATATAATGGCTTATATCACTCTCCTGCTTAAAACCTTACAAAGGCTTCCCATTGCTTATAGAATAAAATCCCAACTTCTAGCTTTGGTTTAAAAGCCCTAGATAATCTGGCACTTCCTATAAATCTCATCTCTTATTATTCTTCCCTAATTCACAGTGCTCCAGGCACAATAGACATTTTACGATGCCTGCAACACTTCAAGATGTTATTCATCATTATCCTGACTGTCTCTTCTGCCTGGACCATTTTCAGCTTTCTGTTCACTTGACTAGCTCCGTCTCGTCCTTCAGGTTGAAGCGGAATCCAGTCTCTGTACCCCGACACCAAATTAAATCTCGGAGACAAGTTTTAGGTGAAGTAGAAAAGAATAACTTTATTGCTTTGCCAGGCAAAGGGGGCCACAGTGGGCTAATGTCCTCAAAGCTGTGTGTCCCGACCTGGAGGGGGCAGTGAGGAGTTTTATAGTAATGGTTCAAAGAGGGCGTGATCAGCTCCTGGACATTCTTCTGACTGGTTGATGGTGAGGCAAGTGGGAGTCAGCATCATCAACCTTCTGGTTCCAACCGGTCTGGAGTCTGCGTGCTTGTGAACTGCATACCTTTAACTTCTCCCACCTGGTGGGGGTTTCAGTATCTGTAAAACAGCTCAAAGATATTGTTGTGTGTATCGCTTGAGGGGGAACCAGGACCCTGCCCCAAGGCTGCACTATTGTTTCCTAACTGTTCCTCCCTTGTCTCTGCATCCCCTTCCTTCGCTGATTAGCAACTGTTTAAACTTGCACGTTGGAACTCACAGAAGGTCATGAAGGCTGAATGAAGCCAATTTCCTGTAATCAAGAAATGGGGGACACAGAAAGGCTTTTGTGCCCAGGAGCCCTGCCCCACAGGGTCCTGCTCCAGTTCAGGGTCTCAGCTCAAATGTCACCTCCTCAGAGAAGACAGCATAATCTAAAAGAGCCCTCCCCCAATCATTCTTTGTTTGATTATTCCCTTTATTTATTCATTGCTATTATCGTAGTTTATTTGTCCTTTCTTTGATATTGGTGTCTTCTCTTGGAGTATAGTTCTACAAGGACATGGATCTTTATTTCTGCTATATGTCTGTGCCTAGAACATAGTACATGCTCTATAATATTTGTTGAATGGTTTTGTTAGTGATTCTCAACTGGCGAATATATTTTCTAATGAATTCATTCACCAAGTATTCCTTGAGCACTCACTGTGTGCCGATATTTTTGTTAGGTGTTGGGGACTGAAATGAAAGGCAAAGTCCCTGCCCTGAAGGCTCTCATCATCTAAAAGGGAGATATCTCTCTTAGCAGATGATTGCAGCACTGAAGGAAATGCTGTTAGAGGTAAGCACAGGTGCTATGGGAAGAAAGAGAGTCAGACTAAACAAGAATGGTGATGGAACAGGAGAGCAAGTAAGAAAAATGCTCCGTGAAAGATGATTCCTGAGCTGAGTCTTAATGGCTACATAGCAATGGCTCTAATTTAGATGTATCTTCCCTTCTCTGGCGGCAAGGTGCTTCCATGACAGGCAGTTTGATTGTGGAATATAAAGTGAAGCATGGTTTTGTGACAACTTCCTACCATGCTGCTTAGGAGCTGCCCACTTTGTCTAAGTAAGGAGCCAGTTCTGGTAATGACAGCTGCCACACTGTGCCGAAACCCAGGCTCGGGAATGATACACTTTAATGTTTCTTTAGGGCTGTCTTTTCCTGTTAAACTTGAGAAGCTTAAGAGAGCCTGGCACACAGAAGGAACTAGAAGAGGTGCCAGATGGATAGAGAGAAGGGAGGGAGAGAAAGGAAGAGAAGGAAGGAAGGAAAGAAAAAAAAAAGAAGGAAAAGGAAGGAAGGGAGGGAGAGAGGGAGGGAGGGAGGAACCAGTTGCCCAGCACAGCAGTTTCTTATTATAAGGAGTTAACAAAATCGTGACAGAGATTTTCAGTGTTTGGGTTATTTTCTGCTATCAAGTATGTCCAGTGGTTGGCAACTTTTGTAACAATTTTGAAATCTGTATAAAACGGAAAATTCCCCAGATTTGTGGTTTCTTTGTGGTTTTCCTCCTATAACATTTTTGATGCAAACATAAAGCCTTATAAACTGGCAGACAATGCAACAAGGCTGAATGGAAACTGGCTGACTTCAACTTTATTATTTGAGGTCAAAAAGAAATGAGGCTTGAAATAGCAACCACGGGGTCTGAACTCACCAGGAATCAAATGCATCAGATTGTTATGAGCTGAATAGTTTGGTTTTGTTTGTTCTTTTTACTAAAAAAAAGACAATTTTAGAGCATAGATTCTATAATTGCTTGATTTCTTCAGTCTTATAATTGTCTTGAAAGTAATTATGGCCATTTTGTCGTTTTGCTCTGGGCTAAATTTCAGTCTGTATTTGACCAACCATATTAGAAATGCATCAGTAAATATATTGATTACATTGTGGTATTATAAAAACCTGTTTCAAGATTGTTCTTTAGAGAAAGCCAGACGTTTTTATTTTGTCACAAGGAAACACACAAAAATGTGTGTGTGTGTTTGTGTGTGTGTGTGTGTGTGTACATGTAGTCTTACTGGTGTATGTAAATAACATCTGATAAGAATGCTTTTAACAGTCTAGATCCTTTTTTAGACCTGCTCAAAGTATTTACTATTTAATACCTCTGTCTACTGTTGCATCAGAGGCATCTATGCCATAATATTTCATCATGCCTGATGCACACTTAACTTTGATATGGTTAAATGTATTTGCTTCCTAGGCATAGATACACAGATAAAATATCCTTTTCCCCATGCCTGCTTTATGCTTTCTTTACTAGCTATAATATCAATAATTCCTTAGGCAGTTTTCGTAGATCCCTCCCCTGACCCTGCCTTTTAGACAAAATGCCTACATAAACCAATAGCTGTACATGAGTCAATTTACTTTTTCCAAGGTGTGCTTTAGCTTAGATAGATTCCATTTTTTCTATTTGTCTGGTTTTACATCACTATTTAATTTCAGTGTCTTAGTCTTTCCACGTGACTTAGAAATATGTGAACTTTAATATCTTTCTTAGAGGTATAATGTCCATATCCACTATGCCAGTTTCAGGCCCACTGGCTTTCCTTTGTAACTATGGGATAAAATAGAGTGTGATTTCATGTGCATAACTTTTGTCAGAAGTTGAAATACATGCTTGTTCCTAAGGGCATGGGGAGAGGCAGTGAACTGGTGCTTCAGCATTGTTTTTGTTCTGCATTGTAACATTCTCTGACATTTAGCAGAACTACATATAACCAGCACCAAAAATTAAAAAAAGAAAAGAGTTATGGAGTGTTGAGTTTGTGTTTTATTAAAAAATAAAGTGTTCTCATAATTTATTTTAAGGTAGAAGTAGTGTGTCATCCTTCATTGATCATCTGGAATCAAAATTATGAAAACTTAAAAAAAATAAAAAGGACATGGTATATTGAGAGCTCACTGCTTTCTGATCACCTTATTAATTCAATGAACAGCTTCCCATGTTTGCAAGTATCTTTCAGGCCACCAGCTCAACTCTGTTGTCTCAACAGAAGGAGGTTGCATCTTTACGCATTTAATAGCTTTATTCTCAATTTATTTTTAAAGGTGGGAGGATATGAGCAAAGCTGAAGAATCTAGTCTCTTTGCATTGTGCCGCCCAGTAGAGATAGCTGCTTAGATTCTTGACATAGAGAATAAAAACGGACATTCCTGGAAGGTAGATAGAAAGCCAGACTAAACAGTTGCTGGGTACTAAATCACAGCATGTCCAGTGTGAAATCAGGCAGGATTTTTCTATTTCCACTTTAACTTCTGCAGAAAATGGTCATTTAAGTGGGGCTAACTGGATTGCATCTGTTCACTCAACCTGTGAATCCCTGTTGTTCTGGGATCAAGCTTGCCATGTATTCTCAGGGAGATCATTTGGTCATGGTAATAATTGAGAAAGTATTTTTACTATGTTATTTCTGCTGAAAACATATTTAAATAATTTTATGGTGTCTTTCAGCTTTCAAATCCTGCAGAGCCACTGTCAAAGGCTGTAACAATTGTTGTTTGACTTCTGCAATGACCAAAAGACACAAGTGTGGATGATTCTCTGGTTTAGGTGCCAGAGGAAGATTTGGCCTGAAGTCAGTGAAGGTCCCTCTCTTGCAAGGCCTCATCTAAGAGGACTTGTACCTAAATTTATAGTTGTAATTTTAAAAATTATTTTTCTAACCAAAAGGACCTCCACACTGTATAAACTTAAGATGCTACAAAACCTGTGTCCATTCTTGTTTCTTTCTTTTCTTTACCTGTACCGTTATATTCAAGGCAGTGCATCAATCTAGTTTATCAGGCAATGGAACAAATGATAGTCTCATTATTTCTGAAAATATCACTACCTATGACATTACAGTTAGTTTCAAGCTGTAAAAGACTTTTTTTTTTTCTCAACATGTTAATACTAAAATCAATTTTCTCTCAAGTTCATTTTATTCTAGGAAAACCTAGGGATCCTTTCTTTCATTTATTTGTTTATTCAGGAAACTTGTATTCAATGACTATGGTGCAGTGTGTGTCTAGGCATGTACAGAGATAAAGCTAATTGGATAAGAAAAGATTTGGCGGCCCAGTTTGCTCACCAACTCTGCAGTGGGGGTGGGCAACGTATTTAGCACAATTCTCAATTACAAAATAAATTTTAAATAGCTTCCATGCATAGTGTTTGGTGGGATGTCTCTATTTCATGTACATCATTTCCTTTCAATCATTTTATTATGCTTAAGAACAATGTGTGTTATAAGTTATTAAAATGGTAAATTAATAATCAAAACAAGATGTTAAGGAAAGTATTAAGGCACAATGGAGCTATGTTTTACAAATTTAAGTCCTTTTATACTCAAGAATTAATTACTTGAATATAAGTTGAGCACATCCTGAAGAAAAAAAAAAAAAAAAAAACCTCAATTTCCTGAGCTCTTGGTCGGAAAAAAGATACTAATTTTAGATCAGATTCCACTTACCTATAACATGCTAAAAATTCATGAGGAACAAAATTAACTTCAAAGTTTCTACTCTGTGTCCAGGCATTGTCCTTCATTTTTCAGTTGTCACGTCTGTCCTGTTCCTCCCATCTTAAGCTCTTCTCACACCACTCTGACTCCCCCTCTGGGGCATTAATCATTTATTTGACAGATATCTAATGAATTTCTACTCTGTATCAGGCGTTGCGCTAAGTACTGGGGAGCCAACATTGATCAGACTGTGCCTCTGGATTAATTATATAACCACAAACACATACTATAATTCATGGCAAATGCTATGAATGAAAAGCACACAGTCTTAAGACATGATTGAAGAACCTCCTTCTCTGGGCATAGGAGAGCATCTTCTGTACAAGTAACTTTTAAAGTAAAATCAGAAGAATGACTTGTAGATTATCACCTCCCTCCTCCAAAAATTAAATCAATAAAAGATTTTTAGCTGCATCAGACTTTGCTAAAATATGTTTAAATATGGAAATAATTACTTGCAATGTAAGATTGTTCCCAAAATCAAAGAGAAAAGCATCCCAAATGACACCCTCTACTCACAGGAATATATCCCAATTTCTATACTTGTTTTCCTCCCCTGAAGACCTCCTTCTTCACTCTTCACCACCAGCATACTTCCTCCCTTCAGGGAATCAGCAAAGTAGAATAGCCACCAGCAATGCATTTCCTAAAGTCTAAAAGCCATTTAGCCCGAAACGATATCACAGACCATGAGTAAGGAAGGCGATCTTTCTACACCTCAGCCCACGACAGCAATCCAAGCTAGGTTTGGTCACCCTAAATCTGGTCCTCTCCAAAGTCAACATGAGATGTAGAGAGACCACTTTGTAACCACACAATCTACTGAGAACAACGCTGATCCTTGAGCTTAGTAGAGTTTAAATTCAAATTCAGGAGGGAAATATTCCACTAAATGCCCCGTAATCTGCACAAGGGCCTCCAGTCAGAAGAAAGGTAGCACTTCACATGGTCATTCAGAGCACAGCTTTTGGGTTGTGTCCAAGATATAAAACAGGGAGTCACGTCAAAGTCATCTCCCCCTAAAGCCAACCTCCCACCTAGCTACACTGAAAACAAGGCAGAAGTTTTACATTGATTTTCCATTCTTTTTTGGAGCAGGTAAAATTCTTGATCAGGGAGTGCCTTGTAATCTTCGTAGGGGAAGGAAGGCAAGTCTAGCATCGTTTATCACCAGGAATGGATGATGAGATGTTGCTCCAACACATATACATAGATCACAGATTGCGGTTTGGAGAAATGAAAATCCTCCTGCCATTGATGTGGCTAAGAAAGATTTCGCCAAGAAGAAATCAGCTTACCCACGTCCTTTATTCAAATATTTTTGAAGTGTGCCCACCTATAGGACCAAAGGCTCCCCCTGAGGGTTTCTATCTCCGACAAGCCCTGAGTAGCAGTCTCCCTGTGCATGAGGCCTTTCCCAGGCCAAGCCTTATAAAGACGACCCTTGTCGCTTTATAACTTAGCAGATTCATTGTTTCATTATGAAGCTATCAAATAACGGGGCACACAAGCAGGCACTCGTTTCAAATGGTTAGCCATCAATACCCACCCGTGCGCACCCACACCAGTCCGTAGAAACCCCAGTCATCTGCATCAGACCTTACAGGGAACATAATTGACCTGTGGTCTGCTCATTTGGTTTGCATTGAGTAAGCTTCAGATGAGGGTTTGTGTTTCGACAGTTCATGCCGGTGGGCTGTTGCTTACAGCTCTCCTGTTTGCTTTCTTACAATGATTCTCACCATTTTATTCCCCTTGTCTGAAATAGCCCGTTCATACAGTGTAAACCTGGGAAAGAAGCCTGCTAGCTCACACCCTGAATAGTCTTTTCTTCTCATATTGTCTTGCTCCAAATATCAGACCTTGTTTTTGGTGAATACTAAGTCAGTTGATACCTAACCATAGTATACTGTCATTCAGAAGGAAAACTGAAGCTTTGTTTTCACTCTCTTGGTCAGAAGTTTTCAAAGTGTGAAAGAGTTGCTATGCTACTTTTTAAATGTGCTTGGGAGATACTTGATATTCCTGGTGGTATCCTGGCAGCAATAGTAAGACTTTTGTAGTATCATTCTACATGTCACCCCTAACACAGAGTATCACATGGAAAAGCATGATGCACACCACTTCCCAATCATGTATCTTATAGATAGTCTCGGAAATCTATTAATTCTGTAAGTTTGGAACTGGAGTCCTGGATGTCACTGCTTCAAAACCACCCCTTTCTCACCATGTTTTCTTTCGCCCTATGCTATAGGAGTGATTGAATCAGGGAAAAGACAGACTTTGAATCTTTTGGTTTTCTGGTCCTAACTCAGAACAACCCTGTCAGTATTTGTTAGTACCTTGTGTGTGGTGGCTGTGCATTGAATATCTAATGAATTCAATTTATACATCAAATAGAGAACTCGTGCAACAGAGAATTCCACGCAAGTTAAGGGAAGAAGCAGGGCTCAGAGAGGGGGAGTTTGCTTTACGGTCATCTTATCTGAGAGAAAAAACACATTTCTTTTCCCTCATCAAAAGTTTGTGATCCAAACACCTGCTAAAGCAATTCAGGAGGTACAAAACATATCTGGTATGGTCTCTTGGATTTTTTCTGCTTTTAAGTTATCTCATTGGACCTAAGATTCAGACGTCTGATTTCCTCAAAAAACTTTTTTCACCGTTCTATTAAGACTAAAACTCTATGTGATTTTAAGCCTGCACATTTATTCTCTTTCTTAAAAGCTTTTCATTTTGCCATTTGATGAATGCTGGAAGCAAGTGGATTATCTGGATAAAGAGAATTAGTTGAGGTTTGCAGCAGTCAAGAGAGTAAAGCCACCAGAGGCTTTGAAGGGAGTGCCTTACAATATAAGTAGTCCTGATCTCCTGCAAGCACTGACTTTCAAGAAAGAGAATTTTCTCAAGACCAGTGTTTTTAATCAGCCACATCTGCAACAAGATTGAAAGTAATGCCAGTGATTAAGGAAGCAGGCTGTGCAGGCAAGCAGGCAGTGAGCAGGCAATGATCTGATTCATGAGGAATCTAGAAGTTGGAGACGAGGGGGAAATTAAGAAGTCTCTCAGATCCCCTACCTACTTCTACCTCTAAAACAGCCATCCCAAGACATCCCTGCCTAAAGTGAAAATGTACCATTTGGACAGGAGCGGGTTATTAGCAAGAGGAGGGCACCCAGCGAGATGCTGGAAATGTAGACAGTGCTTTAACTGTCCCAGTGTTTCCATTTTTCATGCCAAAAAGGATCAGCGCCAGCCACAAAACAGGTGGAATTATTCCAGCTTGGCTTTGTAGGCAGAAAAGAGAATGAGATATGTGTTTTACCTGAGATGGTAGAGCAGCAGTAAAAGCAGATAAGGTTATAGCAAAATGAGGAGAAAATGATGCTGGTCTCAAATTGTTGGGAGTCTCAACTCTCAGCAACAGTGGCCTGGAGCCCCGTTTTTGCACTTTTTTTTTTTTTCCTCCAAGAAGAAAGAGGAAAAGTACTTCTAAAGTGCCCATCTTTGGTGGAGAGAGGAAAGATTTTTTTAATTTAGTATCATACAATTAAAAAAAGAAAAGTAAATGCTCTATAATTATTTCAGATATATTTTCTTGAGCTTGTGAGTTTTTAAATGTTTTCCCCTAGTGTCTCTACAAAGAGGAAAAGAATATTTAACGGGAAAAGAGGAACATGTAACCAAAACCATTTCAGATCTTGCATGAGATTTATCTTGAAAAACCAGTGGTGCATACATATTTTGCCACAGATCCTAGGGCACAATTGTTACACCAATATTTCTCTATCCAGGTCACTTGGTAGCAGCTATAAAATACAATCTGATAGTCACTACTTCAGGCAACTCCCAAAGTGTATATTGGGCTTTCAGGAAGAAATTTGTTTAGTGTCTTAATATGGAGTGTCTCCCGTGCTCAACAGAATTGTTCCCGCTGCTGCCCTGAGTCATGTCGAATCACTTATAGAACTAGGACTCACTGTGCAATGGGGAACCACCTGGAAGGGAGTGATCTGAAGGTTTCTGCCGTAAAGATTAAGAGTCAAGGGCTTTTAAGCAATAATTATTGGATAGTCAACTACATTGAAAACCAGAATGTACTGAGGACACCACCAAGTACTGAGAGAAATTATGTTACATACATACATCCACCTATGCATACATACATACGTACATATGTCAAGCTGTTTCCTCTGATTGTGACACTTTTCTCCTTTTTTCCTTTGCCTGATGAGTTTCCATATATCGTTTGAAACTTGGCTTCACCACACTTTCCCAGGAAAGCCTTTCTCGCTCCCGTTAGGCTAGGTCAGATGCTCCTGACATGGATAAGTATATAGCTCACTTTATCTTCAGGTTTTCCATGCTGGACTGTAAATTCCATGAGGACATATATGATATCCATCTTTCTCTCCATGTATGCCCAGTGCCTACCTCAGTGGTCATAGACCTTTTTCTAAGGTATGGGGCCAGATAGTGAACATTTTAGACTTTGTGGACCGTCCAGTCTCTTTTGCAACTACTCAACTCTGTCATAGTGCAAAAGAAGTCCAGACAATTTGTAAATGGATGAGTGTGACTGTATTCTAATAAAGTCTTATTTACAAAAATTAGCCTTGGCCTGGATTTATCCTGCACTTGTGAGTTTTCCAACTCTATCCCTCTCACAAAGCCTGGCATATATTAGTGGTTCAGCAAAAAAGGCCTTTCAGTAATACAGGCTGAGTTGATGGTGGTCTGTGGGGAGTGACAGAAGAGGGTGTATAGTTGATCCTTGAACAACAAGGGTTTGAACTGCACAGGTTCACTTATACCCAATTTTTTTTTTTAATAGTAAATACTACAGTACTATAAAATCCATGGTTGGTTGAATCTGCAGATGCAGAACCAGGGCTATGGATAGCAGACTATAAGTTATACACAGATTTTTGAGTGCATGAAGGGTCGGTGCCCCTAACCCCACATAATGTTCAAGGGTTAACTGTATTTGAGAGCTATTGGATGATTGGTGATTTGATACGGAGGGTGGGTAAGGAGAAGAGGACAAATCCAAATTTCTGGCTTGAGTAACTGGTCTTAAGGAGGAGACATTTAACTAAAAAGAGTGGAACTGGTTATATTAGCAGAAGTGGGGAGGAAGAGATGAGTTACGTTGGGAGCATAGTAAATGTGAAAACCTGTGATCTATAACAATGGCTCTTAAACTTCAGCGTGTATTGGAATCACCTAGAGAGCTTGTAGAAAACACAGATTCTTGGGCTAACCTCCAGACTTTCTGATTCTGGGGTGGGGCCCAAGAATTTGTTTTTCCTTCATGCTCCCAAATGATTTTGAAGATGCTGGTCTGGAGACCATCCTTGGCAAACAGCTGTCCCAGAGAGATGTGCCAGGACTTTGACTTGGATGTTATCATTATGGAGAGTGAATGAAATGGAGAAAGGACCAAGGACAGAACGTTAGGATACCATAGACAGAACAATACACGTACTATCATCCCTCAAGCAAAGATTTATAGCCCTTTGAGAATCAAAGAGAAAATAGACATTGGTATTAAACAAAGTAAGATGAAGAAAATATAGGAAAGATGTCAAGCAAGAGAAATATTCAAAAGAGGAGGCCTCCAATCTCTGGAACTTCAAGCTCTGCACTTAATATTTTTGTTAACATTAAGATTAATGAAATATTAATATTTGCAGGAAACTTCTTGCAAACCTTTCAACTACTAAAATCAGGGATATCTCTTAGGCCTAGACTGTCACCTTTGTTTTCCTTCCTTTGTTTTTGTAGTTCTTCCCTTCTACTCTACATTATAACTATTATGGTTATTAAGTTAACAATTATATCGATAGCCACAATTCATTGACTGCTAAGTGCATTGCTAAGTACATGTACTGGTAATGTACACTTTCTTTTTTCATCTTCACAACTACCACTGAGATAGATTTTTGTAGTCCATTTCAGAGAGATTCAGCGAGGCTAAAAATTACCTTTCTCGAGACCAAATGGTTAATAGGCAACAGTGAGAGAATTTAAGCCTAGACTTGACTGACACAAAAGCCTGTCCTCTTGACCAATCTTCAACATTCCAGATTTCCTTCATCCTTCCTGCAGTTCTCAAAAGAAAATGCACAGATGCTGCATTTTTAAGGACCTTGCTGCTAATCTGTACGTGTATATAGGTAAGGTATAACAAGCTTAGCAAGGTTTCAAAATTGAGACACTATTTTAAAATTCTCAAGTTCCTGATCTAGAGCAGGATACAATCTTATAAAAAAGGAGGTCCAGTTGAAGACTTCCCTCATCATTTCCTGCCAAGGAAGGAGCTCACCAAAACTTCCCCACCCCACCCCCACGTCATGAGTCTTGCAGAAAGGAGAGGAACAGGCTGACTACTGCATAAAAGAAGAGCCCTTTTCTTAGCCCTTCTCAAGGAGTGGGGGTAGGGAAGTGGAAACTGAATTTGGTTTGATGAGATGCCAGTCATACATATCTCTAAGCAGAGGTGCCAGTTAGTTACAAGGATAGCTCTGAGTAACAGATGCATGCTCATCTTAGGTATTCATCAGGGTTCCAGTGCTCTGAGTAACATTCTTACCAGATGGTCGCAATATTCACACAGCTCTTCCTCTGCGAAAACACTAGGCAGAGACAGTCACTGCTCACCTGATTCTCTGAGTCCTCTTGCAGTTAAGCAGGCATCCGTGACTAGCTTTCAGCCACGTGCTCTGAAAAGTAATGTATGTTGCTTATGGGCAAAGCACTTAAGATCTAGTAGACCACCTTCTGTCTCTTCCATGGACTTGGAAACCACATAGGCCAAGTATTGTAAGTGTCATAACCACAAGATTGAACACAGCCTCAATCCATGGGTCACTAGTTGGAAGAGATTTATCCTTGACTGTCCTTCAGCCTTGGGTGGACTTTATATGAGTGAAAAATAATATTGTTGTTACTATGGATTATTTGTCACTGTAGCACAGCATGGCCTATCTAAATTCATGTAAGTGCTCTTATTAATACTAATTTATTTACTCTGGACTGGGTCAAACAAAGATTTCAGTTGGTTCCACAGTATATCTTCACTCTTAATCGACAAAGATCATGGCTAAGTTTAGAGGAGAAAATAAAAATAGAAGGGGAGAAGGAAAAAAATTCAAGAAACAGCATTCTGAGTAGAGAATGCTTAATTCATATAGACAAATGCAAAGAACATAGATTTCAAATGAAAACCTATAATTCAAGAAAACTATGACTCTAAAGTCTTGGAAATAGTGTTGGATGGTATAAGCCCTAAGCGTTTGCAGAAGTATTTATTATATTGTTTACTAAATGGCTTTTTTATTTTAAAGACATGAGGAAGAAGCATGGCAACATTAGAAGAAAGAAAAGAAGCAATAATGATGGAAATTTTGAGGGAGAAAAGTAACTTGAACATTTGTCACACATAGAAAGTAGAAACAAGAACATTTAAACCAGTTTTTTTTTTTTTTTTCCATGAAATATACACAGCACGGTCTTTCAAAGAACAAATAAAGCTGAAGAGGATAGACTAAAGTAGACTGCATTTTAACCATCCGTCCTGGAGATGACAGAGATCTGAACAACTGTAGGTCAGTGTGGGTCATAAATCACGTGTTACCATCTCTGGAGCAAAAGACAAATGACTTGCTCACCAGTAAGAAATTCAGGAGATGGGCTTCCCTGGTGGCGCAGTGGTTGGGAGTCCGCCTGCCGATGCAGGGGACACGGATTCGTGCCCCGGTCCGGGAAGATCCCACATGCCGCGGAGCGGCTGGGCCCGTGAGCCATGGCCGCTGAGCCTGCGCGTCCGGAGCCTGTGCTCCGCAACGGGAGAGGCCACAACAGTGAGAGGTCCGCGTACCGCAAAAAAAAAAAAAAAAAAAAAAAAAGAAATTCAGGAGAATTTGTGGAAGAGAAACTTTCCAACCTAAGGGACAAGGACAAATAAACCCATATATAAACAGTCGGCAGCTCCAGTCTGTCTCCTACTCCATTCCTCCGACTTCACCACTCTCCTGTGGATGCATCTCTGTGTATGCACGCACACACGGGCTCATATGTACTGGCACACACCAACTCCTGCTTGCCAACTGATCTAAGGCAATAGATCATTCACAATTTGTAGGTTCCTTATGATAAATAAAAGTTCCAAGAATTAGAGGCAGGTAAAAGTCTTAAGTCCTCTATAACCAGGTTACCCTAAAATAAGGCTAACAGAAGGAATTTGGTTATATATAAAAACATTTATTAGAAAATAAGTCTGCAACTTATTTTGTAAGCTCCTTCTTAGTGTTTTGACCCCACCTGTGTGAAAGATTTGCTTGAAGCATATGCAACAGATATCCTAGCAGCAGGATTTAGTATGGCAACAAGTTTGTTCTGAATCAGTGGGTATACAGTAAACCATTTCAGAATCTGGACTCAGGCCCCGCTCCAAGAGATACAGATAACCTGGTCTCTGGATTCTTACACCTCATTCCTACAAGGGCAGGAAAGCCTGCATAATGTTTCTGTCACTCATATCAGTAGCAAAAAATAGTTTCTAATACCCATTATGCTAATCTTATGCAAATCTGAAATAAGAGTATTAGCGATAAAGTAGCTGATGTGCGTACCTTTGTAATGTGGGCTTTTGATTAGAAGATTTAAAATGCTAGCTATCCCTGGAATATGTTCTCTCAAATAGGCAACTGGCCTCCCATAGGGTATAAATTCACACACACACATACACATACACACACACACACACACACACAGACACACACATCACACTGTCTCTGTAGAAATATTTTCAAGGATAATAAGAAACACTACACAAAAATTCCAATCTATGGAGCTATGGGGATGGATAAGGCATAGATTTCAGGACAAAATAAGGGGAGAGAACCATTATCATGTATTTAAATATATCTATTTTTAAATGAACAATTTAAACCACCAACCACAGATTTTGCTCAGTGACTTGAATGCTTTCGGTATCCTACTCTTTAGCATTAAAAGTGGTAGAAACCTTAAGTAGCAGGAAGTCAGAAATGTAAAAGTTAAACCCCAAAATGGTACTGACACTTAAGCAGAGCCACGTCAATTTCACTCTAGTTGAATGGATTTGAAAAATTAAACTGATAATCCCCTGAACATTTTCAGGGTGTAGCTCTCTCATTCAGTATGTTTAATCCACCCTCCTAGATCATTATACAAGTGTTTTGTTTTGTGCCATGGGAAATTCTGATCTTGCCTGATGAAGTACTTAGTCACCTATAATCTTGTGAGAGTCACAAATGACGATAATTGCAATTTATGGAGTAACCTGGAATGACGAACACAACATGCTGAGTCTGAGAGCTGAGGTAATTGCATTTTTACTTCAGATCAGCAGAAAATCCAAAAAAGGTAATGTTGTTTGAGCATCATTTCCAATTTCATTTTCTCAATTTTTATCAACTACACTCATTAAAGAATCATTAGGGAAAAGATAAGAGCTCTGCAAGTTGACTAGAGAACCTGCATAGAAAAGAGAGAATAAACAATGAACAATCAATAAAAAGCTATGGAGGAGGTGAAGAAGGCTTAGTGTAGAAGAAACAATATTGCATTGGCACAAAGAACTTACAAGTTTAATTAAGGCCACCTCTAAAGAGTTGGGTGACCTTGAACTTCTCACTTCTCAGGGCCACTGTTTTCTCATTAATTAAACGTGAGAATCCAGGGCTTCCCTGGTGGTGCAGTGGTTAAGAATCCGCCTGCCAATGCAGGAGACACGGATTTGAGCCCTGGTCCAAGAAGATCCCACATGCCAAGGAGCAACTAAGCCCATGTGCCACAACCACTGATCCTGCGCTCTAGAGCCCGCGAGCCACAGCTACTGAAGCGCGGGTGCCTAGAGCCCGTGCTCCGCAACAAGAGAAGCCACGACAGTGAGAAGCCCGTGCACCACAACGAAGAGTAGCCCCCCACTCGCCGCAACTAGAGAAAGCCCGCGCACAGCAATGAAGACCCAACGCAGCCAAAAATAAATAAATAAAATAAATAAATTTGTTTTAAAAAATATAAGAATCCAAATGAGTTACCACTAAGATGTAACCCTAAAATTCCTAATATTTCATGATTATACATGCAGGCAATTGCTACACTATTGCATAAATAATAAATATTACATGTGTTATCTGAGGCTATTGGCAGTAAGTGTTCTCTTCTTTAAATATCTTAAACAGATTTGTGTCTCTGAGGTCTCCAGCGTACTTTCTGTCTTGTCAAGGCATTCTTTTTCTTCCATGGTGTCCTGGGGATTCTCTTCTCGTATCTCACACTTGGCACAGTGAAATCCAGCTATTAGTTTGTTTGTCTCAATGCTGTTATGAGTTCTTTCATTTCGGGAATCGTGTCTAACTTACTGTTTCCCCAGTGCTTAGGAAAGTACCTGGCATTTAATGGGGAATGATGGAATAAACAAAGGAACGACTAAGTGGGCTTTGAGGTTCATTGTCAGTGAGGCAGAAAGTAAATAAAGAGCCACTGAGCACCAAGTCATTCAATGCAATTCACCATGAAAGATTATCTTCAAGTTTCTATTCTTATTTTCAGGCCCTAATAAGATACTATCCAAAATGGTTCTTGTTTTAGCTGACAGCAGTGGCCTTCAGTGAAAATGACAGAGGGCTTGAGTATCGTTAGAAATAACTGTTTTACAAACCTTATTACCTTATTACCACCAAACAGCCTTCACAAAACACCTACCTGAGTAGGAATGGAATATATATATATTCCATTGGTGTGTGTGTATGTATGTATGTGTGTGTGTGTGTGTGTGTGTGTGTATATATATATATATGTAAACAAAGACTTTATCATCCATCTCTGTAATTGGCACACTATGGTCTATTGGCCAAATCTACCTTGCCACCTGTGTTTGTACAGTCTGTGAGCTAAGAATGGGTTTTACATTTTTTAATGTTTGGGGAGAAAATTCAAAAGAATAATCATGGTATATGAAAATTTTATGAATTTCAAATTTCAATGCCCATAAATAAAGTTTTATTGGAACACAACCAAGCTAATTTATTTAGTATCTGGGTGCTTTGATGTCACAACAGCAGAGTTGAGTACTTGTGACAGACACAGTATGGAAAAAAAATAATTTTCCCTCTACCCTTCTAGGTTCTCGGCTGAGACCTCCCTGTAATAAAAGATTAACAGGAGAAAAACAAACATAAGTTTAATAACATGTATACCTCCTGTATATATGGGAGAGATCCAAGAAAACTGAGTAACTCCCCAAAATGGCCCAAGACATCACCTTAAATACCATCTCCAGCTAAAGACAAAAGAAAGATGCTGGGATGGGTATGGGGGTGGAAGTTAAGGGGTTTTCAGGCAAAGTAAACAATGATATGTTTGTTATGCAGATTTAAGTCCTGAATGTCTTCTGCATTGATAAGGGTTTCTAGAGATCTGGTCATCCTCTTCTTGGTAGTGAGAGGGAGACACCCTTACATGTGCTGATTTCCTTTATAAATGTAAGTGTCTCTTACCAAAGGATAACTTGTACTGGTTTTCAAAGGTTCTCCTGTGTTGGAGTTTCTTAAAAATAACCAGCCTAAAATAATCTTTATGCCAAAGAGGCATATTTTGGGGTAGCAAATTATTTTCTCCTTCACCTGCAAAGCCTAAAATATTTACTGTTTAGCCCTTTACAAAACAATTTGCTAAGCCCTGCTCTCTCTGTTGGTCAGAGTTGCTTTTGTACTATCAAAATCGATTTCTGAACAGAGATGGCTTTGTGTTGTGGAGAACATTTTCAAATGGAAAGTTTCAACACCTGCAAAAATTAAAGTAGCTTCATTGTCATTCTTTTTTTTGTTTTTCTGTTTTTGTTTTTTTGCAGAAGTGGAGAGGATGTGTTAAAGAAAATAACTACTCAAATCAAAGTTTTTTTTATGCTATTTTTATGAAATTTAAAACAACAATTATGAACATTTTATTTAAAATAATACATTTTCATTTAACTTTTATAAGTTAATCACATATTTATTTATTTATTCCATGCTTTCTTTTAATCCAAAATGACTAACCAAGATTCTTGTAACTTAAGCAGAGGTCTGATGAATCTCTTTTAAAAGACATTGGCTTGAGACAATTTATACAGTATCATTATGCTGTCCATGAAGTTGGTACAATGAAACAAACAGCTCTCCTCCAATGAAAATAAGTGACTAAAAGACTTCTCCTAAGCCCTTTTGCTCAAATTGTGTCAGAGAGTAAAACACCATTAGAAAATAATATTGATTAGATTAAAAAGTTAGCTAACTCCATCAGATAAAAAAATCCAGCAATTCACAAACATTGTTTTTGTAGTTATATTGTTTGTGCCATTTTTATTTTTTTTCAGAGTGTCATTCCCAAAATTGAGGGGAAAATCTCCAGCAGCTTAATTCACTAAAAATGCTAATTTGTTCAGTGGGATCAGAATCACTTATGATAGGTAACTTCCATGTATGATTATATTGTAAAACTATTGTAGTCTATATATTTAAGAAAATGTTTTCCACATGGGCTAAAGTATCTATGTAATGAGCAATCATGGTGGGAAAGTGAATGTTTCAGCTCTGAATCAATGAGAGGGTAAGTTGTTATCTTGCTGATTGATGGTGATTAGGTTCTTGGAGCAGATCTGGCCTACATGCTGGTGAATGCCAAATGGCTGAAGGCCACCTCTCTCTACACCCCTTTGCCGGCAGTTATCTCTGAATGACTTGGAAGAAGCCACAGTTGCACTAGTGTGACTTTGGTTCAGTGGCTCCAGTTGGCCATTTACTTTGTTTAGAGCATTGTCCCTACCCAGGCACCACCTGTTGGTAGTCATAGAAAGGTCAATTTAAAAGAAAATAGAGGTACATCAGGACTTGCTACTTCTTGTTCTCCTCTATGAATGACAGGAAATAATCTATCGTAAGACTTTTAAAAATAAAAAAATTTAAAAAAACTATTAAAAATAGAGTAGCAGCTATAACCTAGATATTTATAAAACATATGCAGTAAAAACTCTAGCTGTGATCTTTAATAATCATATAAATGTCCAGGCAAATATTTAAATTTAAAAGAAGGTCCTGTATACCTGCCTTTGAAACACTGATCAGTACAATTTTGTCTTGACAGATAGTTCATTTTTTTTTCTCATTTATGATAAGCACTAAATCAAATCTACCTCAAAAGAGTTGTGATTTCGTTTATGTTTTTTGGTTTTTTTTCAGATACCAAATATAGCCTTAAATCTTGTTGGCATATCAGAGAGTGTCATTGTTTAATTTACATCAATTACTGAAGATAGTGGATTTAGAGAAAAATATTAAAATTGCTATTAATTCTAGAATTCTGGAATAATTAAAATAAGATTTTCTGTAGGTATAGTCAAGGTATAATTTCCTCCCCTATTAACAATGTAAAGTAAAAATATACTCACTTAGTCTACCTGTGGTTTAATCATATGATTATTTAGGAATAACTGAGTGAGGTAGCATGCATAAGTGACAGACACATGTCACATCTCAAGTCTTCAGCTTCACAAGTTGTTTTTCAAAAATGGCATGGTTTTAATGCTTTAGAATTATTTTTTAAACCAAGTGCTACAAAAGATAATAATTATCTTATTAGTTTCTCTGTTTTGTAAATGTCAGTCACGACAATCTCACGCAGACACTTGGTTTTATCATCACACCTTGCTCTGCTGCCTCATTAATGCATCGTGAATACCTTCAGAATCCCCTTCCATCCTCATTCTTGATTTCATGGGAGGTGAGGATGCTAATCGTATCTGTGTGGGTGTATTTTTATAGAGCTGCCAGCAAAATCCTTCTGTTCATTTAAGAACATCATCTGTCTGTAATTAATGTTCTATATGTCTTCTTAAAAATGAGAAATAAGTATCTAGATAATATCCCAAATTTCACCCAGCAGTTGAATTCTCAAGTGTCTATTTATGCTCAGGTCTTTCTGAAAAATACTTTATTATGTCTACAATATTAGTTATTTGTTTGCTGAGCATCATGATTTTTCATTTTTGAAGTTCTTGCTTTCCTTCTCTCTATTCTGTCTCTCTTCATTTATGTTGGCCAGTTGGTTCAAATTTCATATCAACTTCTTGGATACTCTTTGATTTAATTTTTTTTTTATTGTTTCTAAACAAAAACAGTCATAATAAAAATTAACAAAGTAAACCTGCTTTCACATCAAGCAGTTTATATCTATGTGAAATCCAACTACTGCCTTGTAAATAACTAAGCAATCAGATTACTGTGAATGATTATACACACAGTGCAAATGAGAATTTGGAAATCAGAGTTAGTAATGTAATATGAGATCAACAGGTCCTTAAGAGTAGGAACTATACATTACACCACTGTGAGTTCACTACAGATTCTTTTTTTTTTTTAACATCTTTATTGGAGTATAATTGCTTTACAATGGTGCATTAGTTTCTGCTGTATAACATAGTGAATCAGGTATACATACACATATATCCCCATATCTCCCCCCTCTTGCGTCTCCCTCCCACCCTCCCTATCCCACCCCTCTAGGTGGTCACAAAGCACGGAGCTGATCTCCCTGCAGATTCTTATCTCTAAGACTGTCAACACTAAATATTGAAAGAGGGAGTGGACCTGCTTATTAATATACCTGGAGGCAGGACAAGAACGTTCCCTTCAGAATGTAATGTAATGAAGGTAATGTTCAGGTTCTGAACCTGTATATAAATAAGATCATTGCATATTAACATTATACACTAATTGGAACACATTTCCCCTGAGTTGCTTAAAATACAGAGTTTTTCACATTTGCAGTGTATCCTAACCCTTCAGTATAGCTTTCTCCCACTCTAATTAATTTGCATTGCAAAAACAATGAGTTTGATCTCAGCTGTACATGTCACAGTGACTTATCCCTTCAATGAAGTGATAATTGGTGTCTGGTTAATATTACTTATAGAAACCATGGGGCATAAAAAATAATCCTAACTTCCATTACACAGCATGAAACTTCCAGTAGCACCTATGCTATTCCCAGCATAGAATATTTTTATTTTTTAAACTATAATTCACAATTGTGAAAATGCATCCTATAAGCATATATCTACTGCCTGCTTGATCGTTACTCAAGAGGAGCTTTGAACATGGACACATGGGCTTGACACAAAAGATGGTTAGTTACCTTCAAAACACAAAACCCAACGAGACAGAAGCTAAGCTATCTCCTTGCAAAATAACTTCCAAAAACTAAGACAGATATAGTCCATGGACATTTATTCAATGCAAAGATGATTGGTGATATGCAAGGTATTTTTACATGGATGTGTGATATTTTGTTATATATGAAAAAATGTACATATTCTCACTGTATATATTTGTAAATTATGAAGCAAATAAGAAAATGAACAGTCATGAACCAGCACCTAAGTGAAGAACTAAAATATCACCAACATGGTTGCATTTACTGCTCCTTAATCCTCCCATCATGTGCCCTCAACAGATATGTACATGATCTGCTGTGTTATCACATATCTTTGTATTGGCATTTACAAAGGTTTATCACATGTTTATACATGCACAATTTTTAAAATTTTTTCATTAAAATATTATTTTCTGTACTATCTCCCACTTGCTTTTTCTACTAAATATTATGTTTCCGAGAATCACCCATGCCATTTTATTAAACTTTGTTCTTTTTCACTATTACATAAATCCCCTGTGGTATGACTATACCACAGTGTATGTATTGATTATTTAGTCTATAGACATCTCTGTTGTTTCCTGCTTTTAAACAGCGTGAACAATACCACCGTAAACGTGTTTGTGTATTTCTCCTGGTGACCATGTGTAAAAGTCTGTCTAGGAGTAGAATCAGTGGCTTATAAGATGTTCAAGTGATTAAGTTTACAAAATATGTTCAAATTTGTTTCCAAAAACTGTTGTATTGTGTTATATTTTTCTCTAATAGTGTGTAAGATCCGCACAATGCCATGAGCTTATATAAATCACTGGGATATCATAATACAGTTGTTATGACAATTATTTTTATCATTAGTAACTTTGCTGTAAATATCCAGAAGTATGTTAATAATTGTAAAAGATTAAATAATAATGATGAGACTGATAATAATAAACATATTAATGGGACAAAAGAACAGAAACCAGGTACAGGAAGCAAGAGAGCACACTGGCATTGGGAGAAGAGAAGGAATGTAATTTGCAGACAGAGAGTCACCATCATGAGTGTGACTTTGGGGTATTAATGGGTAATGAGTATTAATTTTGTAATGATTGAGTAATGTCTATATAAATACATTTATTTGATGTAATATGACAATATATTAAATTATGTCATATCAGTATAACAAATATATTGATATTGTTAGAAATTCAATCAATTCTGGTAAATAAAGCCCTTGACAACTAGGCAGTCACTTCCCAATTCCAGTCCCCTCTCCAGCAGTAACCTGTTGAGAGTTTTGCGGACATTTCAGAATTTATATATTATAATAATATAAATATTGTATATATATTACCTATAATGTGTTATAGATATTATATATATGTTACAAATATGGAAATATTATATTGTGGATAGTTTTATGTACATGGTATTATACCAGAAGCATCATGCGACTTTCACTTGTGTTTGCTATTTTTACCTAATATATGTCCAGAAAATCTTTCCACCTAAGTGTACATAACTTGACCTCATTTCATACAGCCGATGGGTGTCCTATAATTTAGCCATTATAGATATGTGTGACTAAATAGGACATTATATAGTCATTTCAGGTAACCAATGAATGTCCTACAATTGAGCCAACAATTTAGCCTAGAGTTATCCTATGTGTATATTTAAGTCCAAACAACGTTGCAATAAATATCCTAGTGTGCCTTTATGTCTATAAGAAAATGTGGCTCTAAATTAGAAACCTAGAAGTAAAGTGCCTTGGTCAAATTGCATATACATTTTGTGGGTTTTTTTTTTTGTTTTTTTTTGTTTTTTGTTTTTTTGTTTTTTTGCGGTACGCGGGCCTCTCACTGTTGTGGCCGCTCCCGTTGCGGAGCACAGGCTCCGGACGCGCAGGCCCAGCGGCCATGGCTCACGGGCCCAGCTGCTCCGCGGCATGTGGGATCTTCCCGGCCCGGGGCACGAACCCGTTTCCCCTGCATCGGCAGCGGAGTCTCAACCACGGTGCCGCCAGGGAAGCCCTGCATTTTGAATGTTAGTAGTTATAGACGAATGTCCCTTTAAAAGGCTAGAACTGTGAAGGGTCTGACATTTTACCCTACTTGCTGGCTATTAACTTAGCCTACCACAGTTTCATAGATACTGGCAGAAGATACAACACTGCTGGGTCAGAGACAAAAGGACTTTATTACTGACAGCAATGGTAGCAGCCAAAGGGTCCACATTTTGTTGTGCAGATTTCTCAGGTGCAAATATGCATCGGGCCAAGTGAAGAGGGCCAAGTGACACCTGCACATGTTATTGTTTTATGTGATGAATACCTTGAGCTTAGGGAACCTGACTCTTTTATGATGGTTGTTAGGCATGCCTGTCCTGTGATCCAGAGGGAGATACTATCTTGATTATGTTGGATAATACACAAACATAACCTTTACTCCTTAGGGAGATATAGCCTCTGTCTTCCAAGGCTTTTCGCTCTACAAATATTCTTGAAAAAATAGTCTCTAACACAATTAGGGCTTCTGCTCACAAGATGTGCAGAAATAGGAGACCCACAAGAAATATTTCACAACAATTTACTTCAGAGAGGTTTTGTACTGGCTTCCTTTGGGAACCATGGTGTGCTACTAACCTGTGGATGCATTAAACCCTTTCCAGATTAATTCAGGAGTATCAGGTTCAGTCCACCCCACTCTTGCTGCTGACTCCAGTCTGAATCTCCTAATTATAGTGCTGATACTGTGTTTGCTTTCAGGAAAACCAGTTTTTCCCAAGTCCTTAGCCACCATGCCAGGAATCAAAATATAATGCCTGTTTTTGCAAATCAGAAAGCATTTTGCTCATGCATAGGAATCAGCTACTGGTCCTATCCAGCTCATTGTTGCCCTGTATGTATGCAAATCAAGTGTTGCCTTACATTCCAATGTTTCAAGAGAAGGGAAAAATCTGTATTATGATGTGAAAACCTCTCATTTTCAAATGTGAGTGAATTAATTCAAGTTGATTAATAATATTTTCAGCAATGTGAGATGCAACAGAGAAACCGTAGAGGATAAGTAAAGAACAGTACCTTTGACATTTAGGAGCTCATTGGTGTCATGCCCTCCTATACTCAATTATGGCCCTGTTCACAAAGCTTCCATAACATTTTATATACCCCCCTCCTATAATGTGTCATATTGGCTCATGAGTTTATGGGGTTTTTTTGCCCAAATTAGATAAAATATATTTACTGTCCTAGAGGCAATTAAACTGAAACCTTTGGGATTAATCTTCTGTACCAAACAGACAATATTTGTCTCATCTGACAAATATAATCCATATGTTATATATAGTTTTTTGTACGTTAATATCTAATCTTACAGAACTATAAAAAGTGTCATGGTACACAAAAATTTTTAGTCAATGTTGAAAGTCGTCTTCAGAAATAATTTTCAACACTTTGATTTTAACTATAATGTCACATTCCACAGTTCATGTGGTTCACAGTTGTCTCTTGGGGAGTTGTTGAAGTTTTTTTTGTTTGTTTTTCTCCTATTATTGCTGCTGTGTATTATTTTCAGAAGGAATTTAGATGCCATCTTGGATCCTTAAGAATATGTTTTTAATTAAAATATAATTGTGATATAACAGTATATTAGTTTTAGGTATGTAACATAATGATTTGATATATATATATATATTTATATATAGTGAAACAATAATAAATCTAGTTAACATCCATCACCACAGGGAGTTTTAAAGTCATCCCCAGCTGGAGGCCACGTGTAAGAGGATCTCAGAACCTTCTGGGTATCTGCAGTAGAAGTGTTCTTCACCACAAAAAGACCCAGGAGACTTCCTTGGGCCTTGCCTGTGACCAGATATATTTATTACTATACCACACGTATGTTGATCTTATAGATCAGTTTGGGAAAAATTGACATCTTACAAATAGAAATACATTTGATTTTTGTACCTTGATCTTGTATTTTGCAAGTTTGAACTTAGTTCAAGCAGTTGTCTTATTTCTTTTTAAAGATTTCTACCATCTTTCTATGTGTTGTCTGTGAATAAAGACCATTTTATCTTTTCCTTTCTGTTCTATTAGCTGTAGTATTGGTTTCTTCGTTTTTTAAATACTATACATTAGCAATGATATTCCTTCCTATTCCAGTTTGCAGGGTTTTTGTGGATTTTTTTGTTTTTGTTTTTTACCATGAATGAATGCAACCACCATTCCCAGGTTGACTTCCAAATGAACCTGCCTCGTGTTCTTGAGATAATCCCCATTTGATCTTGATGTCTTATCACAATGTATAAAACATTGCTGGATTTGATTTGCTTTTGTTTTGTTGAGGGTTTTTGCACCTATGGATCATAAGGGATATTGCTTTATAATTTTCTTTTCCTGTGATGTCTTTGTCTGATTTTGGTGTCAGCATGATGCTAGCCTCATAAAATAAGTTAGGAAGAATTCCCTTCTCTTCTACATTTTGGAAGAATTTGTGTGGAATTTTTTGATGTTATTGTTGTTAAATGTTTAATTGAATTTACTAAGGTAGCAGTCTGCACCTGGAGTTTTCTTAGTTTGAGGTCTTTAACTTCTATTTCTTTAACTGACATCAAACTATTCAGATCATTTATTTCTTTTGGAATGATGGTTGGTGCTTTGTCTCTTTAAAAGAATGAGTCCGTCTCATCTAAGTTGTTGAATTTATGGTCATTAAATTGAGCTTAATATTCTTTTATTATTTTTTTAATGTCCGTAGGATCTGAGATAATGACTACCTTTACATTCTTGATTTTCTGTATTCTTTCTGTTTTTCTCTTTGGTCAGTCTGGTTAGAGGTTTATCAATTTTACTGATCTTTTTATAGAACTAGCTTTTGGTTTTATTGATTTCTGTATTGTTTACCTGTTTTCCACATTATTTCTGCTCTTATCTTTATTATTTCCTTTTGCTTGCTTTTCTCTTTCCAGTTTTGTAAGATGGAAGATAAGATTAGATAATTGATTTGAATCTTTCTTCTCTTCTAATATAATAATTTAATTATATAAATTTCCTTCTACATATTTCTTTAACTACACCCAACAAATTTTGATTTGTTGCGTTTTCAATTTTATTCAATTCAAAATGCTTCTAATTTCCCTTATGACTTCTATTTCATCCATGGGTTCACTTGGAAATGTGTGGCTTAATTTCCAAATACTGGGGAATTTTCTAGATTAAAAAATATATATATTGATTTCTACATTAGTATATTATAGAAAGAAAACATTCTTTACATAATTTCTATTCTTTTACATTTTTAAGGCTCGTTTTATTGCCCAAGATAGAGTCAATCGTGGTTAAAATTTCTTGTGCACTTGAAAATAATAAGTATTCTGTGGTTATTGGTGGAGTGTTCTATAAATAACAATTTATAGGTCAAGTTGTTTAATAGTGTTTTTCATATCTCCTGTATACTTGATGATTTCTGTCTCCTTGTTCTATCAATTGTTGAGCAAAGAGTGTTGAAGTCTCCAACTATAATTGTGGATTTATCTAATTCTCCTTTTACTTCTATTAGTTTTTGCCTCATGTATTTTGAAGCTCTATTAGATGCTTACACATTTAGTATTGTTATATTTTCTTGGTAGTTTGACCCATTTATCACTATGTAATGTCTCTCTTTACAGTGTTTTGAAACCTACTTTGTCTGATATTAAAACTAGCCACTTTCTTTTGGGTGTTTGAAGGATATATCTTTTTCTGCACTTTTAATCTAGCTATGTCCTTATATTTAAAGTAAGTTTCTTTTCAGTAGCGTATAGTACAGTCCTATTTTTTAATCCAGTCTAAAAATGTCTATATTTTAATTGGTGTGTTTAGAGCACTTATATTTGATGGAATTATTGATATGGTTAGTGAGCGTAATAATTTTTAATTTGTCTCTGTAAATTCTAAATTATTAACCATATGTATATTTGAAGCACATTGCACATAATATGAACTTGATAAGTTTATTAAGTTTATATTTCTTTCAGATCCATTCTTTTTCACTCTACTGTTGACTTGTTCTAAATATAGTATCTCCAGTAATTTTTTTTCATATAAGTTATAAGTGAATAGAATAGCTATTACACTTATTTTTTTTTTTCTGAAAGTACTAGGTTTTATTCACCTCCCTGTGGTAACCAATAACCATACTATTAGTTAATAAGATTTCTTTGTAGTAACTGTCACCTGAAATACAAAAATCCATAAACAATCTAAGTTATCAGGTGTGGTCTTACTGGAAATTCTTAACCATATACTTGTCTTGACAAGTGTTGTTTTTTAAATGATGAATTGTCTTAGTATAAGTCACTGTATTTCTGTAACAAAGTAATGAAAGGCACAGCTAGTGCAAGCGAACTTAAACCCATTCAACTACCCGCTGAAAAAATACTTCGGTTCTTCAGGAAAAAAAATTAGCAAGACAAAAAATCTGGTTCATTTCACAGTTCTGTTCATTTTCATAACTGTAATCTAATAGTTACAAGATAAAAATACTCCAGGAAGAACCAAATATGTAGCAATGAACAAACATGCGTGAGAGAATTTGTGCATTCAATGTATCTGGCAGAAAAACTAGTTAAAATGCTAAGTAGAACAAATTTGGTCTTTAAAATATCAGTTCCTTTCCTTTAAAAAAAAACTTGAGTCTACCGAGAAAATACAAAAACATAAGGCTATAAGTAAATAATACCTGTGTTTAGGCTATTACAGTGCAGGTTATCCTCAAGGCCACATACATCCTGCTTCACTGCTGCTGGCACTCTGCTGGGTTTTGATCCTTCTTTGGGTCATAGTCTGGATCATTTTCCTCATCTCCTTCTTCTTCCCCTTCCTCATCCGCTTCTTCATCTTCTTCATCATAATCATCATCATCGTCGTCAATAGCTTCTCCAGTAAAGTGTAACACTGATCTTGGGATTATGCGCTCACGTAAAAAGTGACCAATTTCAAAGTCCGCAGCAAGGATAGCTTCAGCAGCATCATCCAGATCTCCACTCTCAGGAACTTCAAGAGGGGCAAAAAAATTAAAGAAAGAGTCATTAGAAACTGTTTTGGTCACAGTACAAACTGTCCCACGTCCCTTGTGTTTCTGCTTCTTCTTAATGGTTTTCAAAGTGACATTCTTCCCTTTTTTCCAATCTATCTGGCACCCGGTACAACCCATAATTTCTGGTCCATCAAAAGAAAAAGGATCAGAATCATCTGGTTCTGACCTCATCCTTTATGTCTTTGTCAACACTTCATTTGTGAAGTATTCATTGGGTTCAAAGTGAAATTCTAAGACAAAACTCATAGGCTGACCAGCATCTGAGAACTTCACTTTAATATCTTTCAAGTGCTTCAGAATAGGTTCATCATGTTCCTGAACCATATCACTGAGCACATCAACATTCTTAAAAACGGTCAACCAAAATTCAGGAATTCCTTTGGGGTCTTCTTTTTCTTCATCCTTTTTCTCATCTTCAATCTTGGCCTTTTCTTTTAGCTCCTCTGAATTTCATCTTCCTCATCTGGTTTCCATTCACATTCTTCTTCTGTAGGTTCATAAATGGCATTAATGATCTCAAATCACTTATCAAATAGCGGTTGATAGAGAACAGCATACTTTCTTTCAATATCATGAACTTCCTCATAGAACTTGGCTTCTATCTGTGCACATTTAGCTTGAAGGTTTTTGAGAGCATTCACGCGTCTTTTACTACCCGAGGCAAGCTTTCAGTGTATCCTGTTGGTGTTTCTACCAGACCATCAAGTCTTTCTTGAAGGGCTGCGAGAATCTGAGGATTTTGCATCATCTGAACAGTCAGCTGACGCGCTTTGATTTTTGTTTCTTCACCAGTTTCTTCTTCTTCAACTTCTTCAACATCATCCAAATCTTGATCAAGTTCAGACTGTTCTTTGTTGTCGATGTCTGCCATGTTGTATGAACGCCAAATATCGGTTACTAGCACAGGGAGCCAGGCGGCCGGAGCTGCACAGGCAGTGACTCAGGGCGGCGGCGGGAGGAGCAGAAGGCGATGCGGCGAGCAGGTGGCGCTAAAAAAGCTACACTTAATTTTTAAATCATATTTTATTATGAATGCATTTCTCATGTCTATACAGGGTAAAAGTAATATAGTAGCTGCTGAGTATATCAATCAGTGAATATTCGATTACTTATTCATCTTCCTATTACATGTTTTACTTTTAATAATAATAGTATGAGTCTGTTGAAGCAAGAAGGAAAAAAGGAATAAATTGATAAATGCCTTGATGCAAAAATCAGTAGCAGCATATGGTCATGAATAAGGTATCACCATTTCAATATCTGTGTCTGTTTTAGTTCCCAGCAGTATTACCTTAGAGAAGACCTTTGCCCTGCAACAGACAATACCATTGGTGTTTGAAAAAGGTGCATTATTTCTGAGAAGCAGGAGAACATGATAATGGTTTAACTTTAGCATGTTTGTGACAATGGTGAGCCTAGTGTGTTTTTTTTTTGTTTTTTTTTTTTTACCCAAAACACTATTAACCTTCCCCATGGCAAATAAAAGTTTAATTTAAGAGCAAATGTTCTAAAGAATCATTACTTTCTAACTGGAGAATTCCAAAGGTGAGCTGAGAGAAAAGAAGGTTGCAGAGACACTCAATAACCCTTATGTAATCCTGGCAGATAGAAGGTGGCATTAGTTAGATAAGGGGGAAGAAAAAGAATATTTTAACTTAGGGTTTTCAGTGAATCTTATTCCCACACTTCACACAAAACCCAACTGATTTTTAAGCGTGATGGTAAATGATACCTAGACTAATCCTGAAAGTAAGCAACATCCCATTTGTCCCAAGCCTGAAAGAAAGCTCAGTTTTCCAATGGATCATAAATTATTCCACTGACTTGTTTTGTTAGGTTTTGTTTAGTTTTCTTATGACTGGGAATTTGTACAAGTTTAGTATTTGTCACATGCAGGTGTATATCTGTGTCATTCTCCATGACTATTCATTTAATTATTCATTCCACAGATATTTATTAAGTATGTTAGGCACTGTTATAGATGCTGAATAGGACTATTACCATAAAGAGCAGTTTTGAGAGTAGACTCTGGAGATAAGAACCATTTTTAATCTTGGTAGGACAAATGAGCATATTGAAGCTACCAAGAAGCCTTCTGAAGTCTTAGAAATAATATGCAAGACTAACAATGTATTTTTTTAATGGATAAAGTTTTAATAAGACTTAATTAGATTGTGATTGTAGTCTATCAGAAATGTAGAACTCCAGAAAAATATGCTGATATTAATAAGAAAAAAATTGAAATTCTCAGTGTTGTCAATGGGATAAGATATCAAAAACACATAAAGTACTATTTCAAGTATGCAGTGACTCAACTTGGAAGGATGCAATTTGAAATTAGTGATGTTTTGAGTAAGGATATGGTCTTTGTTCAAGAGCCATCATTACTATTACCCCACTTAAGAAGATGGAAATGTTTTTTGAGTTTATATAAAAGTGCCAGGCTGCTAACTATTATTGTTCTATGTGAAGCTACTGCCCCTCTACCAAAACACAGGCTTATAAAAATCACAATGACAGCCACTTCAACCTAAGTAACATTGTCATGTATCTTCACTTCTCACTCTAGGGTTGTACTAGACTGACTACAAGTGTGTAATATTTGAGAAGCCATTACCCATGTGGTCCAGTCACAGAATGATGCTCCAGTTAAAGACACAGAGCTCACTGTTGAAAAACAATTCAAAATAAACTTTTCTCTTACACACAGCATCACTACTTTATTTCCTTTCTACTTTTCTCACATATTATATTAGATTATATTATACTATATTACATATTATAGATATTCCCTCATTTCTCACTTTGAAACTTACAGAAAACTATTTTCTCCAGCCCTGGCAAACATGTCCATCTTATCCTCCTGCCTTGCCCCTTTTCTAATTAAATCTCATTATAAAATCTCCAAATCATCTGTCAGGCAAGTTGGGGAAAGAAAATCTAAGTGGGAAAAGCAAGATTCCATTTAGAATAAGATGAGTAGAAAAGTTAGGAATCTTAATTTTGGTTTTGCTACATGGGACTTCAGGCCTTTGCATACTAAGACTTAGTAGAGTCTTAATCTTAAAGGAGTGTCATGGGACATTTATTCCAACTCACAAATGAGAAACTTTTGTCATAAAGTTTAAATGATCTTCCCCTGATTAAATCGTAATATTCAAGGTGCATCTGGGAAGCCATTGTCCCAGCAGTGTACTCATTTTCTGAACACTGCACCCACCATTGTCTACAGAAGAAGTCAGCAAACTTTGGCTCTTGGGCCAAATCTGGCCCACTGCCTGTTTCTGTCAATAAAGTTTTATTGGAACACAGCCACACTCATTTGTTTACCTGTTGCCTGTGACTGTTTGCACAGTACAACAGCAGAGTAGAGTAGTTGCAACAGAATCTATATGGTTCACAAAGTCAAAATAATTAATGAACAGACCATTTACAGAAGGCCCCTTTTCAAAAGTAGGCTATTTGTTAATTAGTGTGAGGTCCTTCAAGATAGGAATACCCCTCACGCACACCACCACCCCTGACATATGAACACAGTCATATTACAGGATTCTGTCAACTCCCCTGGTAAGTCACAAATGATCTGAGAAAGGCCTGCCGTTTCCTAGGAGGTAAGGTATAGAAGTGGTATTAAATGAAAACTCCCTGAGGTCCCTTAAAATCGCTCACATTTATTTACTGTTTATCCATTTCCTGGCACTGTTCTAAATATTTCATAGTATTAACTAATTTAATATTCACACCAAACCTATCATCTATTATTAACCTTTACAGTTTAGGAAACTGATTAAGGAACTTAAGGCAATACAGCTGTGAAGTGGAAGTCAGGTTCCAAATACAGACACTGTCTCCAAAGCCCACAGGCTTAACTTCTAAATGAGTTTGCCTCCCATAAAGAGTTTTTAAAAAATTAAAAAGTAAAAAAATAAAATAAAAACCACCTTTATTTATTTTTTTTGCAAACGCAGTGAACCCAGCAAAGGTGCGTTTGGATAGCCAAGGTTGGTTTGGGGTAATCTGTGATAATGTTTGTAAAGTTCTTTTAAAGCATTTGTTCAACAAATATTTGTTGACCACCTACTGCATGACAGACCCCACTTTATTAAGTGAAGGCAGTCCCTTCCTTGACAACACTTACAATTTAGCAAGAATTTCCTTTCTAGAACTTTCAGGCAAAGAGTAAGGGCACAAGCATCAGGACTCAAGGACTCTAGTGGGAATGAGGTTATTATGTTCTTTTTGACGTCAGATGATTATGTTGAATGAAGAGCAGGCATATTGGTGAGATGAAAGGAATATGGACTTTAGAGCCAGAAAGTAATGAATTTCAATTTCAAACTTGAGTTTAGAGAAGTTACTTCAAACTCCCTGAGTCTCAATTTTCTTATTTTTATAATTTATAATATAAAACTTCCCAGAGTTTTTTGTAAGGATTACATAAGATCATATACGTGATGAGCTCTGATGTAATGTCAGCATCTTAGCTGGCACTCAATTAAAATTCTCTCATACTTTCCTTGAAAACTTTTATCTATAATTTCTCATATTTCAGTGCTGGCTCTGAGTTCTTCCTCCTTGAAATACCATGCACATTTCCTTATGGGAAAACATTTCCCACCAGGCATGCAGGGTTAGAATAGCTGCTGCATTTAGGAACATATCACAGTGATCCTTGTTCTTGTATTTATCTATGGATTTATATGTGTGTCTGTATATCTACAGATCATTGAAAAATCATCAAACATGGATTATGTGTATATCTATACATTTATTATTTATGATTTATCTTTTCCTTTAGGTACATTCTAACTGTTATATTACCAACTCTTCAGGGTCAAGGACCTGAAGTCTGCTTTGGTAATTAATTAGGGCACTTTGTAAATATTTTGCACATTTGTCATAATGAAATATTTTAGGCTCTTTCAATTGAAAGGGACAGAGACTCACTAAGTTCACCTTAAATAATGGATATTTATTAGAAGACTACAGTGGAGAAATACCACAGAAATCCAGGAGCAGCTGCATAGCCAACTCAGAGATAATGGAAGTCAGGGTTTTTTGTTTTTGTTTTTGTTTTTCTTTTGCTTTTTCAGAAATTTGCAGCTCTGATACGAGTAGGGGAAAAAATGAGTTTATCTTTCTCTCTGTATATCACTTCAGCCACAATGACTGTATTTTATTATTTCTCTTCTCTCCTATGTCATAGTGTCTTTTTTTTTTTTTTTTTTTTTGCGGTACGCGGGCCTCTCACTCTTGTGGCCTGTGCCGTTGCGGAGCACAGGCTCCGGACGCGCAGGCTCAGCGGCCACGGCTTGCGGGCCCAGCTGCTCCGCGGCATGTGGGATCTTCCCGGACCGGGGCACGAACCCGTGTCCCCTGCATCGGCAGGCGGACTCTCAACCACTGCGTCACCAGGGAAGCCCTGTCATAGTGTCTTTATTCAGAGCTTCTGCTGCCCTGTAGTTCCTGTGTACTATCTTTCCTCAATCTCTTTTTGTTTCTGCTTTCCACCGTCAGTTTTCCCCCCCATTGGTTCAAATTCCCCAGAGAAAGTATGTGACTGACCTAACCAATCATCCTTGTCCATATTGGACAAAGCTTTTGCTCAAAGCCACACCAGGTGCTGTTATTCAGCTCACAAATTGTCAACCTTGGGCTAGGCGCTCATCCTTAGTCATTTCAACTGTGGGCATGGGGGTAGGGTCCTGATATACAGAATTTGGACACTTATATTTTCTAAAAACAGACTAAGGCCACATCCATAGCTGGGGGTAGGGAGTGAGGACAGGAGGACTGACACTTAACTACAGGATACTCTTGGAAAGGCATTTAAGGATTTAGTATGCATTCTGGGTCTTATAATAGTTTATACAGGTCATAATAATCCAGTGGGAGAGGTAAAGGCAAATCGTTAGAGAGAGTGGCATATGAGACAGAAATCAGTCTTTAGGCTCCTAGGTTTCTTAAGAGAATCAACTTTTTTCTTTCTCTAGTAACTAGCTTGAGATGATCAATATGTTTGTTGAATGTGTAATGAGCAGTATGAATTCTGGACTAAACTGAACATTTCCATGTTAAAACCACCATCATATAATGTTTCCATTATCTAGTATTCTCAGTGGATGGTATGAGCCAGCAAGAAGTTCAATATTCCATGCCCATAGATTTAGAATATTTCTGTCTTTGAGACTTCTTAAGTGGACAGTATGTGTGGAGGCCACAGTTCAGTTCACTTGATGCCATTCTGGAAGTGATCCTAATTTAAAAAGAAAACTAATGTCCCAGTTATGTCAGTCAGTTAATCTTTAATAGCATCACCTTGACACATCACCTTGACAATGTACTCAATTTCATTTTTTTTTGGCATTAAACCTATTTATTGAACTATTGTAATAGCCAAAATCTAGAAACCACCTACTCATCAGTAATGAACTGATGAGATACATTACAGTTTTACAGTCCAGAAACTCTGTAGCTGTGAAACAGAATGTGGTAAATTCAGACATGTGTATATGAAGAGATCTCTAAGATATATTGTTATGTAAACAAAAATTAAAGGTACAAATTTAATATTGTTTGAAGGCTATATACACACACACATTTACACACACAAACACATAGCTGCATATGCAAAGGAAATTTCCGTAAGGACATAAAATATCAGTTAATAGTGATTAAATCTGAGGAGGGGAGCCGAGTTCAAAGGTGGGACCATAGAATAGTTTTAATAGATAACATTTTGGACATTTTTTTTTTTAATTTTTTGAATTTTACTTTATTTTTTTAAACATCAGGTTCTTATTAGTCATCCATTTTATACACATCAGTGCATACATGTCAATCCCAATTGCCCAATTCATCCCACCGCCACCACCACCCCCCTGCCGCTTTCCCTCCTTGGTATCCATACATTTGTTCTCTACATCTGTGTCTCAATTTCTGCCCTGCAAACTGGTTCATCTGTACCATTTTTCTAGGTTCCACATATATGCTTTAATATACGATATTTGTTTTTCTCTTTCTGACTCACTTCACTCTGTATGACAGTCTCTAGATTCATCCACATCTCTACAAATGACCCAACTGTGTTCCGTTTTATGGCTGAGTAATATTCCATTGTATATATGTACCATATCTTCTTTATCCATTTGTCTGTCAATGGGCATTTAGATGGCTTCCATGACCTGGCTATTGTAAATAGTGCTGCAATGAACACTGGGGTGCATGTGTCTTTTTGAATTATGGTTTTCTCTGGGAATATGCCCAGTAGTGGGATTGCTGAGTCATATGATAATTTTATTTTTAGATTTTTAAGGAACCTGCATACTGTTCTCCACAGTGGCTGTATCAATTTACATTCCTACCAACAGTGCAAGAGGGTTCCCTTTTCTCCACACCCTCTCCAGCATTTGTTTTTTTGTAGATTTTCTGATGATACCCATTCTAACTGGTGTGAGGTGATACCTCATTGTAGTTTTGATTTGCATTTCTCTAATAATTAGTGATGTTGAGCAGCTTTTCATGTGCCTCTTGGCCATCTATATGTCCTCTTTGGAGAAATGTCTACTTAGGTCTTCTGCCCATTTTTGGATTGGGTTCTTTGTTTTTTTTAATATCAAGCTGCATGAGCTGTTTATATATTTTGGAGATTAATCCTTTGTCTGTTGATTTCTTTGCAAATATTTTCTCCCATTCTGAGGGTTGTCTTTTCATATTGTTTGTAGTTTCCTTTGCTGTGCAAAAGCTTTTAAGTTTCATTAGGTCCCATTTGTTTATTTTTGTTTTTATTTCCATTACTCTAGGAGGTGGATCAAAAAAGATCTTGCTGTGATTTATGTCAAAGAGTGTTCTTCCTATGTTTTCCTCTAAGAGTTTTATAGTGTCTGGCCTTACATTTAGGTCTCTAATCCATTTTGAGTTTATTTTTGTGTATGGTGTTAGGGAGTGTCCTAATTTCATTCTTTTACATGTAGGTATCCAGTTTTCCCAGCACCACTTACTGAAGAGACTGACTTTTCTCCATTGTAGATCCTTGTCTCCTTTGCCATAGATTAGTTGACCATAGGTTCGTGGGTTTATCTCTGGGCTTTCTATCCTGTTCCATTGATCTATGTTTCTGTTTTTGTGCCAGTGCCATATTCTCTTGATTGCTGTAGCTTTGTAGTATAGTCTGAAGTTAGGGAGTCTGATTCGTCCAGATCCGTTTTTTTTTTTTTCCCCTCAAGACTGCTTTGGCTATTCAGGGTCTTTTGTGTCTCCATACAAATTTTTAGATTTTTTGTTCTAATGCTGTAAAAAAAGGCCATTGGTAATTTGATAGGGATTGTATTGAATCTGTAGATTCCTTTGGGTAGTATAGTCATTTTCACAATATTGATTCTTCCAATCCAAGAACATGGTATATCTCTCCATCTGTTGGTATCACCTTTAATTAGGTTCAACAGTGTCTTATAGTTTTCTGCATACAGGTCTTTTGTCTCCTTAAGTAGGTTTATTCCTAGGTATTTTATTCTTTTTGTTGCAGCAGTAAACGGGACTGTTTCCTTAATTTCTCTTTCACATATTTCATCATTAGTGTATAGGAATGCAAGAGATTTCTGTGCATTAATTTTGTATCCTGCTACTTTACCAGATTCATTGATTAGCTCTAGTAGTTTTCTGGTGGCATTTTTAGGATTCTCTATGTATAGTATCATGTCATCTGCAAACAGTCACAGTTCTACTTCTTTTCCAATTGTATTCCTTTTATTTCTTTTTCTTCTCTGATTGCTGTGGCTAGGACTTCCAAAAGTATGTTGAACAATAGTGGTGAGAGTGGACATCCTTGTCTTATTTCTGATCTTAGAGGAAATGCTTTCAGTTTTTCACCATTGAGTATGATGTTTGCTGTGGGTTTGTCATATAAGGCGTTTATTATGTTGAGGTAGGTCCCCTCTATGCCCACTTTCTGGAGAGTTTTTATCAATAATGGGTGTTGAATTTTTTCAAAAGCTGCTTCTGCATCTGTTGTGATGATCACATGTTTTTTTTTCTTCAATTTGTTAATATGGTGTATCACATTGATTGAAATGCGTCTATTGAAGAATCCTTGCATCGCTGGGATGAATCCCACTTGATCATGGTGCATGATCCTTTTAATGTGTTGTTGGATTCTGTTTGCTAGTATTTTGTTGAGGATTTTTGCATCTATATTCATCAGTGATACTGGTCTGTAATTTTCTTTTTTTGTAGTATCTTTGTCTGGTTTTGATATCAGGGTGATGGTGGCCTCATAGAATGAGTTTGGGAGTGTTCCTTCCTCTGCAATTTTTTGGAAGACTTTGAGAAGGATGGGTGTTAGCTCTTCTCTAAATGTTTGATAGAATTCACCTGTGTAGCTATCTGGTCCTGGACTTTTGTTTGTTGGAAGATTTTTAATCACAGTTTCAATTTCATTACTTGTGATTGGTGTGTTCATATTTTCTATTTCTTCCTGGTTCAGTCTTGGAAGATTATACCTTTCTAAGAATTTGTCTATTTCTTCCAAGTTGTCCATTTTATTGGCATAGAGTTGCTTGTAGTAGTCTCTTAGGATGCTTTGTATTTCTGCGGTGTCTGTTGTAACTTCTCCTTTTTCATTTCTAATTTTATTGATTTGAATGCTCTCCCTCTTTTTCTTGATGTGTCTGGCTAATGGTTTATCAATTTTGTTTATCTTCTCAAAGAACCAGCTTTTAGTTTTATTGATCTTTGCTCTTGTTTTCTTTGTTCCTATTTCATTTATTTCTGCTCTGATCTTTATGATTTCTTTCCTTCTGCTAACTTTGGATTTTGTTTTTCTTTCTCTAGGTCTATTAAGTGTAAGGTTAGATTGTTTATTTGAGATTTTTCTATTTCTTGAGGTAGGCTTTTATATGTATAAACTTCCCTCTTAGAACTGCTTTTGCTGCATCCCTTCCTCATGTTTTCATTGTCATTTGTCTCTAGGTATTTTTTGATTTCCTCTTCGGTTTCTTCAGTGATTTCTTGGTTATTTAATAACGTATTGCTTAGCATACATGTGTTTGTGTTTTTTACATTTTTTCCCTGTAATTTATTTCTAATCTCATAGCGTTGTGGTCAGGAAAGATGCTTGATATGCTTTCAATTTTCTGAACTTTACTGAGGCTTGATTTGTGACCCAGGATGTAATCTATCCTGGAGAATATTGCATGTGCACTTGGAAAGAAAGTGTAATCTGCTGTTTTGGGATGGAATGTCCTATAAATGTCAATTAAATCTATTTGTTCTATTGTGTCATTTAAAGCTTATGTTTCCTTATTAATTTTCTGTTTGGATGATCTGGCCATTGGTGTAAGTGAGGTGTTAAATTCCCCCACTATTATTGTGTTACTGTCAATTTCCTCTTTTATAGCTGTTAGCAATTTCCTTATGTATTGAGGTGCTCCTATGTTGGGTGCATATATATTCAAAATTGTTACATCTTCTTCTTGGATTGATCCTTTGATCATTATTATGTAGTGTCCTTCCTTGTGTCTTGTAACATTCTTCATTTTAAAGTCTATTTTATCTGATATGAGTATTGTGACTCCAGCTTTCTTTTGATTTCCATTGCATGAAATATGTTTTCCCATCCCCTCACTTTCAGTCTGTATGTGTCCCTATGTCTGAAGTGGGTCTCTTGTAGACAGCATATATATGGGTCTTGTTTTTGTATCCATTCAGTGAGCCTGTGTCTTTTGTTTGAAGCATTTAATCCATTCACGTTTAAGGTAATCATTGATATGTATGTTCCTATGACCATTTTCTTAATTGTTTTGGGTTTGTTTTTGTAGGTCCTTTTCTTCTCTTGTGTTTCCCACTTGGAGAAGTTCCTTTAGCATTTGTTGTAGAGCTGGTTTGATGGTGCAGAATTCTCTTAGCTTTTGCTTGTGTGTAAAGCTTTTGATTTCTCCATCAAATCTGAATGAGATCCTTGCCAGTTAGAGTAATCTTTGTTGTAGGTTCTTCCCTTTCATCACTTTAAGTATATCATGCCACTCCCTTCTGGCTTGTAGAGTTTCTGCTGAGAAATCAGCTGTTAACCTATGGGAGTTCCCTTGTATGTTATTTGTCGTTTTTCCCTTGCTGCTTTCAATAATTTTTTTTTGTCTTTAATTTTTACCAATTTTATTACTATATGTCTCGGCATGTTTCTCCTTGGGTTTATCCTATCTGGGACTCTCTGCACTTCCTGGACTTGGGTGGCTATTTCCTTTCCAATGTTAGGGAAGTTTTCAACTATAATCTCTTCAAATATTTTCTCGGGTCCTTTCTCTCTCTCTTCTCCTTCTGGGACCCCTATAATGCAAATATTGTTTTATTTATTGTTGTCCCAGAGGTCTCTTAGGCTGTCTTCATTTCTTTTCATTCTTTTTTCTTTATTCTGTTCTGCAGCAGTGAATTCCACCATTCTGTCCTCCTGGTCAGTTATCCATTGTTCTGCCTCACGT
This sequence comes from Globicephala melas, assembly GCF_963455315.2. NCBI lineage: Eukaryota > Metazoa > Chordata > Mammalia > Artiodactyla > Delphinidae > Globicephala > Globicephala melas. Next base: position 59,174,344 of record NC_083319.1, on the reverse strand, counting down.
ATTCTGCTATTGATTCCTTCTAGTGTAGTTTTCATTTCAGTTATTGTGTTGTTCATCTCTGTTTAATTCTTCTAGATCCTTGTTTAACATTTCTTGCATCTTCTCTATCTTTGCCTCCATTTTCTTTCCGAGGTCCTGGATCATCTTCACTGTCATTATTCTGAATTCCTTTTCTGGATGGTTGTCTATCTCCACTTCATTTAGTTGTTTTTCTGGGGTTTTATCTTGTTCCTTCATCTGGTACATAGCCCTCTGCCTTTTCATCTTGTCTATCTTTCTGTGAATGTAGTTTTTGTTCCACAGACTGCAGGGTTGTAGTTCTTCTTGTTTCTGCTGTCTGCCCTCTGGTGGATGAGGCTATCTAAGAGCCTTGTTCAAGTTTGCTGATGGGAGTGACTGGTGGTGGGTAGAGCTGTCTGTTGCTTTGGTGGGCAGAGCTTATTAAAACTTTAATCCACTTGTCTGCTGATGGGTGGGCCTGGGTTCCCTCCCTGTTGGTTGTTTGGCCTGAGGCGACCCAACACTGGAGCCTTCCTGGGCTCTTTGGTGGAGCTAATTGTGGACTCTGGGAGGGCTCACACCAAGGAGTACAGCCCAGAACTTCTGCTCCCAGTGTCCTTGTCCTCACGTTGTGACACAGCCACCCCTGCCTCTCCAGGATACCCTCCAACACTAGCAGGTAGGTCTGGTTCAGTCTCCTATGGGATCACTGCCCCTTCCCCTGGGTCCTGATGTGCACACTACTTTGTGTATGCCCTCCAAGAGTGGAGTCTCTTTTTCCACCAGTCCTGTCGAAGTTCTGCAGTTAATTCCCAGTAGGCTTCAAAGTCTGATTCTCTAGGAGTTCCTCCTCCTATTGCCAGACTCCCAGGTTGGGAAGCCTGACGTGGGGCTCAGAACCTTCACTCCAGTGGGTGGACTTCTGTGGTATAAGTGTTCTCCAGTTTGTGAGTCACCCACCCAGCAGTTACGGGATTTGATTTTATTGTGATTGTGCTCCTCCTACCGTCTGATTGTGGCTTCTCCTTTGTCTTTGGATGTTGGGTATCTTTTTTGGTGAATTCCAGTGTCTTCCTGTCGATGATTGTTCAGCAGTTAGTTGTGATTCTGGTGTTCTTGCAAGAGGGAGTGATAGCACATCCTTCTACTCCACCATCTTGAACCAATCTCTCAATTTCTTATATAAGAGCATACTACCGTGTGTTCACTGCATTCATATTTGCTTTTGTAAGACTAGCCCAAAATGTTTCCATTGGTCTAGAAAAACAAACCCACTAGCATCTGCTAAAAAGTGAGCAGCTTAGAGTTGGAATCAAGTAACTGACAGTCCTTACTGAGAGCAATTTTGGCCTGAGCAGAAGACCTTCCTATGTTCAAGATGTTTACGCTGGTTTAGAACTTGGGAATATCTGGTAGCCCACAGTACATGAAATATTTAAAACTTTGAGGCTTAACATTTTATGGCAATGCAGGAAAGAGATACATTTGACCTTCAATCCTTGTGTATGGCAATGAGGCAGCAAACAGACAATTAAGGAGAAAAATCTGAAGGCCAAGTGTCAAAAATGAGAGTGTTAACCCTGAGTTCTGACATTTTAAAAATGTCCTTGGCTCACATTGAAGTGCAAGTGCTAATGTGGTCATTTATTTGTCTATTTCTAAGGAGAAAAAAGCCCTGAGATTTCTAAAATGTTTAGAAATGGATCTTATTCTTCCTAAAAAAATAACAACAAGCTGTTATTTTCAAACTAAGGGTCAAAACTAAGAAGTATCCATTAGTACTCACCAAAGCTTACACATGCATAGTGCATGTCTCAAAGTGAGAATTAGCACACTATATTTTTACTTTGCTAATATTTCTCTGCGATATAGGAAATAATCATGTAAAATATTTGCACTTACTGGCAAGAGTACGGTATTTATTCTAGGAATCCTAACTATGTGGTTATAAAATAGTTTAAAAGATTATGTGTACGTGTTTCCACCTTTTTTTCTCAGTCTTGATCATTGGCACAGTGCCATTATAGTAGGAGAAAGTCCCTTTAGACTAAGTGTTGATCAAATAATCACTAAGTATATATTTCTTAAGAGGATAAGCAGCCAGAAAAATTTTTGTTTTCTAATTAAATAACTATAAATTGTAGAATCATACACTTTAATCAATACCCCCTTTTTGTGCTTAACTATGCAGTAAAAAGGAAAGAAAGTTTAAAAAAACATTGTTTTCATAGAAAACATAACCTTCCCCTGTAGGTGCAGAAATGGTTGGTTAAAAGTATACTACATCCTATAGTCTTAAAAAAATATAAGATAGTAGCTAAGAAATGTATAAGCTTTAAAGAAAGTACAGTGTTGATATTTAGAAAGATGCAGTGTTGTTGTTTTTTTTTTTTTTTTTGGATGGCTCTTTTGATGAGAGATCAAAACAATTATCCTTAAGCTATGGTGCTATCTACTCTTCCTCTTTCATCGAGTGGCCTTCTTCAAAGCCTTGCCTGCTTTTGCTGTACTGTGTGTCATTTGAAGTCCACTTTTACTACCATTGTTAGGGACAAAGGCTGACACATTACCTCTGGTTAAAAATAACACTCTCAAATCCTCTTCATTTGCAGTCCTTGAAATGTTCTAGATGTTATACACATTGACTTTGGTTCCCAGAAATATGTGTCACTGGGAACACTTTTTTATAAAGCAATGTGGTACACCAGCACTTAAAACATAATACATCAACACTTAGCCCGAAGAGGCGTAGAGCTTTGTGGTTAAGTGGGAGTTTTTGATGTTAGACTGCAGGAGTCTGATGCCAGCTCTACTGCTTAGTGCTGTGTAACCTTGGGAAGTTACCTAACCCCATCTATGTCTTATTTTACTGATCTCAAACAAGGGAATAATACAATGATAGTATATCCTTTCTAGAGCTGTGAAGTGTCTATTCAAGTAAAGCAGTTCAAATAGCATGTGGCATAGAGTAGCAAGCTATATTTGCAAAGAACTTAGTATTCATGTATAGCTTTTCTTCACTTTGTTGAGCATAATTTTACATTAATTTTGCATGTATTTTAAAGGGTTTTTTAAAAAACATATTCCAGACTAAAGTGACCACATGGTATATTGGAGAGAAAAATCTGGACTGTAGATCAAAGATTTTTAAAATCTGTCATTCATGTCTTATACCTTATGTGAATTTGGCCAAGTTATATCAACTCTCTTGATATCTGTTTCCTGTTCTTTAAAGTAAGAGTCATAAATTGAGAAATAAGTGATATTACGTACTCAGGGGTCTAGCCCAGTAAGAGATGCTCAATGGCTAATAACTACAGATTATGATTTGGCCAAGTTAGATTAAATCCAGAATTATACATGTCTATTTTACACAATATGCCATTAGTTCAGAATTTAGAGTGTTCAAGAAGTCTTTGATCATTTAATATTGCATTTGTAGCTTTACCTAGCACACTGGTTCCACTTAAATATTAAACTTCAGTAGAGACCCTTGCCCAGGAATACATCATTGCCATTGTATTAATCTGATAAACTAATGAACTGGATGAAATCCCACCTCTCACCCAATTTACCTCTGTCTGTGACTGTAACAAATGGGCTGAATTTTGCTGTGAGGTAATCGAATTCTCCCTAAAGTACATACATACTATAATGCTCCATGTCCAGATTCCCTTAATGAAGTGTTTCCCTCAGCTATCTAGAGCTGCCAAAGGTTATGTCCCCTACCAGGGGAGACATGACCAATAACTGGCTGATGTAGGGATCCAAACGCCTTGCTTCCTGCCCCAATTTGGGGCAACTCTGAAGGGCCACACTAGCACCAGAGCTCATTGTAGTATTAGCTGAGTCATCTCATATAATCCTAGTGTAGAGAGCTTCTCCTTCTGCCCAGTTTGCCTTCCACCTTCCCTGTGTGTGTATTTCCTGGGAACATTCCACAATAAACCTTCTGCCCACAACTCTCTGACAAGAGACTGCTTCCAGAGAACACAGTCCAAGGCCTCCCCTAGTTTGAAAAGTTGTAGAGTAGTAAATCATGGACCAAATATCTATTTCTTATCTATCGTGGCACAGCACGCAATGGCTGAATTAAAAGTGGAAGTTGTTCAGGCTTTTAAAAGCCGGAGCATACATCATAGCAAACCTAGGAAACTATACCCACATTAAACAGCAATTATTTACTGTAACATTTGGGGAAAGAAATGTTATATGAAATTATTTAACTATGTATAATTAATATAAGTTGTGATTGGCTATGATTTTTTTTGACATTCTGCAGACTTGGAAAATCTTGCAAAGTGGGAAAACCTTGCCCACAAAACTCTTTGCAAGTGTAATAAAACTTTTATGAATACTAAATTTAGTAATTAATGAAGTTGACATAATATTATGTTATACAGACATTTAATTAAACATTTATTCATTTTGATTTTTTTTGTTTTTCTATAGTCATTACATTTAATTATGAAGACTCAAATTTTGTATGATGATCTTTGAAAAATTTCATAGGCCATTGAAAATTTCAAGGCCCTTGAATATATCTGAACAGAAATCTAGTATACATTTCTAAAGGCAAAATGTAAAATTTTCTCTTTTCCTATTAACTCTTCTTTCTAAGTTAAAGCAGGTGGGCATATCCTCCACAGCTTGCTTCAGAGCTCATTCAAGCTTGAGAGAAAAGAAAAAAGACACAGGGCTTGGTGCAGGGGCATACCATGTGAACACATAACTAACTCATGTTAAGCTAGGGTCATTCTCTTTCATGTTTCCAAGGGACTTTCCCATTTCCTTCAGCTTCATCTTGTGTATATAGCCATATCTATGGCCAATTACATGTGGCTACTCCAATGAAGTGATATTTCACATGGCTCCCCAACTATGGCTTGTTAAAGTAGAGCATAGATACACACGTGTATTCACAAATCTTTGTGTGACACTGTCTTCTATTAGTCTCATAAAACTTGCTCTTTAAACCAGTTGTTTTGAACCCCTATAAACACATAGAGAAAAAGATTAGACCCTGTGTGTGTGTGTGTGTGTGTGTGTGTGTGTGTGTATTTAATCAAGAGCAGACAACCGACCTCTTATATTCAGTTTGCTCAATCATAAGATTACCAAAGTCAACAATGGAAAAGACTTAGTATGTTAGGAAATTAGGTCCATCAAATTAGCAACAGATACGTCTTTTGCAAAGATTTTTTTCCAAGACTGTGGCCTGTCTTCTAATTCTCTCGATATTGTCCTTCACAGAGAAGTTTTTAAATTTAATGAAGTCCAGCTCATCAATTAATATTTTCATGGATCATGCCTTTGGCATTGTATCTAAAAAAAATCATCATGCCCAAGGTCATCTACGGTTTCTCCTATGTGATTTTCTAGGAGTGTTATATCTTTGCATTTTGTTTTAGGTCTGTGATCCAGGTTGAGTTAATTTTTGTAAATGGTATAACATCTATGTCTAGATCCACTTTTTTTGCATGTGGATGTTCAGTTGTTCCAGCACTATTTGTTAAAGACTCTATCTTTGCTCCATTGAGTATCTTTCTTATGTCCTCCTTTCCCATAAAATATCCATTTTCTGGTTCAGTCTTTGTATAAAAAATGTTTGGAGGGCTTCCCTGGTGGTGCAGTGGTTGAGAGTCCGCCTGCCGATGCAGGGGACACGGGTGCGTGCCTCGGTCTGGGAGGATCCCACATGCCGCGGAGCGGCCATGAGCCATGAGCCATGGCCGTTGAGCCTGCGCGTCCAGAGCCTGTGCTCCGCAACGGGAGAGGCCACAACAGTGAGAGGCCCGTCTACCGCAAAAGGAAAAAAGAAAAAAAAAAAAAAAGTTTGGAGACTGAGCAAAGCAAAAATTGACTCCAGTAGTCTAACATAGTGTTTGAAAGTTTGAGCTCAGTAACCTAAGACCACTTCAGGAAAGTTACTTAAGCCTTCACAGCCTAAGATTCCTAAGATCTGTAAAATGGAGATAATCATGTTAACATAAATCTTAGGGCTGTAGTGAAGATTCAGTGATGTAATACACATTGAGTATATAGAATAGTGCTTGGCAAATAGGAGGTACCAGGTAAATGAAGAGATTTTTTTTTTTTTTTTTGCGTTACGCGGGCCTCTCACTATTGTGGCCTCTCCCGTTGCGGAGCACAGGCTCCAGACGCGCAGGCTCAGCGGCCATGGCTCACGGGCCCAGCCACTCCGCGGCATGTGGGATCTTCCCGGACCGGGGCACGAACCCGTGTCCCCTGCATCGGCAGGCGGACTCTCAGCCACTGTGCCACCAGGGAAGCCCCGAAGAGATGTTTTTATAGGAGTATAATTAATGGGATATAAAAAGACAGTTTATATACTTCCAGTTCACTCCTTAAGAAAAGCCCCTTAATCCAGAAAGATAATAAGGAGCCTGAAAGGAGTAGCAGAGGATGCCTTATGTTCTGTCCAGTGGTTTTTAAAACTTTTCCTTATAACAGTAGCTTCCAAATGACAATCTATAGTCTGGTTCTAGTCTGTGACAGTGTTATGTCTGTTCCAGTCTAAGGTAAATGGGAAAGTTAAAGAGTGAGTGAGTGTGAGTTTGAGAGTGTATGTGCATGTGGGTGTGTGTATATGGGGGTGTGTGTTATGTCTACATAAGTAGCAAACCCTCCTTTCTTGGGAAAGTCTCTCCTTTATTCTGAGAGCATATCCATAGTAAACTGTATGGTGTTATAGCTTATTTTTTAATGATGAAATGATTAGATACTAGTTGATGTTTTTTAAATGGCATTATGTTGAAAAATTAAAGGTTGGCAACACTATGTCTATCCCCAAAACATATCCTTAAATTATCCTAGTTTATGAAATCCCATGTCTGGGAACCACTGCCTGAGGAGACAATCACTTCCTAGTATGGCCAGAGTTCTGAGGTAACTGTGCAGCACAGTTGAGGAAGAGCTGTGATGTGGGAAACAAGTCTACAAAGCAGTGGACAATTTCTATGTGTTACACACAAGCAGGTTAAAAACATAGTTTACTCTCAAATCAAAGAAGGAAAGGCTCTAGCTTCAAAGCACATTCGTTTACTATAGCACAGTCACAAATTACCACAAACTTAGCAGCTTAAAATAAGACACACTTATTATCTCACAGTTTCTGTGGGTCACAAGTCCAAGTTTAGCTTGGCTGGGTCCTTTCTTCGAGATTTTACAAGATTGCAATCAAAGTATTGGCTTTGTGTTTTCATCTGTAGGTGTAACGGGAAGAATTTGCTTCAGTTTCATTCAGATTCTTGTCAGAATTCTTTTTTTTTTTTTTTTTTTGTCTGTGCGACTGAACGCCCTCACTTATTGCTTGTTATAGGCTAGAGAACAACCTCTGATGCTCGAGACCATCTGTAGTTCACAGGTGCCGCCCGAGTGTCTTGCCAACTTGTGCTTCCTCAGCATGACTATTTGCTTCATCATGCCTGCTAGGAAATTCTCTCTTATTTAGCGTCTAACTCAGGGAGGGTCTACTCCCTCTTTTAAGGGCTTTTGCCTGGTTGTCAGGACTATCAGGAAAATCTCCCTTTTGATTAACTCAAAATAAGCAGATTTGGAACCTAAGTTACATATCTGTAATATCCCTTCACCTCTGCCATAACCCAGTGGTCCCCAACCTTTTTGGCAACAGGGACCGGTTTCATGGAAGACAGTTTTTCAATGGATGGGGCAGGGTGGGGCATAGTTCAGGCGGTAATGGGAGCGATGGGAAGCGGCAGAAGAAGCTTCGCTCACTCGCTCGCTGCTCACCTCCTGCTGTGCAGCCTGGTTCCTAACAGGCCATGAGCTGGTATTGGTCTGCCGCCTGGGGGTTGGGGACCCCTGCCATAGTCTACAGATGAGAAGCAAGCCACGTCTTGTGTACACTTAGGAGTAGAGGGTCATACAGGGTGTGAACAGACGGGATGAGAGGAGATAGGAAAAAGCCGTGGGAGCCACTCTAGTGTCTGTCCACCACAGAAAGGATTAAATATGTGTTCCCAGTCTTTTTAAAGGACCATTATTAGTGTGGGAGAGCAAGCAGCCGTACTAAGGTACTCGGATTTCTAGCCTTAGTTCCACCACTTATTAGCTGGTTAAACTGGACTGGTTGCTTGGCACATTAAGAATTTCACTTCCAAAATAAACATAAATACAAATCTTGAACTAAGAAAGTCTTGAAGTTTCCATAGAGTGCCAAAACACAACGACTGTAGGATCTTAAACTGAGGTTCAGTCAGACAGTAAGAGCAGACGTGTGTGTCCCTGTGACTGAAATTCCCAAAGAATAAGTAAAAAGTCTGTTGCTTTTATTTGTTTTTTAAAGAGATTGAAACTAATCAAGAAAAACTGTATAGAGCAAGATGGGTTCTGGTTCCTTTTTAAAATATACTAAATGGAATTTACCCTCAACTTTTAACTTCTTGAATTTTAGGGCCTTTTGAATTTGGATTAAGTTGACTGGATCAACCTGAAATTTTTAAATCATTTGGATCGATATAGATAGCTATACTCAAAGAAAACTAAGAATAGGAACGTATAATAATGTATTGCAACAGTATTTCCATACCTCTATGAAAGAACGAGAGGAAAATAGTATATTATTTCTTGTGGCAGTACAGGACCCCTTATGTAAAACTAGCTTTATGAAAATCACCTTGATTTTTTCTTTGACAAGTTGGCATCTTGAATTGCAAAAATAGCTTCACCAACCCCTGTGTAAATCTAGATAATCAAGTGAAGCCAAGGCAGATTCTGGCTAATTTAAGTCAAGATATCCTTGTGAATAAATAAAATGCTGAGAATTATGCAATTCAGCTGGTCTCTTAAGCTCTCCTGATACTTGAAATACATGACTGACTCCTCAAGGACTTTGTCCATGGAAGAAATAACTACAGAAAGATTTTATAATAAAATGTTGATTTACTTAAAACTGTATTCCCTGGCAGACAATTGGGAGAAAAGCTTTTTTTTTTTTTAAATTTAATTTATTTTAGGGATTCTTTTTATCCAATGGTGAAATAACAAGCTACCGATGATCCTCAAGCTGATATTACACAATAGCTGGGTGATTGAATTCTGTCACTGCTGGAGTGGACTCATTTTTATACTGCTTCTCTTTCAGTGCTGCCAGGATCAGTTGCGGATAATACCTGAGGTTTCTATATTAAATTAAGAGGTGTACACATTTCTTTCATCTTCACATTCTAACACTGTCTTTGTAAACTCATTTCATGGTAGTCAAGTTTAGGAGGTGCTTAGGAGCTTAGGCCGCGCAGGCTCAGCGGCCATGGCTCACGGGCCCAGCCGCTCCGCGGCATGTGGGACTTTCCCGTACTGGGGCACGAACCCGTGTCCCCCTCATCGGCAGGCGGACTCTCAACCACTGCACCACCAGGGAAGCCCTAAAGGCATATTCTTAATTTATTGTTTTAAGTAGGTGCTTTCTATTTTCCTTTTATATATGAAATCCTATTATAAAACTAGAAATAATAAAGTTATTTTTCTGTCTCCTGAAACTATTAAAATTATACAAAAAGCTTTCCATAAAGAAATTTATTGTAAATTGCAAGATAAAGATGAAGAAGAGTTTAACTGAGTATCCCATGAATAAAAAGTAAAAAGTGATACCAAATCAGTTATTAAAATACTGGATGATAGTGAATGTGAGAAGTTTTAAAACAAAACCAAGGATCATTCAAACATTGCTGGTGAGAATGTAAAATGGCACAGCCTCTCAAGAAAATAACAATTTCTTATAAGACTAAACACACAATCGGAATACAATCCAGCAATTGCACTCACGGGCATTTATTCCAGGGAAATGAAAACTTATAGTTCACATAAAAACCTGTGCAGGAATTTTCATAGAAGCTTTATTCATGATAAAGCTAGAAGCAATCTAGATGTCCTTCAACAGGTTAATTGTAAACAAACAGTGATATACCCATACCATGAACTAGTATGCAGCAATGAAAAGCAACAAATCATTGATATACTCAACAACTTGGATGAATCTTGAGAGAATTATGCCAAGTGAAGAAACACAAGCCCAAAGGTTACATTGAATCCATTTATATAAGATTATTGAAATGAAAAACTATAGAGGTGAAAAGCAGAATAGTAGTTCTAGGGACAGGTAGCTGGGCAGCTGGGGAGGAGGGAGATGAATGTGGTTATAAAAGGGCAACATGGGCTTCCCTGGTGGCTCAGTGGTTGGGAGTCCACCTGCCGATGCAGGGGACACTGGTTCGTGCCCTGGTCCGGGAGGATCCCACGTGCCGCGGAGCAGCTGGGCTCATGAGCCATGGCCGCTGGCCCTGCGTGTCCGGAGCCTGTGCTCCGTGACGGGAGAGGCCACAGCAGTGAGAGGCACTCATACTGCAAAAAAAAAAAAAAAAAAAAGGGCAACATGAGGGATCTGTGAGTGATGGAAAAGTTCTGTATCTGCACTCTAGTGATGAATACAAAAACCTACACATGTGATAAAATTGTGTAAAACTAAACACACACACCCCCCCACACACACACAAAAGTCAAAGTAAAACTGGGAAAATCTAAATGAGATCAGCAGATTGCATCACTGGCAATATCTGGTTGTGATATACTACAGGTCTTCAAGGCGTTAGATTGAGGGAATCTGAGGAAAGGTTACATAAATCTCTCTGTATTATTTCTTACAACTGTATGTTAACCTACATTTTTATAAAATAAAAAGCTTAGTCTAAAAAACCCAAATATGTTTTCAGCAAATAACCAAAGGACTAATTGAAAAAGTCCTTGAAAACTTGAAGTAAATATATATAAATATATATATTTTAAATGCAAAGACCAAACACATTTGTAATTCCACAATATTTAACATATATCATTATGTTAAAATTATGTTACTATAAATATTTTTAAATATTTATATTTTAAAATTGCTCCAGAAGCGAAAAGAGTATTACACACACAGGTCCCACTCTGGCCCCCTCAACTCCTAGGCAATTTTCCCTAATCACTGTGTTCTAGAAACAATATATCTTTATATATATATTATATATATATATTTTTATATATATATAATATATATATATAATATATATATATTATATACATATATGATAAGTACCTACCAAGAAGGAAAAAAGGTGAAAAGCATTGCAGGAAAAAATACACTCTAATAAAACTCATAGATAGTTCATACCTAAGGAACATTGTATACTATTTGATACACACAAAATGAAAAATAAGCAAAATGAAAAGGTGGCCAGGGACTCAGAGGAGAAGAAACATAAAAACACAACAAATTCAAACATAAGCAGTAATGTTTTAAAAACTTAGTCATAATATTATACAAATACATGCAAAAATATAGTTGGAACTCCTTTTAGTGTTATGATAGGTTGTGATGATGATTACCATGGAATAATTTACTTTTCATTGGAAATTAGACTTTTGAAAGAGAAGTATGATTCCTTGTTTTCTTTACAAGATTAAACTAAAGTAATGTCAAAGCTTTGTGAATTACCAGGACACACTCCTTAATTCTGGAATCAATGGCTCTTTAGTATTATTCATATCTAAATTATGCATATGAAGGAATAGGTAGCCTTAATACATAATAAATTACTCTAAATTGATTCATTAGCCTGATTAATGGTTTCTCGATGTTATATGAAATATCTTACTTAGTTGATAATTAAAATCGTTTCTTTAATAAAAGTCAGTAAAGATTAAATCTGAGCACAATAGGGAGGGTGGGAGGGAGGAAGACGCAAGAGGGAAGAGATATGGGAACATATGTATATGTATAACTGATTCACTTTGTTATAAAGGAGAAACTAACACACCATTGTAAAGTAATTATACCCCAATAAAGATGTTAAAAAAAAAAAAAAAAATCTGAGCACAGACTTTGGGTATATTTAAGTGAGTTTGTGTGGATGCATGGAATTTAAGTTTTCACTTTCTTTTATTAAAAAAAAAAATCAGTGAAATGGAAAGGTACCTTATTTAGCCTAAACCTCCCACTGAACAAATATAAAAATAATTTTCTGTTGAAGGATCAGAGAGTAACTGAGGCCAGAAATTTGAATGGCCAGCATCCCTAAGTGATATGAAAAACAAATTTTGGGTAATATAACATCAGCCATAGCCTCAAATTAGCTCAAAAATATTTTTATGTACATAGTTGGTATTCATTGAATAATTACCAGGCATGCCAGAAGCCAGGATCAAATGACCAAGAGCTACCTGAAGAGAAACAGACAATAGGAACAGAACCACAAATGATATATATATTAGGTTAATAGTCATAAAATTTAAAAATGATTAATATGTTTCAGGGAATAGATAAACCAAATGGCGAATTTAGCCAGAGAAAGGATATTAAAATAATGAAAATAAAAATTGAATAGAAATTCTAGAAATGAAAAATATAGTAATAAAAATTAACAACTCAATAGATAGGTTAATGATTAGAAATAGCAGAAGAGAGAATTAGTGAACTAAAATGTAGCACAATAGAAAATATCTAAAGTACAGGAAAAAAAAATTTTCAAATGAAAAAACGTGCTACAGGTATGTGGAACAGGATGAAAATATCTAGTATGTGTATTATTAGAGACTGAAAGGAGAGTAAAGAAAGAATGGGAAAGAAGCAATAGCTTAAGTGATAAAAGCTGAAGATTTTCTGAAACTGTCAAAATATAACAAGCCAAAGGTTCACTAAGAACCTCAAGATATAAATACAAAGAAAAATAAAACCTAAACAACTGAAGGAGGAAAAAAAGACACACTACCTTTAAAATAGTGACAAGACTGACACTTAACATCTTAGCAAAACAAGGGAAGCCAAAATATAATGGCTGACATCTCTAAGGTGCTAAAATAAAATACTGTAAGCCAAAATTATATAATCAGTCAAAATGTCTTTCAAAAGAATTGTCATGAAGATGTTTTCAGATAATATGATAGCAAGCATAGAGCCTTTAGAATATCTTGTGAAAATTGATATATGTAGGATTAAACTGCATGAGAATATTAGCACCGAAAGCAGTAGGGTATAAATGTTGTTAAATGGTTCCTAGACCCTTGTTTTGTCTGGTAAGAATATTGATCTCAATTTCTGTCATGAATTCAGATGCAGCAATCATAAACAAAACATTTGCAAACTGAATCGTTTCAATTATATATATATATATATATATATATATATATATATCACTTCAAGGTTGCATCTTTGATAAAAGTTATCTGCAAAAACATCTACAGCAAACATTGTAACAATGGTGAAATAGTTTGTTTTCCACTGAGATGAGAAATGCAGTATGGGTTCCCATTACCACCCTTCCATTCAACATTTCACAAGAAGCTCTAGCCAGTGCAGTAAGGCAAGAAAAAAATGTAAGAAATGTAAATGAAGAAATAAAACTGACTTTTTTTTTGCAAAAGATAGGACAGTATGTGTAGAAAACTCATGGGATCTACATAGAAATCACTAAAATGTATAAATGAATTTATCAAGGTAATTGAATTCATCATCCACATGTGAAAATCAATCATGTTTCTACATATTAGCAATGACTAGATAGAAAATTTTAAAAAATTAAATGACACCATTTACTAGCATTGTATGTAAATCAAATGTGCAATGTGCAAAACTGTTGTAATGAAACTACTAAACATTACATTTATCCATTCATGCATTGATGAACACATAGGTTGTTTCCATTTTGGCTATTGAAAATAATGCTGCAATGAACATAGGGATGCATATATCTTTTTGAGTTACTGTTTTCATTTTCTTCAGATAAATACCCAAAAGTGGAATTGCTGGATCATATAGTAACTATATTTTAATTTTTTTGAGGAAACTGTATACTGTTTTCCACTGTGGCTGCACCAATCTACATTCCCACCAACAGTGCATAAGGGTTCCCTTTTCTCCACATACACGCTAATGCTTGTTATTATTATTTTTTTTTTTGATGACAGCCATTCTGACAAGTATGAGGTGATATCTCATTGTGGCTTTGATTTGCATTACCCTGAGAATTAATGATTTTGAACATATTTTAATGTACCTCTTGGCCATCTGTATGAATTCTTTCAAAAAATGTCTATTCAGATCTGCTCATTTTTTAATTGGATTGTTTGGTTTTTTTGCTATTATGTTGTATAAGTTCTTTGTATATTTTGGATATTAACCTGTTATAATTTGCAAGTATTTTTCTATTTACTAGGTTCCCTTTTCATTTTGTTGATGGTTTCCTTTGCTGTGCAGAAGGTTTCCTGTATGATGGAGTCACACTTGTTTATTTTTGCTTCTGTTGCTTTTGCTTTCAGTGTCATATTTTTTTTAAAATTATGACCAAGACTTACATCAAGGAGCTTACCACCTATGTTTTCATCTACAAGTTTTTTTTTTGTTTTGTTTTGTTTTACATCTTTATTGGAGTATAATTGCTTTATAATGTTGTGTTAATTTATGCTGTATAACAAAGTGAGTCAGGCATATGCATACCTATATCACCATATCCCCTCCCTCTTGCACCTCCCTCCCACCCTCCCTATCCCTCACCTCTAGGTGGTCACAAAGCACTGAGCTTATCTCCCTGTGCTATGCAGCTGCTTCCCACTAGCTATCTAGTTTACATTTGGTAGTGTATATATGTCAATGCTACTCTCTCACTTTGTCCTAGCTTACCCTTCCCCCTCCCTGTGTCCTCAAGTCCATTCTCTACGTCTTCATCTTTATTCCTGTCCTGCCCCTGTTTCAGATCTTATGTTCAAGTCTTTAATCCATTTTGAGTTCATTTTTGTATATGGTGTAAACTAGTGGTCAAGTTTCATTCTTTTGCATGTGGCTGTCCAGTTTTCCCAATACCATTTATTGAACAGACTGTCCTTTCCCCGCTGTATATTCTTGGCACCTTTGTCATAAATTATTTGACCATATATGTGTAGGTTTTTTTCTGAGCTTTTTATTCTGTTCCATTGATCTGTGTGTCTGTTTTTGTGTCAATGCCATACTGTTTTAATTACCATAGCTTTGTATATATACATGCATATTCTTATATAATTCACACCGTTATCATAAGGATTAGTCACTGTTTTTAACCCTATTTAACAAACAAGAAAGCTAAGATATAGTGAGGTTAAATGGATTACATCTATAAATTACATCAATTGATGGATTCCACTGGTGAGAACTACTAGAAAAACTCTAGAAGCCTTCCAGAGACATTAAGGTATGATTTCAAGGAGGAGAAAGTATGGCTGTGGGATGAGCAGTTTGTGGTTTAAAACTCTGGTACAAGCCACTAGCATCTCATTCCTAACTGAATATCCTTCTTCCTTTCTTCCATCCTAACCTAAAACCCCATAATTTATTTTCATTCATGTTGAGATGAGTAAGTCTGTTAAACTGTAATTCAGATTTTGTTACTCTTCTGCTCAACCTCCCCATTAGCTTCACATTGCATTAGGAGTAAAAAACAATGTCGTTATGATGGTCTACAAGGTCCTATAGAATTGATCTTATATGTTATTCCTATTCCCTGTTTCACTGCACTCCAGACACATTGACCTCTTTACTGTTCTTCACACATGTCAGATACAGTATACCCTCCTACCCTGTGCACTGGCTATTCAGTCTGCAATGAACATGTTTCCCACTGATATCATAGATCTCCGTCCAATGGGACCTTTCCAGTCTCTTCCACTGTCACTTTTTATCAAGGTTTACCATGATCTCTCCATTTAAAATTGAATGTTCCAATATCAGGGCACTCTCATCCACATTATTCTGCTTTGTTTCCATAGCATTATTACTTCTTAACACACTATTTAATTAATTTCACTAATATCTTTATTATCTGTCTCTGACCAGTAGAATTTCAATTCCAACAGGAAAGAGATTTTTGTCTGTTTAACGTGTGTGTGTGTGTGTGTGTGTGTGTGTGTGTATACACATACATACACATGTATTTCCAGTTCCTAGGAGAGTGCCAATTCTGTAGTAAGTGCTCAATGAATATTAGTGGCATGAATGCTTCAGCCGAAAGTTCTGACATATAAAAAATAAATCTGAGTTTGAAACTGATTGTTCAAAGTACAATCAAAGGCTGCTCCACAGTTATGTACATTTGTTTTAAAACATGTGAAATTGCATTGCATTATATTAGATCTCTCTGCTTGTAGTCTGAATTCATAAGCTATCTGCTCATTTGTGTTAGACAATTTTTCCAAACCCTCTATTCATATCACTTTTCTGAACACACAACTGCAGTTCTTTAATGAAGCGTTATTGCCTTCATGATTTGCAATAATTTGACTGAATGTCCACACTAATTGTGCAACTCCATACCAAACACTGCTATCAGATGAAATTACTGAGTTAACATTATTCAGTTTAGGTAGTCTCAGCTTTCTTTAAGCAAAGGGATGGAAATGTATTTGGTGTGGGGCAGTTTTTGAATATAATAAACTCTTTTTATTATCTTTTTATCAGTGTTGCATGCCATGTCCATCAGTGTCGTACAGAAATAACCTGACCTTGAAATGGTTGGTCCAGGTGCCATGGATGAACTGAATCAGATCAGTCAAACAGCTGATTGGATCATTGTGTGGCAATCAGTTTTCAAGATGACCTGAGGAAAGGCATCATGGAACAGTGAATTCTCTGACTATATAAAATATAACTATAGATTCCCTTTTTAAAAATTCTGATGACCTATATACAAATTACTATGCTGTGATAGAGTGGTCTGGAGCAATGCAGATGATATCCGTATTTTTAATTCTGCCAAACTTGGGATCCTTAAAAATAGACTCACACAAAAAATCGCAGTAACAAATAGGATCCACATGTTGTTGAAGCTACAGATTCTGAGAAAACTTGCAGAAGCCATTTCTTAGGCCGTAAACCCCAGTGATGTAAATTATTTTTCTAAAATGTAATATATAACAATTGTATGTTGTGGTGTGTTATTAGCACAAAATGAAACTGATTCAAGCACTCAGCTGAACTTTTTGGAAGCCCTTTGCATCTCACTTGTATATATATATTTTTTTTTCACTTGTATATTTTTTTAAAGCCATGCCACAGTCGATAAAAGTAATTACTCTAGGATTAATAAAATCTTCTATTGAATTAATATGTGTCATATAAATGAGAGGACTATTCTCCTTGTATTACTGCAAAATCTCATCATACTTAAACCATGTACCTCTCCAGTGACCTGGCAGAAGTGATTTAGGCTGGGAAAGCTTCCAGATATATTTTATTGATCTAATTCCAGCACATCATCTTTCCTTTTGACATGTCTAAGGAAAGCAAAGTCTTCCATGTACTAGTGTTCACTAAACATCTTTCTCTTAAAGAGATCTAGCCGTATGCTACACTTTTTGTAATGGTCTTGGTATGCAGTAAGTTATTCATTCAACACATGTTTTTGAGCCCTACAATTTGCTAAGCTTTGCTCTCAGCATTAAACATTCAGCAGTAAACAAGATAGCCTAAATTCTATTTGAGGAGGCAAATTTTTTTTTTAATGAAATAAAAGATACAGATTATGGTGAGTTGAGGGAAGTAAATATGATGATGTACTAGAGTAAGTGGGAACCAGCTTGCATAGGATAAGGGAAGGCTTTTCTCAAATCCTGAGTCACCATCAAAGCTAAATTCAGATTATTTGATGGGAGTAGGCATTTCAGTGAAGGTAGAACCTTAACTCCTAAACCACCATTTTGCTATTTACTTTTAAAAACAATTTCTTACCTTCTTGAGTACGAAAGATCACACTCAGAATTACAGAATGCTGAAGCTGGAAGCCACCTTCGAGTTCATGTAATGTCTAATTCTACCTCATTTTAAAGATACAGTACCTGATGCCCAGAGAGGTAAAGAGTTTTATAGAAATTTACCCATGCTGGTTGGAAGTAGAGGCATAATAAACATTGGAGTCTCCTGACTCCTAGTTGAGCATTCATCCTTGTATACCCCTCTCTCACAGGACACAGTGGTCAAAGATGGCATTCCAGTGAAAGGAAAGCCTGAGACATCCTACCCAGATGAATGTAAGGCTCAGGATCACCATGTGAAAACCATAGCCATTGTAGTATCACATTTCTTTTTACATAGTATCTTTTCTCCAGCAAACTCACATGCTTTCTGGCAATTTATCACATTTATTCTTAAAACATTCTTGTGAAATAAGGAGAAGTCTTTTATTTCTGAAATTTAAGAGCTGCCTGGGATTGGGAAATAAGCCACATGGTGCCTATTAAAATCAAGTCAGGAAATTCATTCTGGATAAAGGGAGAAATCAAACGATAGATATAAGCAGTCATATGATATTTGCACAGTAGCATGACATTTTAAATCACTTATGCTGTGTTCGCTATTGGCATTATTCATCCACTGAAACATATATTCAGTCTTGCCTACTAAATCAGCGAAATATTGGACCTCATTTTCTCAAGCATAATCAGATAGATGATAGATAGATAGATAGATAATGTCAGTTTTCCTTTGGAGGTGGGGTTTATGGGAATACAGAGAAAGACTGTGATAACTAACAAGGGATTGAGAAACATATTTCCAAATCTTAAAAAATAATCAGTTTCTTCTATCATTCACAAAGTATGTAAATTAATTATTAGCCATATTGGTTATTTATGGATAATTAGTTGTTTACTCATTAGACAGTATCCATGCAGTATTTTTTTTTCAAGTTTTAATTTTTTTTATTTTTAGAAACATATAATGCATCCAGGGGCATCCATGCAGTATTTGTGCATTATCAACTTTAATTTTTTTTTTTAACATTTTTATTTATTTATTTATTTTTGCTGTGTTGGGTCTTAGGTTCTGTGTCAGGGCTTTCTCTAGTTGTGGCAAGCGGGGGCCACTCTTCATCGTGGTGCGCGGGCCCCTCACCATCGCGGCCTCTCTTGTTGTGGAGCACAGGCTCCAGACGCGCAGGCTCAGTAGTTGTGGCTCATGGGCCCAGCTGCTCCGCGGCATGTGGGATTTTCCCAGACCAGGGCTCGAACCCGTGTCCCCTACACCGGCAGGCAGATCCTCAACCACTGCGCCACCAGGGAAGCCCCTAATATTTTTTAAATGATTAAAAAAAAAAATCTTCCCTGATTATTAGAATGAGGATCAAACTGTGTTTGGGCATGTAATCCTACCTACTTTCTCTTTTGATTTGGGTACATCGTATTCAAACTATTGATGTGTGTGTGTGTGTGTGTGTGTGTGTGTATGTAGAATTTTATGCTACTAAGTAAACTTGAACTTCAGCTAGTAGAATATGAAATGCAGAAGAAAAGAAAGGACTGGAACACTAGGGATTGGAGTTGATTTTTTGCTAAAGGTCATTGGATGGGGGAGAAATATTTGTAATAATGCCTGGTTTGTTAATGTTTCATGTTCAGAGGCATCTTTCTGTTTCTGTTTCTGCTCCTGCAGCTGACTCTCAGTGTCCATTATCCTCCAAAGCAGTGGGGTTTCGTGTGTTTCCTTTGAACTTGCCAGGGATTCTGTTTGAAGGGGATTATTTGAGTTTGACAACGGGGAGCAACCCTGCCTTGTCTACAGGAGGAGAGAAGAGCTGTTTATTTGACCAGCTGAGAGAAATGTGCACAGAGGCAGACCTGCTAGTGTCACTGGGTCCCAAGGCCCTCAGTAGGATACAGAATAACAGCTGTTTGCTACAGTGAACAGATCAGAGCCTTCTCATTTAATAAATATGTGCTCTACTTTTCTTAATATTTTTAATGGAGCCTGGCTTCATCTTGTCCTGCTGTGACCGTTACCTACATTTTAGGGGTAGTCAAACTGACCAATAATCTGAGCCACTGATGGACAGCCTTGGGGCATATTACAAATATTAGTAGGCCCAGGTTATCTGTGGGCAAAAAGGAAAAGGAGGGAGCACCTGAAGTAGCTGCTCTGAAGCTGAAGAGTTATAATATATGCAAGTTATTTTGGTTTTTATGAGCCCTCATTGTCATGTTTTTTGTTCTTTTTTTGAGTTTGTTTTAGTTTTTAATAAAAGAAGATTTTAAAATCTAAGTCTACATGTCCGAAAAAGGTTATTCACTGCAGTAGAAATGGGAAATAGCATTTGAAATTTATCACATTGTAAGAAGAAATATACTGTCAAAAATTCCATTCTCATGTTCTTTTTTTTTTTAAGCATTTTTGTTGAAGTGTAACACATATAGAAAAGTGCACAAAACAAATTTACAGCTGAAGGCATTTTTACGAAGTGAATAATCTATATAACCACCATCCTAGTCAAGGAATAGAAGATAGCTGCTGCCCTGTAAGCCTTTCTTTGGTCCTCTTTCAATAATGATTCTTCCCCTCCTCCCTAAAAGTGTTTACTCTCCTAACTTCTTACAGGAAACTTCCATTAGACTTGACTTAGAATGTTACATAGAGTTTAGATATGAACTTTAATAAATGTATGCATTATTTAGTATTTGGCCTTTTTAGCATTATGTTTGTAAGATTCCACATTTTTTGCAATTAGCTGTAGTTTGTTAATTTTAATTGCTGAATAGGATTTCATCGTAGAACTATAGTGTGATTTGATTTTTCCGTTGTATTGTTGGTGAGCACTTCAGTTGTTCCATATGGTCACCAACACATGAAACACATGATATGTCAGCGATTTTAATTTTAGCCATTATAATGAGTGAGTCATGTTATCTCTTTGTGATTTCTCTGATTAATAACAGAATTGAGCGTCTCTTCATATGTTTATTGGCTATTTGGATATCCTCTTCTAATTGCCTGTTCAAATATCTTGCCCTTTTTTTTTCTGTTGGATTGATGATCTTTTTCTGAATGATTCCTAGGAGATCTGTGTATTCTGTTACACGTGTTGAAAATATTGTTTTATGATGTGAGATAGGGGTCAAAATGTATTTATTATGAAGACCTTCCTTTTTTCATTGCTCTCCTGCACACCTTTTCATAAATCCAGTATCTGTACATGCATGGGTCTCTCACCAGCCTCTATTTGTTCCATTGGTCAATTTTTATATCCATGAACCAATGCCAGTTTTCGTTAATGTATTTTCAAAATCACCCTTAATATCTGATCAAGAAATTCCCTCCTCTATCATTATTCTTCTCAGGAATATTTTAGCTATTCTTAGCCCATTGCATTTCCATATGAATTTTAAAGTCAACTTATCAAGTTCTAACAGTACACACAAATAAATAAATACTTATATTTTACTGGACTTACATTAAATTTAT
Organism: Globicephala melas; assembly: GCF_963455315.2. Lineage (NCBI taxonomy): Eukaryota > Metazoa > Chordata > Mammalia > Artiodactyla > Delphinidae > Globicephala > Globicephala melas. The sequence continues at coordinate 59,153,073 of NC_083319.1, read as the reverse complement.
AAAACAGCTTGAAGAGAATTGGCATCTTTACAATACTGAATCTTCAGAATCATAAGCAAGGTATACCCCTTCATTTATTTAAGTATTAAATTTCTCTCAAAATTATTTTATGCTTTATATAGAGATCAATACATTTTTATTAGTTATTTTTATGCACTTAAAACTGCTTTTAATAAATATTTTCTTTATTATTTCATTATCTATTTTTAGAAATATAATTGATTTTTTTTGTATATTTACCTTATATCCAAGAAACTTGTTAAATTCATTTATTAAGTGATATTTCATCTTTTTAAAAATTTTTATTGGAGTAGAGTTGATTTACAGTGTTGGGTTAGTTTCAGGTGTACAGCAAAGTGAATCAGTTATACGTATACCTATATCCACTCTTTTTTAGATTATTTTCCCATATAGGTCATTACAGAGTATTCAGTAGAGTTCCCTGTGCTATACAGCAGGTTCTTATTAGTTATCTATTTTATATTTAGTAGTGTGTATATGTCAGTCCCAATAACATCAGATTCTTCTGTTTAACTTACTGATTTTTTTCTATCTCCTTATCATGATTAATTTTCAACTTTTTTTTTCTAACAAATATATTTAAGGACACAATTTTTTTTTTTTTTTTGCGGTACACTGGCCTCTCACTGTTGTGGCCTTTCCCGTTGCGGAGCACAGGCTCCAGACGCTCAGGCTCAGCGGCCATGGCTCACGGCCCAGCCGCTCCGCAGCATGTGGGATCTTCCCGGACTGGGGCACGAACCCGTGTCCCCTGCATTGGCAGGCAGACTCTCAACCACTGTGCCACCTGGGAAGCCCCAGGACACAATTTTTATAAGAATGGTTTTAGCTGCATTGACAAGTTTTGATATGTTGTATTTTTATTATCAATCTGTTTCTAAATGTGTTCATTGAGTGTTCTTTATACATAGGCTACTTCTTTTTTCCTTTTGTTATTGATTTCTAACTTAATTTAGTGTGGCTAGAGTCTCTCTTTTCTGACTATATCCACATCCTGAAACGGCCTCCACCCTGACGGTTCTCATCTCTTTTAAAACCTCTCACTGGCCTCATAAGCTCTGAGGCTTTTTCTGGAGTCACTTATTCCTTATCTGGTTTGAGCCTGATTATGGATCATTTCAATGCTGCCTACTTTGGGACCTTGTAGTTGGCTGTTTGCCTACCCTGAGCTACTGGCATCGCATATGTTCTTTAACCTCTGACTAGTGAAAACATACCATTTGATTTCTAACCTCAGCTGGGTCCTCAGAACTCCCCCACCACGCTTTCTACACTCTTCTTATGTTTCCTCCATGTTGTACAACTCACAGTCACTGTTCCAAACTGTTTCAACACTCTTAGGACCACCAAGTTTTTCTCCATGTCTTCTGCCTCAGCAAAGGACCCACTCTTCACCCACTCTTTAACTTAGAGATTAAAATTCTCTGGCCTAAGTTCCGCCAAATTTCCTCTACTCCAAATGAACATTTTTGGGCAAGCACGTTTATTTCCACTGTAAATATATTACCTATACTTCCTCATTCTCTCCTCCTTTGTTCTAACTTCAGGGAAAGCAGTCTTTTTTTTTTTTTCTTCCAAGGCTAACCTCACTGTCATCCATTCCTTCATGACTTGTTTTTTTTTTTTTTTCAACTTTTCCTCTAACTTTGACTCCCTTTCCCCTTGCTTTAAAGGAAACTCCTTATAATATTTCCATGACCCATAGTATTATATAGAAATTATCTTCTAAGCTATCTTTCCAGGAGATTTAGCCAGTCCAGTCCAAGTTTTTACCAATCAGAACCTAAAAAGAATATCACCGCTCCTTTGATGCTTCATGGACCATACCATTGCATAGAACACTGCTTTATTCTAATTTACTTTTAGTTGACAGGTGAAGTGGTGACTCCATTAGAGAGCATGATGCTAAAAAAATACTCATGAGTGCAAGCCCTAGCTCCCCTTTGTGTTCTGGTCTCAATATTTAAAAATTTATTTAATGTTCACTGTTTCTCTTTCTGAACATGGTAAAGTAGTGATATGTGTTTAAGGAGTCCTAGGAATTTCTTTTTTCTTATAGCTTCATTTTAGGTTGTTCTTTGTAGATGTTAGGGAATTGAAATATTTGTAAATATTTGGAAATTCTACAATAAAGGAAGATGTGAATAGTAGAGGCTATTTGGTTTTTTCTCAAGAATTCAGCCTATGTTATTTTTTATAAAATATTTATACCCCCCCATCACGTCTTACTTAGGCTAATATTATAATTATTTTCCATTCATTGCATACACCTTGACTAATTATAGAAAATAGCTACTCAGAATAGCATTCTTGGTATCCCTGGGGAAAGGGTGGAATCAAGTATTTGCAATATGAACAATCACCTCATAGATAACAGAGAATTGGGAATTTCACTGATGTTTTCCACATTCTCTGCAGCTTCATTCACCTTCATAACTTTCTGATGTTATTTGATAGTGGCCATGTATCCTTTTTATGTGGACATACTTTACCAGACGTTAGTATGGTAGCATGTCAGATATACCCAACAACTTTCTATTTTTATCCTTTCATTTATCACCTAAAAAGAAATCCCTTAGGAAGTTTGATTCTTGTTCTTGAATCTAAAATTTCAGGCTTCATTTGTGTCCTAGTAGAATCTAAATACATTTTAACATGCAGTTTTCAAAGAGAATTCCATTTTAACCGTCTAGAAATTTTCTTTTATGTTCACATTAAATTTTATATTATGGTAAATGGGGGTGAGATATTGAGGACATTACATTGGATGTTTTCCAAGGTTCCTTTCAGCTCAAATATACTCTGATTCTGGAAAAAAGACAAAAACATTGCCAACACTGAGAATCCCTAAAGAATGGATTACTTTTAAGTCTATGGCAGAATAATATTTTGATGCATTTTAACTTGTTCATTGATATAATGAGAAAAAATATCTTTATATATTAGAATATGTGATCCTCTGCTTCCTGTAATGAAATTCCTATCTGTACTGTTAATTGCATTTGTATAGTTCTTTAAGGTTTATGAAGAGTTTTTCATGAACATTTAATCATTACAGCCACTCTGTAATACATACCACTGAGGAAAGAGAAAATATTAAGATGAGGGTGCAAAAGCTTACATGATCTATCCAAGGTCACCAAGTTAGTAAATGGTGGAGTCAGTGCCCACAGAACTCTCTCAAAAATGTCAGTTTACAATCCATGGAAATATCATCGTAATATATTCTTTTTTACTTCCAACATACCGACTAGACATTTGTTTACTTAAATGATATAATAAACATGATTTAATAAATGCATTTGCATTGTCAGATAAATAATGAAGAAAGAAATTCAGTGAAGTTCACAGCACTACCTCAAACATGGAAAAATTGACCATGGTGGTAATGAAAACTAGGTGCCAGTAAATGTTTTATAGTCATAAACGTCATCCAGACTAAAATCCCAAGATCCTTACTGCCCAGTAAGAAAGTAAAATGAGCCTTAGAAGCTTTAAACATCCCACTTCTTAAGAGGGGAATATACTCATTGACATAAATTTCCCATAAATGACATTTAAAATCCACATTGAGAAGGAACTAGGGAATGAACATTGAGAATAACCATGTTAACAATTCCCTTTAGGAGATGAGAAATTCAAGTTACAAGGTAGGTTTTCAGTACTTATTTTACACTGATAATGTCTGTGCTGTGCAAGTTACTATGGAATCCAAATTTCTGAGTCAAGCACAACTGTCTCAAGGTTTTGTCTCCTTTGCTTCACTCAAGGATGGTGTTTAAAAGGCTCTTTGTACTTCTTATGATGAGGCACATGATACTTCCGAATATCCATAAACTTATTAACAGATTTTCAGCTTCTCCCACATATATGTTGTTCCTTGAACAGTTAGCTGTCCTGTGGTCAGTACAGTGGTGGACTTGACAGATGGTTTTATCTTCTTGGCAGATTTTTCTGATTACTGAGGTCTGTAGATATGGAGAATAACTAATTTCCACTTGGCACTCTCAAAATTTAATCCTTCTTTGTGGCAGGTCTAGCAGCACCCTAGTACATTTTATCAGATATTATGAATTAGAACTGTTCACCAGTACACGAACACAAATGACACAGGGAGAAGCCTGGCAGAATAAACAACTTGCAGAATATTCTCAGAATGATGCTGATGAGCACTCATTGACTGAGAATGTATAGCCTGCCATACTAACTCTCATGGCATGTATGCGCGCACGTGTGTGTGTGTGTGTGTGTGTGTATGCATGTGAATGTATCTATATATACATCCATACACATTTGTCTGATTTTCAAAATCACTGTTAAATCAACTCAACAAGTATGTACTCAACTTTTACTATGTTTTGAGGCTCTGAATTACCAGCCTGGATTTTTGCAGTCATTCTTTGTAACTAGTCTCTTGTCTCTACTCTTATGATAGTTAATTTTAGTTTTCAATTTGGTTAGGCCATAGTGCCCAGATATTCAATCAAACATTATTATGGGTGCTTCCATGATGCTGTTTTGCATGGGATTAACATTTGAATTGGTGGACCTGGAGTAAATCAGATTGTCCCCATAATGTGGACAGGCCTTGGCTAATCAGTTGAAGGCCTGAGTAGAACAAAAAGACTTGACTTCCCCTGAGCAAGAAAGAGTGCCAGCAGAAGGCCTCCACCTTGAACTGCAGTGTTGGCTCTTCTCTGACCTTCCATGCCGATGGCTTTTGGACTTGAACTGAAATATTGGTGATGCTCTTTCCTGGGTTTCCAGCCTGAGCACACACTCTGTAGATTTGGAATTGTCAGCCTCCATAATCATGTGAACCTATTCCTTAAAATTAATCAGTCAGTCAGTTAATCCGTGTGTGTGTTTCAGTCTCTCTCACTCTGTCTCCAAACACACACACAAACACATCTATCCTATTGGTTCTGTTTCTCTGGAGAACCCTGACTAATATAACTCTTATATTTTCAAAACAATTCCTCAAACAACCATCCATGTAATCTGCCAGAAACATTTATCTAATCATAATTCCCCTCCTCAAAACCTCCAAAGGCATCCCAGTACTTACAGATAAAATCCAAGTACCTTAACTTGGGCTGTAAGGCCCACCACAGTCTATATATCTACTTACCTATCAAATATTTTCCTACTACCATTTTCTACCTACTTCACACTTCCTACTCCTGTAGTGAATCTTGTGCCCCTTGAATACACCAGCCTTTTGTACACCTTTGTCTGTTTGCCCACACTATTCCCACTGCCTGTATACCTCCCCTCTCACAGATTCAGCTCTCCTCAATACTTCATCCATCCTGTTCTTAGCTCACTCTCTTCTTTTGTTTGTTTCATTTCATTTTGAGATGTATTTATAAACATAATTTGGGATTTGAAAACCTGACAGTTTTTAGCTTTTTATATCCTTGTTCTTTGTTTTTATTAAAGGAAATAAATATTACAAATAATGTTGAAGTCCTCTTTAAACTCTAGCTTTTATCTATAGTCCTTCTTCCTCCCGAGAGGCAACCACTGCTGTAAAGTTGTTGTCTGTTCTTACAGATGATTTTTTTATTCACACACACGTGCGTGCACATGTGCATACACAGTACGTATCTGCCATACAGCATTGCTTATTTTAGATAAGTAGTATTACACTGTGTTTATCATTCAGCAAAAGTTTTACTCAACATTATGTTTGGGATATTTATCAATAGTGAGATGTATAGATCTGTCTACTCCATCACTTTGAAGTTGGGTATTGTGTTCCACGTATGGATATACCACAATTTATCTATCTATTGATGAACACTGATGTTATTTCTAATTCAAAGGTCTTATAAATGATTCTGTAATGAATATTTTTATACATGTTTTCTTTTTTTAAACTTTTTTTAAAATTGAAGTATAGTTAATTTACAATGTTGCGTTAGTCTCAGATGTATAGCAAAGTGATTCAGGTATATATATATATATATATATATATATATATAGTTTTTCAGATTCTTTTCTGTTATAGGTTATTACAAGGTATTGAATATAGTTCCCTATGATATACAGTAGGTCCTTGTTGTTTATCTATTTTATACATAGTTGTATATATATATGTTAATCCCAGACTCCTAATTTATCTCTTCCCCCACTCCCGCTATACCCTTAGGTAACCATAAGTTTGTTTTCTACATCTGTAAGTCTATTTCTGTTTTGTAAATAAATTCATTTATATCATTTTTTTTTAGATTTTACACAAGCAATATTATAGGGTATTTGTTTTTGACTTACTTCACTTAATATGACAATCTCTAGGTCCATCTATGTTCCTGCAAATGGCATTATTTCATTCTTTTTTATAGCTGAGTAATATTCCATTGTGTGTATATACCACATCTTCTTTATCCATTCATCTGTTGATGGACACATAGGTTGCTTCCATGTCTTGACTATTTTAAATAGTGCCACTATGAACATTGAGGTGCATGTATCTTTTTGAATTATGGTTTTCTCTGGATATATGCCCAAGAGTAGGATTGCAGAATAATATGCTAACTCTATTTATAGAGTTTTAAGGAACCTCCATACTCTTCTCCATAGTGGTTGTACCCGTTTACATTCCCACCAACAGTTATACATGTTTTCTTGAATACTCAAGTGAGAGTTTGTCTAAATACATAGCTGGAAAAGTTTATTATCACACATTGGCATTAGTAATTTTACTGGATATTGTCAAATTTTACTGGCTATTGTCAACTCCTTAGTATTTCTATTTTTTGATTAATAGTTGAGGCTGAATATCATGTTGTGTATGCACCCTCTTAATCACATATCAAAATTCAGCTCAGGAATCATCTCTTTCAGGACACTTTCACCAGTGTCCTCCTTTGTGTTCCCTTGCACAATTCTAGCAAAGTATATAAAACAGTATCGTGAAATTGCCTATCTTCCTTCCTGCCTGTCCTATAGGACTATGTCTTTTCATGGACTGGGGTCTATTCTTATTTACTTTTGAGTTACAAGATAACACAACAATGCCATACACATTAGTGTGTAATCAATAAATGTACGTTTAAACGAACTAAAATGTAATAGTGAATATAACCAAACTCAAAATGGATTTGGAGCATACTTCATACAGACTGCTGTATGAGAGGATAAGAGAGCATCAGGAGTCGCCATCAGATCCCTGGCCTCGTGTGTTCCTGTCCACAGCAAAAACTCTTTCCACGGACTTGTAATGAATATGATCTAGCAAGCCATAGAGGCCCAAGGGCAGGAGGGATCACAAAAGACTGCTAGTAAAAGCCATAACAATTTTACATCTACTAGTTCAATTTTTCATTTTTCAGATAGAAGCATTTACTGAATCTTATCAAAAAACTGTAAAGTTCCCAAAGAGACCTCATATACTTTCATACACACTTTGGCTAAAGTCTTCATAGTTGTGCAGGGTATCATTGTCTCAGTATATTGAATACCTAATTTATTAGTTTCACGACAATAGGAACGTGATTGAATTCCTCTGAGCCTCAATTGTCCATTATGTAAAATTGTGATAATGACAGAACTCCTCTCATAGGATTGTTCTCAGAATTAAATGAGATGATGTATTTAAATGCTTCACGCAATGTCTGCAACATTTAGCATGTGTACTCGGTACACAGTACATGAACTGGTAGCTTTAATTATTGTTATTGTTGTTGGACTTTGACCTTAAAGGGGAAAAGAAAAAGAAAAAAAACTGTGCTTTCTTGCCCATAATATTTCCAAGTTGGTCCTTCACTTTATGAGTAATATAGAGCTTTCAATAAGGAAAGTAACAGAGCATCCTTTCTGATCCCATGTCCTTTATAAAAATTATCTAGCTAGCAGTTAGATCTTGGCTTCAATCCATAACAACTGATTAGACCATGAATACACCAGTTACTTTATAAAACCAATCTTCCAATAAACCTAGTTCACTAATCAACATTTTCAGTAGCCTCCAATTTTCATTCCCAACACAACCCATGCTAATTGTGTATATGTGTTTTCCTTTTTCTGTAATCATGGTATCAGGACATTCTAAACACATCAACCCTTCAAATCCATTGACTCAACCAGGATGGATTAGTTGTGTAGAACAAACATTATCAACATCATTATCATCATCATTGTCATCATCACCACCATTACATTTGTTATCATTGTCATAGACTGAATGTTTGTGTCCCCTCAAGATTCACATATTAAAATCCTAACCCCCAATGTGACAGTATTAGGAGGTGACAGTATTAGGAGGACAGTATTAGGAGGACAGTATTAATTACTTTGTGAGGTACTTAAGTCATGAGAAGCCCTCACAAACGTGATTAGTATCCTTATAAAAGAGACTTCGGAGATCTCTCTAGCTCTGTTTCTCCCTGTGAGGACACAGCAAGAAGACAGTCATCTATGAAGCAGGAAGCAGGTCTTTACCACACACTAAATCTTCCAGTGCCTTGATCTTGAACTTGCCATTTTCCATAACTGTGAGAAGTCAATGTTTGTTGTTTAAGCCACCCTGTCTATGGTATTTCATTCTAGCAGCCCAAACTGACTAAGACAATCATCATCGTCATAATCATCATCACCAACTGTCATAAAACTAGCATTTCCTCAGCACTTATATGACTAACACAAGGATTAGAATTTTATAAGTATTCTCTCTTAACAGCCCTAATCATGTACCAATTCTAAATGGAAAAACCAGAATTTGACCTCGAGCTCATCTTTGGTGAGATCCCATGATCTGAACCACTCTGGTATACTATTATGTCAAACATTATGAAATTGCCAATATTCAGACATTTTGCGAAACATTCAACCTAATACATGGTATTATTCTTCAGGAAACAAAAATCAATATATTTAGGTTGTACACATATACTAAGATATAAAGCTTATTCTATAGGAAATGCTTTTATAATTTTTATGTGTTTTCAGCATTATCAAGGTATAATAGGGAAATTTATATATATATATGGTGTACAAGGTGATGATTTAACAAATGTATACATTGTGAAATGATTACAATCAAGTTAATTAACACATCCATCTCCTCCCAGAATTACCATTTGTGTGTGTAATGAGAACTTTAAAAAAAAAATTTTTGTGATATTACTTTTTTTAATTTAATTTTTATTTTATAATAGGGTACAGTTGATTTACAATGTGTCAGTTTCAGGTGTACAGCAAAGTGATTCAGTTATGTATATACATATATCCATTCTTTTTCAGATTCTTTTCCCATATAGGTTATTAAAGATTATTGAGTAGAGTTCCCTGTGTTATACAGCAGGTCCCTGTTAATTGTTCATTTTATATATGGTAGTATATGTTAATCCTAAACTCCCAGTCTATCCCTCCCCCTGCCTTTCCCCTTTGGCAACCACAGGTCTGTTTTCAAAGTCTGTGGGTCTGTTTCTGTTTCATAAATAAGTTCATCTGTATCATTTTTTTAGATTCCATATATAAGTGATATCATATGATATTTGTTTTTCTCTGTCTGACTTACTTCACTTAGTATGATAATCTCTAGGTCCATCCATGTTGCTGCAAATGGCATTATTTCATTCTTTTTTATGGCTGAGTAATATTCTATTGTATATATGTACCACATCTTCTTTATCCATTCCTCTGTCAGTGGACATTTAGGTTGCTTCCATGCCTTAGATATTGTAGAGTGCTGCAGTGAATATTGGGATGCATGTATCTTTTCAAATTATGGTTTTCTCTGGATATATGCTCAGGAGTGAGATTGCTAGATCATACAGTAGTTCTATTTTTAGTTTTTTAAGGAAACTCCATACTGTTCTCCATAATGGTTATACCAATAATGAGAACTTTTAATATCTACTCTCTTAGCAAGTAGGAAATACTTTTTGATACTACGTTTTTTGCAATTGGAAAATGCCATCCACTATCTAAAACTGCTTCAAAGGACACTTAGCTCGTTACATGAGTAAGTTAGATTTAAATTTTCATTAAGTAAAATGATTTGCTGTAGACAGTGGAAGATGGCAGGCAGACTCAGTCAGCTGGCTAGCATGAACCTATTATTTTCAATATTACTTCATTCTGCCTAATAAGGTTATTTTGTAGTGCCATGAAAGAAACATATGCCTCCAGTGGCATCAAATTGCTAATGCAACTTCCAAAGGAAGCGTAAAGTTACCCATGCAGAGCCAGTCACTACTTTATAGCTTTGTTCTATGTGTACTGTATATTCCAGTAGACAGTGGGCGTAGGCACCAAAGGCATGGGTTTGATCTTTAATTCAGTCTACCGGTAGAGTCAAAGACAAGTCATTTTGCCTTACTGGATTTCAGTATTCATATTTATAAAATGTGATAGTTGTATTTAATTCACATGTCCAGATCACAAATTTGATACTTTTATCTTAGATTCACTGTGACATTGTTTTGTGGCAATAGAGCAATGGGATTGAGAATATATAATTTTGATTGGGTAGGAATAGAAGAGAAAGAAGATCTGTTACCTTTTGAGTGCCTGTGTACTGTTTGTCCCAAACAATTAGGTTTAAATGAATTTGATAGAAAACACCTTGGTCAGCCCTACAACTAAATGAAATAAAGACCTGAAGTCACTTGACCTTCTCTTATCTTTAAATTCTCTATAATCATGGTCTCTAGAAGCAATCCAATTTTTTTTTTTTTTTTCCTAATGACCATGACACAACCTAAACATTAATTTACACTTTATACCTCCACAAAAAGTTTTCTGAATGGTTTGGGCATATAAATTTCAGATGTTCTACTTCTATTTTTACAAGTTTTACCTATAATTGCCATTGATTTCTGGATTTCTATGTTAAAAAATGAAAGAGTACCTCTAAATTTTGATGGCAGAATGTGAAACCAAATGACACCAAGGTTGGATTTTACATTTAACTGCATTTGCATTTAGATCAATGTATTTAGAGATATGCAATATTCTGTATATTTTCACCTAAATAAACATGCTGTACTGCATAATGAAACATTTCAGTCCGTGCTTGTTGGGCAATTTGAAAGCATTCCTTTTAATAAAATAGACCCTATTTTAAATAAATCCCCTTTATGCTCAGAAACAAACAAAACTACAAGACTGTTGCCTCATAAAATCATAATATTATTTCATAATATTTTTATTTATTGCCTCTTTATTAAATATTGCATTTGTACCAAGAATGAGCTTGATAGCTAGGAGATGGTACGCTAGAATAAAAAGTGCCCTAGTTAGGAATCAGAAGGCTAGGTCCTCGATGTTGAAAAAAAATTGAAAGTTGTGCCCATAAATGAATTCTGTGTAATTGATCCAATTTTTGTTTTAATATTTTTAAATGGTACACAGTTCCTCCTTGGTGTTTAGGGACAGGGAACACATTGTCTTTGAGTGTTGGGAGACTATGCAGTAGAATTGGAAAAGGGAGAAATCCATGGTCCAAGTCGGGGCCTATCATTTTCTGTTAACTGTATAACTTAACATTTTTGTACTTCATTGCCTTCCTTTCTAAAATAAAGCTGTTACACTAACATACATCTCAGTGTTAAGACCCTAGGTTTTCATTGATATATTGAATACTGTTTTACTTCAGGAGATAATGTGAAAGGGAGGATTTTTCAAATGTAGTAACTGGATGTCTTGAAGCAATAAGGCTTTGTTCTCTAGAAGCAGGTCCCTGGAGAAGGGCTGCTAGACCTTAGATGTTGAAAGTAAACAAAAACCCCAAACTGTCTTGAGGATAGCAATAATGACTAGTGTTGCTTCCCGGGTCATTAGATGCTTGGTGTAGAACAGGGGATAGCAAACTATGTCCTGTAGGCCACCAATTTTTGTAAATAGTTTTATTGAAACACACCCATGCTCATGTTTTATGTACTGCCCATGGCTGCTTTCCCACTACAACTGCAAAGTCGCTTGCATTGTTGCAGAAGATACCCCATGTCCTGCAAAGCCTAAAATATTTACTATCTAGTCCTTGAAAGAAAAAGTTTCATGACCCCTATTGTAGAGTATTATCATCTCTTTGATTGGTTTTAAGTCCTCCCTAAAATTATCAATAAAATGAATAGGAAGACATTAGTAACAGAATGTTCATAAATGCTCTCTTCAAACTATTTGGTCTGTAGATATGAGTTGTTTTTCTAGATAACCTGGAATTAAGTGCCCAAATGGAAACAGGATTCATTCAGTTCCCAGTAACAGCCACCTATATTTTTTAAAGAAAATTTCACATTATAATCACCACATCTCCCACTTCGACCTATTGTTTAAATTACATATTCTTGGATATCTTTCCTTGTAGGATGGCAAAAGACTGGCATTTTACTTAAGTAATTAGCTGCAATTTATATAAACTATGTCTTTGTATAACTTCTAATTATAGCAACTAGCTTTCCTGTGTATTCGAGGCGTGAAGTGTGCATATAAGTAATTAAAGCGACATTATCAAGTGACTTCCACTTTCCTTCTGAAGCTGAAAAATATAGTTAACAAAATTTGTGTCATTTTTCAATGAAAAAAGCATGATTACTATATTAAAATAATTCTCTTTGTTCATATTTTTAAGCTCAGAGTTTATCTTTCTTTAGCACATAACAACCAAAACTGGCTTAGTTTACAGACTGTGCAGAACTGAGGCAGCTGAGGAGTGTCCAGATAAACAGATCTCAGCAGAGTATTCAACAGTGTAATGATTGGTGGAAGCCTAATCATTTCTTTTACTCAGGTCAAATATTCACCACCCTAAAACATCTGCATATCTCAAGATTTTGCAGTTTTTACAGATTTTTGATCATCTGCTTTTTTTTTTTTTTTTTTTCCTTTAACGTAAAATGTTTCCAGGACCGAACAGCTGGTGCTTGCTGGCTGAAGGAATGAACAGGAAGACAGTGTGTTCACAGGATTATAGAACAGGCTGAGAGGGAGAATTTATGCAGAGTTTTATAAGCTTAGTCAGGCAGAAAATAGATTGGGGTGCACACAGGAAATAATGTGTCATTCAAAGCTCAGCTTACAGGCATCACTTCTGTAACATAAGAGCTGCCTATGGCTGTCCTTCTTCGGGCAGCTTCCACTGTTACCTTCAAGTTGGGCTGAAGCAGGCTGCACTGAGGTCTTACTCTCCCGTGGCTTTTATTGTTTGCGTATCAAAATCAATCAAATCACGACCCTCCAGCCTCCACCGCCACCCCCCTCCCAACACACACACACACACAACAAAACTTTGTAGTACTGGCCAGTACTCAAGCAGCATGTTAGCTGAGAAGGGGTAAAGAGAAATGGATTATTTTTAAGGGACATGAAAAGCATCCTCTAATCTGTATGACTGACCTCTGATGCTTTTATTAAAAAGCTCTGATTTCCAGCAAGCCCCCTGGGTGCTTATAACTTCACCTTCCTTTAATGAGCTCCCATATGTCACTTGTGATTCATGTAAGTGCTCTAAAATCCCCTAGGTTGTAGAGTGTATTTCATGCTCCTAATTTGGACCATAACAGAACATGTCTAGTTAGGTGGTTGGAAATGACAGTCATGTTTCCTGAGCATCATTGTTTTGAATGATTTGGCTAAGATTCTGTCATCAAGAGTCTTCACTTGATTCATTTCTTGTTTCTGTTGATTATCTTGATTATGTTTTATAAGCAAAATTATTGTCCTGGGTACTTCTCAGCAAATGGTCTAAATGGGGCTGTCTTAGGTAGTGCTTATTAATAAGCTATTACGGCAATATATTCAAAGTAAATATTTCATTGGTATTCTTGAGGCTCAAAGATATCTGTCATTCCTTCTGAAAGGTGATTAGCTTCCAGTAAAACTAATAAGAAAAAAAGCAGAAGAGAAGAAGCTGGCAGAAAATGTTGTAAAAGGCAATTGCTGTGTGTTCTCCCTCGGTGGAAAATGATTGGAAGTTCCTAGTAATGGCCAGTTTGTAATGACTTGATAGCTCCTGATAAACTCCAAGTTAAGATCTACTTCTCTGAAGTGCAGCATTTATTTAACAGTGTCGTTATTATTAAGTTACACAGTCACTCTTTCTACATTTGGTGCTGCCCTAGAAAAGAAGAAATGCCTAAACTAGTTCGTGTTCACAAAATGAGCAAACAGCCAAACACACCTACAGTTCCTGAACAGCTAGGAGGCAATAAGAAATCACGTATCACCCCGTTTGCTGTGACAGTGTCCTCAGCAGCCCTAGACCAAGCAGCATGTTTAGATACTTGTGGCAGATTAACACGGGCCACTCGCAGGGGTCAGTGACATTTATTTGTAGCAACCATATGTGTATGTGTTCTTTTTCCAAACAAACAAAACCCAGAGAGAAGATAAATTAATAAATCCTTTGGTGACATGTTGGATATTTTCAGATGGTACTTAGCCTTAGCAACAATTTCCTGTCGTTCCTCAGCAACTCCTGTCTAAATTTTATCTTCCACCCAAAACTGTAAAAAAAAAGACTGGAAGTTCATGCTGTCCTATTAAAGACAACTTTTAATCTTCATTTTCATTTGTGGCAATTTAAGATACACAGTTATGTCACTAATATATCAGCCTTCGTAATGAAAATATAATATTAAGTCTTATTTAAATTAAATACTAACCTGCATTAACAGTTTCTCACTGAAGTTTTAGTTTTTCCTCCTTGCTGATTTTCCTTTTAGCTTTTGAGGAATTGGGGGTCAGGCCATTTTTCTGTCAAGGGTGGGATGGCAGGTTCTGCCTGAGAGTTTAGTCGAAAGTAAACTACTTAGTGGTATCATTGCATTAGTAGAACTGAAGGAGCAAAACAGAGGTTATGGTGACCCTGAAGTCATCCTGACAATGAAATCCAAGAGAAGTATTGAATTCCATAGTGTTTAACAGTGATAATACCTATCCACCAGTGGATGGCATAGACTAACAAATATGCTTTCGGAATTATTTAATATGAATTATACACTACCAAACGTAAGGTAGATAGCTAGTGGGAAGCAGCCACATAGCACAGGGAGATCAGCTCGGTGCTTTGTGACCGCCTGGAGGGGTGGGATAGGGAGGGTGGGAGGGAGGGAGACGCAAGCGGGAACAGATATGGGAATATACGTATATATATAACTGATTCATTTTGTTGTGAAGCTGAAACTAACATACCATTGTAAAGCAATTATACTCCAATAAAGATGTTAAAAAAAAGAAAAAAAAATATGAATTGACATAAGTAGCATTCGTATTAAAAATAACCTACCTTTAATATAGGGCAAGTTGTTAATCAAAACTTCTCAAAGAAGAGAAGTATTTTGTAAAAATATTTATTTGGCTGCACCGGGTCTTTAGTTGCGGCACACGGGATCTTCTGTTGCTGCGTGCAGAATTTTCACTGCGGAGGGCAGGATCTTTTAGTTGCGGCATGCAGGGACTTAGTTGCGGCACGCGGGGTCTTAGTTGCGGCACGCCAGGTCTTAGTTGCAGCATACGGGATCTAGTTCCCTGACCAGGGATCAAATCAGGGCGCCCTGCATTGGAAGCGCAGAGTCTTAACTGCTGGACCACCAGGGAAATCCCAGAAGAGAGGTATTAAGTTTCTCAATAAAAATAATATGTTTTTAATAATAAAAAATGTTTCCAGAATTTTCTGGTACTGGGATACTGGATTATATGATTCTTTTTTTTTTTCTCTTAGCTGTGAGGCACAGAAACTAACTCTAGATTGATTAAGCTGAGAACCAATTTGTTGTAAAGTTACTGGGAGCTTATGGTATCACCAAGAGGGCTAGAGAACCAGGTTCAGAAATGTTCAGGAACATGTCAAGCTGGGTAGCAGGTAACACTACTGGTAACACTACTGTTACTACCCCTGAGTACTGGCTGCCCAGCTTGCATCCGCCATGTCTGCTGCTTCCTCTGGACTTGATATTGCGGCCGCTATTGCTTGTGAACTAAATATTGGTGTCACTAACCTCTGACTCAAAGTCCAGGACATTGGCTGAGTCTAGGTCATGTTCCTGTGCCTTAGTTTCAAAGGAGGGTGGGAAATCAAGTATTTGGCATTTTCAAATTCTCTAGAAAATAGGTAGTAGAAAATAACTTATGCCTCCCACTGAGGCTCATAAGATACATGCTTCTGTAAAAGAGGGAAGGAGATCTAGGTGATAAGCAAGCTAAAAAAATTGCTAAGTGCCTAGTATATTCTCTAGGGTCAGAGTAAGTCTTCGGTGACTCTAACTTCTCCCTCGACACCTGCTGTTCTGATTGCCCAGCACATCTTTCCTCCTTGCTCAGGTAGCATCACTCCTAATTCCTTAGGGAACCTGCATCTCTCACACCCCAAATGTAAGTTTGAGATGAGCTTCAGTCTTACTAGCCTGATGCTTCCTGTTAAATAATTCCAGTTAGAGTTGTCCAAGAATCAACCTCTCAACCACAGTGATCAGTCCAGAGATGATCATTTGATCTTAGTAGAATCCATCCATATTTTCCCCTAGGATTTTCCTCATTAATACTGGCAGAGAGGAGTTCTGTTTCCTCTTTAGTTAGGAAGCAGTAAAGATGAAGCCTAGATCTACCTGACACTCTGATTCCAGCCTCACAGAGACAGTCAGCCTCAGAGAATAAAACCAGCATCTGAAAGAGCATAGATGAAGGATGTGGAAAGACAGATCCTAAGGGTGTGTGAGTCTCTAGGTCTCCTCACCCATAGCCGGCACCACATGTAGTTTGGTTATGTGAGCCAGTAAATTCCCCCTTTTATACATAAGCCAGGATAAATTGTATTTCTGTCCACATTAACAGCCTTCTAAGAAATATATAGTCCCTTTTCTGCCAACACTAAGGAGACCTAGAATAACTTCTTGCATTTTAGAGACTTCTTGTTCAAACAATTCTAAAGGAAATGTGAACTTTTATTTTTCCTAGAAAGCCAGTACAGTTGAGATTAACTCTTATAGCAGGAGATTAACTTGGATTCAGGAGCTCTGGTTGTTCCTCTCAGCTGGGCTACCAATAAATCCTGTGGCCTTGAGCTTGTCACTTAATATTTCTAGGGTTTATGTAATGCATTTGCATAATGGGTTGAATTCAGTGGTCTCAGAGGTGCCTTCCAGTGCTAACTTTGTGTGACTAGACTTTTCCAAATAACTTCTAGTTGTCAGTGTATTTACTCATTTGACTTCATGGCTCCTCAGAGTTTAGTTGTGGTTCCCTATTTTTTAAAAAACTGAAGAGAGAAACTAGTAAAATGAATTCTTCATGGATTAGAGTTTTCTTTCTGAATATTCTCATATATATTTCCATTTATGATCAATTGGTTAAAAATTCTATCTTACAATAGTATGATGCATTGGCAATTTTTTTTTTTTTTTTTATGAAACACCCACCATCCGCATAGCCGTAAATTAAGTGTCATTGAGATAAACTTTGCCATCTAAAAGTTTTCAATCTAGATAAGAAGACAAGAAGTACACTCAGGTAGAACATTTACAAATCAAAACCAAAGCAGTGCACAACCACTGTGTGAGAGGGTGAAACCAGCTCTATCTCTAAAGGCTGGTTTCCTTTAATGCTGAAAAAATAATAAACAAAAGCTTTTCAGAGGTTCTGAGCTCCTGAAGAATGGGTCTCAGCAAGCAACATTAACTGCACTTTTACAGTCCATTTTATGTTGAAATTTCTTTGAGTTTGGCTTGAAGGGAACATTTTAATTCTTTTCAGTGTTTTATTTTGAACACATATTATGACTGTGGTTATGCCCATGTTATAGATAACCTTCGACTCTGTTCAGCTTTCAGAAATTCTAAAATATGTTCTTGTTGCAGTGAATTCAGAGTACAACATTTAATTCACTTCAAGTACAAAACCAGTTTTGAAAAAAGAATTTTTTGTCATGAACTGTTATTTATGAACATCGGGCTGCGGCGGGACCAATTTCTTTATGCAAGAGCATGTTTGAATATGTAAAGTAGTTGGCTAAGATTCTATACTCCAGTATTAATGTTCGGGATTTATTTTAAAATTTTACACCTTTAAAATCTCTAGGATTTTCTAACTTCATCGTGTTTATTAAAGAACAACAGTACACCTCAGTGGAAGAGACCAAGGCATATGGTGTTGCTCTCTTAAGCCCAGCAACAGAAGACTGTCAGGCATTCTAGGTCAAGTGAAAACACAGTAAAAGTATTTGAGTCTGAGCACCGGATTTCAGATCCTGACTTCCTAACAAATTAGTATGGCCTTCCCCTTTCTCAACCTACAGTTCCACATCTGTGAATATACACACTTGAGTTTTATATCTCATATAGGCTTGTAACGATTAAATGGCATTACATAGGAAACAGCTGTGAGCCTAGAACAGAACAGATGTTCAATAAATGTTGTCTTTCTTCCTCTCTCTGAATTTTAGCTTCCTCATCTATAAAGTAGTAACTGAAAAACATGCTATCAGAAAGAAAAGATGCACTGTAATTCCCAAAGTTACCCAGAGAAGATGGGCTCCAAACAGACCCAGGCTACAATACCCTGTGGGTGGACACTGGGTCAGTCCACCAGCTTTGCAGTCACATACATAAATGTTAGTCTACCCAGAGGGTCTACCATGACGTATGAATAGATGGAGCTTCAAACAGATTGGTTTATTACTATTTTACAAGTTGTCTCTCTCTCCTAGTACAAAGTATGTACAGGAGCAAACAATCAACATCGAATCAAAAGGTTGTTTGTTGAACATGAAATCAAGGGAAGTTGGCTGAGCTATCCGTGGTCAGCAGACATTTTCTGTAAGGAGACAGACAGTAAATATTTTCAGCTTTGCAGACCATACAGTATCAGTCACAACTGTGACCACTCATTTCTGCTGTCGTAGCAGAAGGCAGCCATAGACAGTACATAAATGAATGGCCAAGGCCATGTTCCAAACAACTTTATTTATAAAAACAAGTTGGTGGGCTGGACTAAGGCCTTAATTTGTGGACTACTACATTATGTGGTAAGAGTTATCAAGATAAGCATTCTGGGTGCATCTGCCTGCCCTGAAGGATTAGAGCTGCAGAATGGATTTGATACCTGGGTCTGGAGCTAGTGAAGCCAATCCCTTAAGTAGGATAAGACTTAATTCATTACCAATGATTGTTTCTCAGCATCCTGTGTTTCTGTTGCTAACACTCCTCCGATTGCCACATTCTCTCCATATATGTAAATAACTTCAGTTATGTTCCAGAGTAGGTCTTAGCCTGAAGGCCAGTCTACCTGTTTAAGCTAAAGCTTTGCATAGCTGTGCATTTATATAGCTCAATGTATAGAATTTATATAGCTATGCTTGGATTTATGTTTGTTTTATAGCTTAACTCTCAAAAAGCAATATTCTCTTAGTTCCTTATTTTCTACTTTAATATTTGTGGGGAGGTAGACCTTCTCACCATTATCTCCCTGTACTATTTATAAGTAATACCCCTGAAAATATAACAAAACTTCTAAAAAGTATGTGGCATTAATTAGGGATTCAGAAATACTTCCTGGCAAGGAAAAAAAATTAAATAAAAATAAGAATAATTGTTATGTACATTAGACAAACATTAAATTAGTCCCACTTAAAGAATCATAACACTTTTACACACATTCACTTCTGTCAGGCTCTTTCATTTTTATTTGGGAGTACTTGAAAGTATAGTGGAAGGGACTTTGCTGAAGAAAAGGAAATGAATACAGCTGGGAGTAAGGAAAGCTGAACCAACCAGTCTATATCAAACTGTTCTCTGCTCAGTCCCCAGCTGACTCTCTCCCCTCTCACCTGCTTACCATGTTATCAAATGTACGTAGCTTTCTCACTTTCCCCCTACCTTCCCAGTCATGCACATGTTGGATCACTTATTCACCCTACATCCAGTGGCTATTTAGAAATACCATGTGTCATTAAGGATTTTGTATCCAGACATGGAGCAGGAAGTAGGAATGAAAAAGGAAAAAGGAAAAAAAAAAAAGTATTAACACTTTATGTATTTAGCATTTGCTCTGGCTTTCCAAATGTTATGTAGTTTATTAATTTGAATACCTTACCCTATTCTTTGAAGTTATTCACATTTTATAGATTATGAAACTGAGGCTCAGAAAAGTTTATTAATTTTCCTAAAGTAACAAAACTTAGACCAGATAGAATACTACACATGCCTGCCTCCGAAGTACCTGCTTGAGCTGTCGGCCAGTCATCACTGCTGGCTCTCACTGTACTCCTGGGTACCCTGAAATCTCCTAAGAATTTGGCCATGGTAAAAAGCAGACTTGTCTCTCTCTTCCCGGCTTGTTTACATGCTTAATCCTCCAGCGATCTTTGGATTTCACTGTGGCCATCCTTGTTACTCAGCTTCCCTCTGCCACCTGATAACCCTTTCAAAGAAGGAAAAGACAACAGGGATCATTCTAAAGATATTTTTACCTTAAATCCTTAATTATGGAATAAAATTGGTATTGCCCACTAAAGAATTTTCAAAGTTCAGTGGCAGAGTAATTTTTAGAGGGAACCCTCTTCGCGCTCTGAAGTTATAACACGTAAGCAATGCTCTATACTTGAGTGAACTAGCCCTGCTGTCTAATATATTTATAAAGCTTAGTGCTTCAGCAAAGTTCCCCCTGGAGATGCTAATCTTAGTGGTTGAGTCATTAAGGTCAAGTTCACTAACACAAACTATTGTCTATATATTCTTTTTTATTCTACTTTTGTCCTTCCTCATATTCTTTATACGATAAGGTGACATATAAATGTTCTACAGTTGGGGGATTTTTGATAAACCAGGTAACCTCCCTGAACTTCAGTTTACTCACATGTAAAATGAAGACATTGAAATAAGTACTCTCTAAGATCCTTTCCACCTCCAACACTCTGTGTTTGTTTTATCCTGAGATACATATTGGTAGGCTCTCTACTTTGTACTTAGCCTAGATTTAATACCAGATACAAGGCACAGGTTGAATTAATAGGTTTATTAAAGGGACTTACCATTTTGTAGATGACATTTTATTTTTAATGCAGTACACAATCTTTCATATTGCACCATGAAAGCATAAGTTTGTAGATTCATGTTCAAACCAATTTAACTTTCACTTTCTTTGAATTGTGAGAAAATAACCTAGTAGCCAAAGTTGTTGGTATAAGCTGTATTCTGTGCTTTATTATTTTCAAAACCTGAGCAGGGTCAACCAAGAAGCATGGATTTTATCAACAGAATGGAATATGTATGTGGAAAGGGGTAGAACAGAGAGAATAATAGGAGAGGAGAAAGGGAGAATATTAAACAGATTTTTCATTCAGTATACACTGTACTGGGCCTAGGGATATAAAGAGAAAGAAGATATTTTATGGGCAGAGAGGGGATCAAGATAGCAGAGTAGGAAGACCCTGAGCTCACTTGCACCCATGGACACACCAAAACTACAGCTACATATAGAACAACTCTCTCTGAGAACAACCTAAAGACTATAAGAAGAGCTCTACTACAATTAAGGATATGAAGAAAAAAGCAAATCAAGATAGGTAGGAGGGGCAGAAACACAAACTAGTCAAGACCCACACCACCAGTGGGTGACTCAGTAGTGGAAGGGGATGTAAGAAACTCAGAGGCTCTCCCTAAAGAGGAAGGGGTTCAAGCCTAACATTGGGCACCCCAGCCCTGGGGACCAGCACTGGGAACATAAGTCCCCTAATGGTTTTGAAAACCAGCAGAGCTTATGACTAGGAGAGACAAAGGGCTGCAGGAAACTGAAACTCTGCTCTTAAAAAGCACACTCACAAATTTACTCCAAGTCCCGGCATAGAGGCAACAGATTGAAAAGTGCCTGGCATTCTAGCTGACCTGCCAAGGTCTGGTTCTGGATCCAATCACATCCCTCCACCAAGGCAGCACCCCTTGACATGCCCCAGGAGAAGCCCTGGTCTGTGCTGGGCTCCAGCTCCAGCCCTATACACCAAGGTGGCAGCCCTCAGTGAGCCCTGGGAGAAGACCTGCCCATTCTGGTCTCTGGATCCAGCCCTCCTGCCAAAACCACCAGGCTCACAGTCTGCACAGGGATGCTCCCACACAAGGACAAACCTTCAAGACCAAAAGAAGTAACTGTTTCACCTAATTCGTAGAGACAAACAGAAAGTCAACAAAATGAGAAGACAAAAGATTATGGTCCAAATGAAAGAACAAGGTAAAACCCGTAAAACAAATCCTAATGAAATGGAGATCAGTAATTTACCTGATAAAGAGTTCAAAGCAATGCTCATGCTCACCAAACTCCAGAAGAGAATAGAGGAACATAGTGGGAACTTTAACAGAGAATTGTAAAATACAAAAAGGAGCCAGTCAGAGCTGAAGAATATGATAACTTAAGTGAAAAATACACTAGAAAAATCAACAGCAGATTAAGTGATATAGAAGAATGCATAAATGATCTGGAAGACAGAATAGTGGAAATCACCAAATCAGAGCAGCAAAAAGAAAAAAAGTTTTTTTTTTTTTTTTTAAATGAAGGTAGTTTAAGGGACCTCCAGGATAACATCAAGTGTACTAATATTTGCATTATAGGGATCACAGAAGGGTAAGAGAGAAAAAGGCAGAAAACCTGTTTGATAAAATAGTAGCTGAAAACTTAGCCAACCAGGGAAGAAAATGGTTATCCAGGTCCAGGAATCACAGAGAGTCCTAAACAAGATGAACTCAAAGAGATCCACACCAAGACATATTGTAATTAAAATGATAAAAGTTAAAAATAGAGAATTTTAAAGGCAGTAAGAGAAAAGCAGAGTCACATACAAAGAAATTCCAGCTAATTTTTCAGCAGAAACTTTGCAGGCTAGAAGGGAGTGGCATCACATATTTAAAGTGCTGAAAGAAAAAAAAAAAAACAAAAAAAACAAAAAAAACCCTATATCCAAGATTACTCTACCTGGCAGGTTATCATTAGGAATTAAAGGAGAGATAGAGTTTCCCAGACTAGCAAAAACTAAAACAGTTCATCACCACTAAACCAGCCTTACAAGAAATGTTAAAGGATCATCTCTAAGTGAAAAAGAAAGGCCGTAGCAGGAAATGAGAAAAAATATGGAGAAAAAAAATCTCAATGGTCAAGGCAAATACATTGTAAAGCCATGGATCAACAACTTAAAAAGGTAGTATCACAGTTAAAAGTCAAAACTCATAAAATCAACTATAACCATAACAAGTAGCTAAGGGATCCACATAATGATGTAAAATTCAGTGTCAGAAACATTAAAAGTGGGGGATAGTTTTAAAATGCAGAGAGTTTAGAAGTTTTGGACTAAAATAACTTTCTGCTTTAAAAATATCTACCTATCTCATGGTAACCACAAACCAAAAATCTAAAAATAATGCAAAAAAAAAAAAAAAGAGAAAGCAACCCAATAATAACACTAAAGAAAATCAACAAGTCACAAAATCACAGAGTAAAAGAAGAAGAAAAGAACAGAGAAGAACTACAAAAACAACCAAAAAACAAGTGACAAAATGGCAATAAATACATACCTATCAGTAATCACTCTAAATGTAAACAGACTTAATGCTCTAATCAAGAGACATAGGGTGGCTAAAAATTAAGACCCATTTATATATGCTGCCTACAAGAGTTTCACTTCAGAGCTGAAGACACACACAGACTGAAAGTGAAAGGATGGAAAAGATACTCCATGCAAATGAAAACAAAACAAAACAAAAAACCTGGAGGGTAGAAATACTTAGACAAATATACTTTAAAACAAATACTGCAACAATAGACAAAGACTGATATAACATAATGATAAAAGAATCAATCCAACAAGAAGATATAAGCATTGTAATATATATGCACCCAACATAAGAGCACCTACGTACATACAGCACATTAACAAACATAAAGGGAGAAATTGATGGTAATACAGTAATAGTAGGGGACTTTATTACCTCACCTATATCAGTGAATAGATCATCCAGACAGAAAATCAATAAGAAAACATTGACCTTAAATGAGACATTAGACCAGATGGACTTAATAAATATCTGCAAAACTTTCTATTCTAAAACAGCATACTACACATTCTTTTCAAGGGCACATGAACATTCTCCAGGACAGATCACATGCTTGGCCACAAAACAAGTTTCTATAAATTTAAGAAGATTGAAATTATATCAAGCATCTTTTCCAACCAAAGAGGTATGAAACTAGAAATCTATTACAAAAAGAAAGTGAAAAAATACAAATATGTGGAGACTAAACAACGTGCTACTAAAACAAACAAAAAAGCAAAACAATGGGTCAGTGAAGAAATCAAAGAGGAAATTTAAAAATTCCTTGAGAGAGGAATGAAAATAGAAATGCAACTCTATCTATGGGATGCAGTGAAAGCAGTTCTAGGAGGGAAGTTTGTAATGATCCAAGAGCCTACCTCAAGAAACAAGAAACAAATCTCAA